>NC_086296.1:11402749-11718326 GCF_963924245.1 Chroicocephalus ridibundus | reverse complement strand
TCAGCTATGAGATACAATGTGCAAATGGAATTTTTCTTAGACATATTGTTTATTATCTGTCTTTACCTACGTTGTGAAGATTTATATCTAAGGGAGTTACATTAAGAGCATATCAATCTCATTGTTTACTTGGTGTCTGCATCTGTTCTGTCAGAATCATCATTTATAGATTCCATATTTTCTAAGATCTAATTTAAAAGAATGTATTTTTTCAGAGGTATCTGGTTATAAAATCCATATGAAATACTATTTTTTACTACAAATCATTTCTTCAGCTTGTATTAGGATTGGTCAGAGGCAAGTTAACAGAATATAAACAGTAGAAAGTCAAGATGAAAATATTTCAGAAAATAATGCAGATGTGCAAAATTTCTAGGCTTCATCTCTTCCTTTTAACTTTTACAAAAACCTTTAGAAATTTCCCTCCTGCAACCAACACAAAAGACGGGAAGGGACAGTTAAAATTATTTTTGTACAGGGCACCCATCTACACTTCTTAATGGCAGACATGAGAATCTTAAATACAAACCAAAATTGTACCTCATTCTTAAGAGCTGGAAAAAAAAAAGGTCTCAGAAATTCAAAGAGGCATAATCAGTATTATGGTGACAATCTACTGTCTTGTTCTGCTAGTTCTATGCCGTTCCTGCGTCCCTAAAAGAGCAAAACTAGTTAAAACTTTTACTGGATGTTTCCCTAATGCATGGAGTCTTCAGTGGGCAGAGGTGACACAAAACGTTTGCGTTATTCTCCCTGAACTATTTGTTGCAAAATACACTTTGGGAGGAGGAGACTGGTAGTAAGCGTGTATGTCAGTGGCATTGCATCTGAATGGGATTGCTGCCAGCTGGAAGAAATTGAAACAAAATTCAAATTGCTTTCAGGTGGGTTGGGCTGAAAGCTAAGTCAGCTGTGAGCTCTCTAGCTATTGCTTTCATTTGTGCTTTTGGCAGAGGTGGGAAGACGCTTTATCAGGCATTTTCCTGGAGTTGAGAGGTGAGAAATTTTATCTGCCTTGCTTTCTGGAATGTCTGTAGCTTTTTGGGTTGATATTAGATAGTGAGTTATTCTCTTACTTCTAAGGTGCACCCTGTGGGGAATTTTTCAGCCTTGCAACAATGAGGATGTAAAAGCTGTTTAAAAATCACAGCTAGTATTAGGAGGCAGTACCCTTGTCATCTTTTCTCAGTTACAACACTGACTTCAATACCTCAATTTGAAAGTCCTGAGGTACGCTGTAAATGAACCAAAACATAACAAAAGCTATGCTTTTAAGCACAATTATCCTGGAAGGCCACAAGTAGTTATCATGCAAGAAATGGTATGATACTTAACTAGTGATACCTGAGAATAGATGACTGAAGATGCAGAACCCCCCACCTCACCCCTGCCAGCTGAGTGATCGGCGTGGTCTCAGAGGTGTCCTCATACTCTCTTAATAAAGTTTTCAAGATAAATTATTGTTCTGCTATGCATTGGGGATATTGGTCCCTCCTTGCTAAATCTGTTTTGTAAGTTTAGGGTCAATTTGGAAGCTGGAACCCATCCACCTGCAATAGCTTTTGCACAGTTTTCACCTAATACACCTTGCTGAGAAATTTATGTATGACCTTTCCACTGAGGTATGGACGTGTTCTGAGTAACCTCCAGCATATATATTCTTATCCCAGGTCTGTGCCTGTTCCTCATATTTCTTTTTACAACAGTATCAACAGCACACTGTAGTGTGCAAAAAGAAATAAAATGGTAAGTCATCATCTTTTTTCCTGCATATCTCGTGTGTGGATTGCAGAATGTGAGCTAGAATAGTTAGGAATCCATGGCTTCTTATCAGTGGTAAAATTTCAGCTTTATGTGCCATCTTAATAGTAGGATACAGTGTTACCATAAGTAATTTTTTCTGGTAATACTAGAAATGAATAACTAAGGATCCATTGCTGAATAATGAATAAACTAAAGGCTCGATTAGCACCTTTCAGCTTTAAGATAATTTTAGTGCCACAGCTGTTTGAGTCAAGAAGAGATGTCACTGAGAGTAAAAAGAACAAAAGAGCAACCATTTGAAATACTGCTGTTAAACCTGTATTGTGTGGTTATTGTCATACACTTGTCTGGTTTGTGAAACTCTCACTTAAGCTGTTAGGACTGCCTCATGCAGAAAATCCTGCAAAATTTGGTTTTCTTACTATTAACAGTAGCAGTAGATCACGTATGCAGTAGCATAAATCAAACTATCAGTTCTCAATATTTCAAGCAAAAGGAATGAAATGATAAGAGTCACAAAATGATGAACTAATTAATTAGATACCTTAAAGAGGAGGAGAAATTCTAGTTGAGGTGTGATGAAAAAGGGAAACTTTTCTGACTTCAACATAGGAGAACTGGTACAATAGGAGAAACAGATTATTTGCAGAGAGAATTTAAGGTCTAAAGAACTAGTAAAAATGCTGTCATAGGTTTTAGTAAAAATTGTGGTTGCATGGGTAGGGAGCTTGCAGGAATAGAAAATTTATAATCATGTGAAAAAAATCTGAATGTTGAAAAAGTCCTTATAGACAACACAAACTTGAATAGGAGTAGTAATTACCCTCCTCCCCCTCTTTCTCCACACACGTACATATACACACACAAAAGAACTAGCAGTCTTAGTAGAACACCAAAATAATCATCAGTATGTGTTACAAAACTTGGAGCTACAACTGCTAATACCACTAGTAGTGGCATGGTAACCAATGCATGGCTGAAAAATAACAAAAGATCAGAAAAAACGTGACTGGATTTTGGTTTACCTCTAATAACAAAAATAAATCCGTCTATGATTTATATGTTTCAGGTTTGGGAAAAGTAACTATTTTCAAACTTGCTTGAGGCTGAAAAAATAACAACTTTGCCCAGCCAAATCTAAATCACAGCACTCCTATGGTATTGTAAATACCCAGATTAAAAATCCATGCAAGCTTCCTTAAAAGACGGACTTATATTTAACAGCTCATTTTGTTACCTATGCATTTTTATAATGCATATTAACCAAAATACGATGCCTACTGGTTTATTTTTGTTATAGGCAAAAATCTATTCTTAGAATGATATGAAAGCAATCCACAATGGTGACAAAATCTGTATAGTCCTATGAATATGTGAAGCCATCCTCACTAGCTTTTGTCATAGTATGACTCAAAATCTGTGTGGTCAAATTTGGCTTCTGTTCTTACAAGGGTTGACTAGACCTACGAACAAACATACATCGTGAATACCAGCAGAAGCCAGGCTTGGAACACGTGCATCTAGGGAAGAAACTAATCTTAAAACACAATGATGCTGATCATGCTTCGGTACCTACTAGTAGTACAGTAATGATGAGATCATATAAAAATGGGGAGCTGAAAGTCAGACTATTCAATTTCATATCTATTATTCCAGAAGTTTTCAGCTGTAGATATTCATATACAAGAAGAGTATGAATCATGCACCAAATACTAAATTTTCATCAGTAAAACTGTCTGCGTTACTGGCAGTTAGGGATCCTGCTGCAATGTTTTTAAATACATTATGTTTACTTTCACCCGGTTCAAAACAGGATACAGGCTCATTTCAAACCCCACTGAAGTCAACTAAAAGACTTTCCTTAAGTGGATCACAAGCATAGCACTTCACAGGGTTTGGGGTTTTTTATTTTTATTTTTCTCTTAAACAATGACAGTGGTATTTATTCTGCTTAGGAAGAACTATGAATAGTCTCACCCCAAAGTGTCGCTTATCATAGGCTGCTGTTTGACCTCAACTACAGAAGCAGAGTTGCTCTAGCTCATATTGCAATCTCATTTAGTGCCAAGTAGAAATATTCTTGATCACAGTAGAAAAAATCAAGGTCGAATAAGAGGAAAAACCAAACATTATTTAAGAGACTTAACCTCTCTGGAGAATATGCAGTGAAAGCCACGCTAAGAGCATTGCTCAAGATGCTTGCACTGCTGCTCTCACTGCTCTCTCTGGATAAATTAGGCCTTCAGTCTCTTCAGATAATTAAAACTGCACTTTCTCTCATTTCATCCGCAACGAACTCGTGTATTAAAAGACATTTTTAAAGTCTGATGAAAGGAATTTAACCGCTCTAGTGCTCTCTGATGTCGGATGTGTGTCTAACACCCCAAGCTAGCAGGGCTTCTCGTAATCCCTAGGTAGGAGCCCGCACGAAGCGACTTGGTGTCCTCTGGCTTCTGGGTGTGTAACTGCACAACGGCAGCTGGGGTGTGAGGAAGGTGTGATCCTCCCTCCAGAGAGAGGGAACTGGAGAGGAGAGGCTGAAGAGAAATCCCGCTAGCTGCCAAACCTTGAAAAGGATGTTAGGTTCTTTGTTAGCAGCAATTTGTGGTGGTTGTGTGTGGGTTTTTTGTTTGGTTTTTTGTTTTTTTTCTTTCTTGGGGAGGATGTTGGTGGAGGGAAAATTACAGCTAAAGATGTTGCTGCATGAGGATACCAAGGCCTTTTTGCTTTATTGTGAACGGAGAAGCCCCCTTACTTTATATAGGTCTGTACAGAACTTCAGCAGAGAGGCTATTGTTGGTAAGGTGGCAATTTGCTGCAATAGTGTTTCAGTTCCTGTGTGTAGAAAGTTTCTCAAGCACAAGTTGATAGGTTTTTATCTTTTGAATGACTGGACAACTTTTGAATGTAGCATGTGACCTGAAGTGATATAGCAAACCATTACAAATTTAGTGAAAGCAACTGTAAACATTCAGCTTAAGCTGGCTTACTGAAAAAAATAATAAAGCTATGTAGCACAGGACTGGAATTCTAGAGGACAATTATAGAATGTAATATTAGAGCTTCTAGGCTTGTCATGAAAATTGGAGAACACCTTAAGCTTGTGTGTGTGTGTTGTTTTTTTTTTAAAATTCCCATTAGTTATTAAGAATGCGATTTGTTAGAAAGACCAATGCACAACTTCTATACTGAGAGGCCACTGAATAAAGGCATTAGGAAATCATCGATGTCTCTGATCTTAAGGACAAAAACAAAACCTGGAAAAATACAGAGAAGTGATGGTGGATTGTTTCTAGATCACCGAGGATACTCTCACTCTTTGCTTCATGTAGCCAAGATGATGTGACGAGTTCTAGTTCCAGTGAAGATGTGTGCTTGAAAAAAAATATGTGGAGCTCAGCAAGGCATACCTAATGTGTACAACAGAGAGGGAGGATCTTTTGGTAGTTGAAAACTTGGAACTGAATTTAAGCCAGAAGAGTGCTCATTGTCCGTTATCATCCAAGACTAAACACATTTATAGTACTTCTTCATATGTAAAATGAGCTGAAGTTTTGGGTTATGTTTTTGTTACGCCTGTGTAGCTATTAATTAATCTGTTAAACTGCAGACTCGCGTGCTTTTGTAATTATTTTTTCTGGCCACATATTTCTTTTGTTTCTTGTTGCACAGTGGCCAACTTTCAGCAGAAAGGATGAAGGTTGCACTTCCCTAGCCTAAACTCACTGCCATGTCCTATCTCACCGGTATGACGTAGGAATGCTTAGTGCCAGCACAGAGAAACATGGGGGGATGGGGACTAAAGGTGCTGCTCTGGTTCCCTGTGCAATTTCGGAAGGAGTTAAGCCTCTAGCAGCTTAATCAAGGGTATTTCTGGGGAAGGTAGACCATAGAGTACTCTTTTGCTCAAGAATTCTCAGACCAAAAGGGTAAATATTGATTGAGTTTTCTCTAGGGCTAGGGAGTTACTGAGTACACAGGGAAGATGAGAAGGTAGAATTGCAGTTCTTCACGCAAACAACCGAAGTTTGCTTAAATTCTGTTAAAAGTACCAAAAAACCCCATCTACCCTGTGCAATGTAGGCTAGCTACAACTGGGCTAATATAGTTAGATGGCAAAATGTTGTAAAACAGGTATTAGCTTAGATTTTGAAACCAGGAGCTAATTAGCCATTGTACAATGCTGTGTGTAAATGCTTCTGGTTGCAGTTATGTTTTGTGAAGTAGAAGTATATCTGTTTTTTGGATTGGGCCCAAAGCAATTTCATATCAAAACCAGAACACAGACAACTTTCATCATATTCAGTTTATAAAAGAAGTCCTTTGAATCGGAGAGAGTAACTATAATAATGGCTCAGCTGTCTGAGATGTACCTGCTGAAGCTCTTGCGTGCAGCAGGACTGTAAGACTGTCAAAGCTTCTGAATTTCAAAAGAGAAGCAGAATGAGACCAGGCGTAGGCTGCAGCTGTAATCTGTGCTTGGTAGCATACAAGCCCTCTCCCATCTCCCATGAATCACACTTCAGAGAATGCTCTGGATTCTGTTTAGCCTCTTGGGATTTCTTTCTTTTTTTTTTTTTTTTTTTTTTTTTTTTTTTGGCCTGGGGTGGTCTAATACTTCTTCCACTCCTCATCTCCCCTTCTGTGGAAAAATCATGTTTAATTTGAGTTGTTAAGACGGAACCTAGGAAATGCATAGTTCTGATGTAGATGTTGTCTGACACAGTTCATGTGATGAATTTTATATGTGGCCCAAGGCTGGAAATTGCTCTCTACCCTACCTACCAAATTTATCCCTGATAATAGCCCAGCCTCTTATGCTGATATTCACCGTCTTTCTTCTTTTCTTTCTCTTGCTGTATTAGGAACAGCATTTTTAATCCACATTTATATCTTGTGAAGCTGATAACTTCAGCAGGTTTGTCAGGCTTTCTTTGTCCTTCCCTAAATTAGACCATCATGAGAATTATTGGCTTTATTCTTTCACAGTCCTGCTTCTACTCTTTTCCATTTTGACCTGCTCTTTGATGCTCTTCCTGCATTATGTTGCTCTTTCCTCTCATGCTTTCTTTGAGCTACTGGTTCTGAACTCCCTTATGCTGTTCTCTCTTCACACAGATCTCCTATATTCCTTTTTTTGACTTTATCTCATGTTGATAACTTACTGCTCCTGCATACTCATTCAACCTATGTCTGTTTTTCTGTTTTTCCATTCACCAAGATTCCTTTGATTTGTTCTCAGTGAAACATTACTCATTCTCTGTTGGCTTAGTTCCCAACTTTAACTATCCCATCACTAGTCCACTTCTCCCATGCTCTTGCACACCTTCCTGTAAATTCAGTGTTCATCGCTTCTACTGAAATCTTTTCCCATATTTTGCTTTCCTCCTTCCAAAACCTTTTGCTCTGCCTTTCATTGCAAGGCCTGACTTGCTGACTTTCAGCTGTGGTTCACTCTCAACAATGTTGATTCTCTAGCAAAACCATTCTGGTGGAAATCTGATGACCCAGAGGACTTTTTCCACCATGGATTTATTCCCTCCTCTTTTTTTTTTTGCTAGTGTACTTAAATTCTGTATGTGCAAAACTCATCTTTACAATGTCTGAGTCAATCCTTTCCCACTGGCCTTTTTTCTTCTTTATACAGATTTCTGCTGATTTCTGACAATGTGATATAGTAAGATGTGCCCATCTGTTTTTCTCAGCTCATCTTTCCTTCCTCTATTGCTTCTATCCATTCCCTCTTCTTTTCATTGATAGAGAAATTTCTCGTTTCCTGTGTTTATATTCCCTTTCAGCTCAGTCTAGAAATCTTACCTAGCTTCTGTGACTTTACTCTCATTCTTTGCCTGAATTTTTGCCTCTCCTCTGGTTCCTTCCCCTAAAACACACAAGCAGAACTACTGTGATTTATTTCTGTATAGAGTCTCAAAGATGCTTTCTCATCCATCAGCACAGATAAAACTTGTCTATTGTTTCCATGGTTCCCATTTACTGGAACATCTTCTCCTTGTCTCTCTCTTGGCCTCAAGCTTCAATCTTTGAGTCTTTACTGGCTTTACATTAAACAAACTTCTTGTCTTCAGGACACTGTTAGGTGTATCCCAGCTCTCAGGTTCTTACTACAAAGATTCTGATTTTGACCTCTGATTAGGTCGTACCCGTCACTGGAACAGTCTAAAGCAAGCATGTTTTTGCTCTGTTATGTGACCTTTTATGCATAGGAAGAGAAACTTCCTTTTACAAGGCGACATTGCTATGATAACTACCAAAATTTCCTTATGCTTTCGTAAGGTATTGTGTGCAATAAGGTTGAATGAACGATAGGAAATTTGCCACTGTATTCATGACCAAACCTATTGTTTACTAGCTTTTTTTTATGTAATAAAGTCATCTCCTTAAGCTCGGTAAGCCTGTGAAACAGTGACCCTGTGGTATGTGAGTCTAAGCTCATGAATCACCCACGTAAGAACTATGATAACACCGATGATAAAAGCTAAACAGCAGTTCTAATGAAGACATAACCTACCCTACTGTCATCACCTGAGGTGCCCGCTGAGTGGGTACTGCGTTTTGTTTGTTGCTTTATTACAAGTTTTTAAATAAGTCTGATGTTTGTATGTCCCTAAAGCAGATGCTATGTGTGTCGTTTCTCCTCACCCTTGTCTAGCAGCCAGGATTTTTCTGCACACCCACTGTTAGACCCACTGTAATATTCTTGTAATATTACATTCTTTATGGAAGTCTAAAGGTCACCTCTAAAATGACTGCTGTGGGGGATTCTAGTCTTAGTTAAATCATTATGGAACACAGGCAACTTTGTATGCAGTCACTGACACTACTCTGGATTTTCAGCAACGCAACTCAGAATAGAACTGTTGTATGTTTGGCTCTACTCAAGAATCGGTCAGTATTATGTACTGGTTGTGCTGAGGCTTCTTCTCACTGTTTCACACCAGTTTGTGGATGTTGCTAGAACAGGTCATGATTTAAATACCTACCAAGTATTTAGATATTACTGCTTCATAGGATTCATGGTTCCAACCTCCTGAAGTAAGTGGGGTGTGCATAGTTAAAAGAAAAATAACTAATAGGTTCTTGTATTCTACTGTGGTCTGTATCTTAGCTGAGCTGGTGCAAACTTCAATGCTAGTAGCTAAAGATCAAAATCTAGCTTTATAAAAGCAGGGGCTGAATGCTTGGTTTACAAGGTATACTTTGTTCTCACTCTAGGTTCTTACATTTTCCTAAAATTTGGATCAAGTCTACATGTTAAATTTTGACTGGGTTGCATACTTGGCTCGTGGATACCACTGCCCTATACGTGGAAAGATAGAGAGAATATCAGGGATTTCCACAAATACTTACAAGAAGAAAGTTCATGATCAGGTTTGTAACTTTGGTTTATGCTTCTGGCTCTGGAGAGACAGGTGTTCTAGTGGACACATCTTGCTTCTGGTTTTCCTTAATATAAAATCTTTTCTTTCCCTTTTCTTTTCCCTTGTCTTAAGCCTCTAGACCAGCAAGTCCAACTACTCCTGCCTAGCAAGTGGCTTCTTGAAATGGAATATTTTTGTACTCTAGCTAAAACTAAAATTTTTGAAAGTCTCTAAGTTAAAGTTCCTGTTTTGTGAGAATGGCAAATGCACATCCAGACCATAAAGCTCATCTTCTGTTGAATTTCATGTTCTTGGCTCAAAGTTTGGAGGTATAGCAAGATTTTAAAGAAAAGTTCTCAGTGTCTTTTAGTGTGGATGAAACAATTAATTTTTCCCGAAGCACGCTGTTCAGAAATGCCCAAGCCATTTTTTCTATGAAAAATTTCCCCAAACATTTATTTAGAGATAGGTATCTGATGGAGATATTTTCAACCTAAGTACTTTCCCAAGGCTTTAAGCAATGGAAAACAGCAATATAAATAATATTGTCAGCCAACTGCAACAAAAAGTTGTACTATCAACTAAGAGGTAGCATTAAAAAAAAATTCGTCCAGTCTTTTTCTTCCACTGTCTGCTTTTTTCCTTCCTCTTCTTTCAGATTTCAGTGATTGTCTAAAGAGAACGGTAGCAATGTGGCCCCAGTTTTAAAACAACTTTATTCTGTAATAAACGCACTTTAATCACCATACATTAAACAGTAAACTGACTTCTGTGAAATTATTTCAACCTTGCATTTATACTGCAGGTATGTATGGGACTCTTTCTGACTGCTTGCCTGGATTCAAAAATCTGAACCAATTTCCTCATTCCCTATTAGCCTCAGTTCCTCTCAAAAAAAAAAAGTGTTGCATGCTTAATAGAACACTTGACTTCTGCCTCAGTAAGCCACCTTGGGTATTTCCTTATATATCGTACTCCCTCATGCCTTCTCTTTCGTTAATGGTGTAAGAAGTGATTGAAAGTTAAAACCTTCAAAAATAAGGTTTTGTTAAAGTGCTGGAATCCTCTGTGGATGTGTATAATCATTAGAAACTGATGACATTAGGTTAGCTTACACTTGTTAAGTCTTAGATGTGTGCTGTGCTACTTCTTGCTAGATTTGCTTGTGTTTGCTTTTACGTGGGTAAGTGCTCAAACAGGCAGGTCCACTGAACTTTCAGATAAGTAAAGAGAAAGAAGAAGCAATCAGAACCGGTAAGGTGGGAAAGTATAGCTTGGGTAAGGTTTTGTTTTCTTTCTCTGGTAGTACATGTTCTGTAACACTGAGTAGAGTATCAGTCCTGAGTTAACCAGGATTGCTGGCAACTACAGCTAAAACTGCTGTGGAAAGTTTGCTGCAACCTTTTGAACTTCATGTTACTTTTTTAAATTAGGTGCTACTGGGGAAAAATTATACGTATCATCTGGCTACTAGGATGGAAATACTGGAAAGAGCTGAATAAGATTAGGCTTCCAAAGCGCTGTGTGTGCAGGCTGGTGGTGGTGAAGCTAAATTATTAGACCAGTGGTACACCTTGCATTTGGGGGAGAATACAGCTTTGTGCCTACAATGCCAGCTGAAATTGCTGCTGCTGGCAGCTTCCTGCATGCACAGTCTCTATAGTGACTGTGACAGTCCCAGCGATTGGCTTTATTCTCAGCCTAGGAGCCAGCACCTTTCAATAAAATCTTGGCGGGGGTGGGGGGGACATCTTTCAAGGCAGATTCTATAACTGCATTCCATTATAACATGCCAGTAGCTAATGCAACAAGAGACAATGCTTGGATTTTCCCTTAGGGAAATTTTTACAATTGAATTGGGTTGTTGTAGTGTCATTCTCCTTCCTCCCCGCCCCTGTTACGTGGGGACATGCTGAGAAAAGGGTAAGTGTTTATGATTGCAAACACACAGATCAGTTTGAGCAAGACAGAGGTGACAGGTAGGGGCAAAGAGCAAGCCTAGATATGAAACCAAAAATAATGACTGGTTTTATTGACTATAAAAGCGTGGACAGAAGAACGTGCTAGTAATAAACAGTCTGCTCAGTTTAACGGGCTTCAACTGATTTATATAATAAAGCAGTGCAGAATTTTGCTCAAGAATCCTTTCCACTCCAAAAATGAACTTTTTGGCATTACTTCTTTGATTATCACTGTTACCTCAGGATTTGGGGCACGTTAATTTTATCTTGTGGAAGAAATACCCATTTTAGTCATGGCAAGATAGCCTGTATATATCATCACATTTGACAACTACATTTTCTTAACATTTTGAGCAGCTTCGATTGTCTGTAGAAGGCGGATGTATTAGTTTACATGCACACATGCAGTATAACGTGGTCATTTATAGAATAAGATTTATTTTTAAACAAAGTTTAGAGAGAAATGTGCACAGTGGAAGGAAGCAATAGGGCTTTCCATTAGAATAACTGAAAAGACTTTCCTCAAATTAGAACCTTACAGCCATGAAACACTTGCCTTTTTAATATGAAATCTGATCTAAAAAACCAGAACAAATTATAGACTGCCTTACTTTCTGAGTGTGTTCCAAGAAAAAGTAAAACTGGTGAGAGGAAGTTGGTGTTTATGTAGTCAGGACAGTAAAATGTAGTAACATAATAGTCTGTAAAGTTATTCTTTTCCTGAACTTGAAAAAGGAGTGACTATGAACATGCTTTTCAATATATGTGGGAAAACTTCTTTAAGTACATCAAACATTCTTACTGTAGTAAAGTATTTGGAAATGGTATCTACTACTCTGCTTTACAAAGCAGTAATATAATCACCTCATTGTATTCCTACTTGAAATAGTGTTACCCAAATATCGTCGCAATACATGCACTAGGAATGACTAGAAGCCAAAAAAAAAGGAAAATCAACAGCGTAAACTCATTTATGCAGTGTTTACATACTTCTAGTCTTCCCTACAATAAGGAGATGCTACTTGTCCTTTTCTGTGTTAAACATATTAATGAATGGCAAGGAGAATAGCTGATATGTAAAACACTGTGGGACATGAATGATGCTTCTGAATGTGTTGTGGAAATATGCAATAGGAAATACTCTGCAGAACGTACAAGCTGTTTGAAAAGATTTTTTTTTTTCTTCAAAGTCTCTTTCTACCAAACTGTCATAAATGATCATTGAGGCCAATAACATAAAGTTTAAATAAGATCTGCTCATCTTATGGGCATAAATTCTCCAGATGTATCATAACTACTGATGCATTATGGAAGTAACGTATATCTCTTGCTTCTTATCTCTAGCAAGCCTCTTTTTTTCAGGATGAAACCTCAATAAAGACAGGAGAGGGAGTCCCATATGTGCTTCTTACAAAATTTTTCATCTTTGATCACAGAGACTTGTAGAAAATGTCCCAAAGAACTTGACCAGTGGTCTTATTAATGACGTGAAAATGAAGCCTCCGATGATGAGGACTTAAAGGAAAAACAGTTTTAAATGTTCTAAACATGTCAGAATAAGCATGATTAATGGAGCCAACTCTAATTTTTATATAATTAAAACAAGAATTTGGCCTGATATCTAATACAGTAATTTCATTCTCTCTGTGTGGCTGGAAAGTTACTCATTAAGAAACAGCTTCCGCAACTCTTATTTTTCATCTTTTATGACCATTAGAAAAAGCCAATTATTTGAAGAAAGCATAACTCCTCATTTTGGAGCTTTCTCCTGTCCTCATCTTTGATGTATTAGAGTAAGTAAAGTTGTTCTAATTATCATTCTAATAATGTGTATGCTATTATTTTAATTTTCTGCTGATTAATATGGTCTTCATGTGCTAATGTTCTTCTGACGTGCAAAGGGAAGTAAGATAAATAGAGCTGATTTTAAGACTCCTTTGTAGAATTTTAGACCAGGTAATAGCAATGCACCGTGCATTTGGAGCAATGGATTCAGACATCTTTAAATTTAAGGTACCCAAAATGCTTAAATTACAAGCCTGCCCATACACTGTGTCTATACAGGCAAATACGACAGATAAGCACTCTGAACTGACATGTATCGTAGAATCATAGAGTGGTTTGGGTTGGAAGGTACCTTAAAGATCATCTATCTCCAACCTGCTGCCACGGGCAGGGACACCTCCCACTAGACCAGGTTGCTCAAAGCCCCGTCCAACAGCTTCTCTGGGCAACCCGGGCCAGTGTCTTGCCACCCTGACAGTAAAGAATTTCTTCCTGATTTCTCATCTAAATCTGCCCTATCTCAGTTTAAAACTGTTACCCCTTGTCCTATTGCAATTTCATACATGTGGATTTGGGATGGATTTACAGGCAGGTGTTAGAGCATGGAGATTAAAAGAATGCGCGAGAAGGTAGGTTTAAACAGGAGCAAGGAAGAAGAGGGGAAGTTGAAATACTGTATAGGAGATCTTTAGAACTGAATAAAAGCTGCTGTTCTGAAAATGTGTGTGTTAACAGTGTTCTGGAAATCTAAGGAAAGATGGGAACAAGCGGGATATCAAAGCACATTTTAATTAGTATACTTTCATATACTGTTTTTTTCAGTGTTTGCTTTTTTTGTGGTCAGAGTTCCAATTGTGGAATTTTGCAACTGTTTGCAACAATCATCTACTCATCTTCTCCTAACTAAAATATAATACACAATACACCGGTACCAATCCTGACCTATACTGATTCATCATAGTAGTCGTGTATCCAGGTCTACATTGGTTCAACTATGTATCTCCCTTAAGCAGGGTTAGAGTTAGGAAGGGATTTAAAGATAAATATAGAATCAGTAAAAGTATTTAAGAGTGAGTGATTGCAAGCTCAACTGTCCCAGATGAACATCCCAGGAAACTTCAGGAACAAATACGTAAAACTCTCATCCATTGACTCTGCCCAGTCTCTATACCTTTTTCTCTGACGTTTAGGGATTGACGATGATTGACATAACTGTCCTTCCCTACATGCATGCTTCACGTTCCCAGATACCTTCACATTTATGTATTGAAAACTGCTGAAAAGGGATCCAGTGTGTTGCAAGAACCTGGCTAATGCCAAGATGCTGTTACAGAACTGTAGACCTCAGAGATGCATTCCAGTGGGGACTTGATCTGAAAGCAGACACATAGACTCTACCTTTCCACTTGTCAGCCCATCATAAATCAGAAGAGATCTGTAAGTGACTTTAAACATGTTCAGAGAGAAGGCTATGCAAAATACAGAAACTAAGATTAGGATAGCCTGCTGTGACAAAGAACGTGCAGATAACAGAAGACTAGTAATACCTCTTGCCTGAACAGAAGTCTGAGATCATTATACTTCTTTCTACCACCTGAGGAATGAAATCCTAGATATATAATTTATTCCCTCCTTCTGCCCTCCCAAATAAATATTCTAAGAATGACGTTGCTTTCATATAAATGTGAGATGCTAAGAAACTCAGAAAACTGAGCTTTATTCTTTATTTTAACCATATAACCCTTCTCCAGTACTGCAGCTGATGTAATTGTCCTTATCTATATCTATGAAGTGTCCGCCTCGAAGCTTTTATGCTTATATCTCAATTAACGTTATTTAAAGGTTAGCTAAAAGTATTATTTGTTGTAATTAATTTTCTACTATGGTGACAGCTAATGGGAGGGTAAAGCAAGATCTCACTGAGATCCCTGGCTGATAATGACTTTTGACAAGACAAAAACCAAGAGCTGAAATCCTCAACAATAAAACAGTATCTTACAAAACACGTACTGTTAAATGTATATGTATTAATAAATACAAGTTACACACTAAAACAGAAGTCATGTAAATATAAGTTCATATTTTTCAATCAGAGCTGTGAGGCCAAGTAGGAATTAGACCCAACCCATCCTGCTGTATATCTATGTAAGTGAATCTTATCCTATGATGTAGGTGATGTGGAGAGAGGAAAAATACATATTGGTAAATCTAGTGCTGAAATGTATTTTGTTCACTGAAATTTCTGCTGTGATGCTTAAGAAAGAGAGAAAGCAAAGTACATGAGGTTGCAAGTGGTTGTAGTTCAATTTCTCTTCTCACAAAAGCTAGAGGTTCAACATCTGGCTCGGATCATAGAATGGTTTGGGTTGGAAGGGATCTTAAAGATCACCTAATTCCAACCGCCCTGCCATAGGCAGGGACATCTTGCACTAGACCAGGTTGCTCAAAGTCCCATCCAACCTGGCCTTGAACACCTCCAGGGATGGGCCATTAACAACTTCCCTGGGCAACCTGTTACAGAGGGATCATTCTGTCACTAGTAGTGTGGAATCACCCTCTCCAACGTGTATTTTAATGCTTTGTCACTTCTAGATTGAAATGCTGAAAAGTTCATGCAGAAAAATCTTCCAAAGATTTCTAGGGCAACTTCGAAAATGGAATTTGGGAGACTTAGTCTCATTAAAATGTAGTATTCCTTTAGTAGGCTCTGAAATTTTTCTTAAGCCTACCCCTGAGGGTATCTCAGTGGCATGTAGTTTAGTTTGTAAAAATACTCACCGAAGACCCTCTAGACACAAGTAAAGAGGCAGCAATATAGGTACCAAAGTGGGCTGGGGCCAGCACACAATGAGGAAGCCATGACATTTGCGATTCTACTGCCCACTGTGCTCAGAGCTTAGTGGGAGCAGCAAGCCTTTCCTAGAAAAGAGGCAAGTTATCCCCAATCAGCTGTTGGTAATGTGTTTTCCCTCTGTGAGAGGTAACTGCTTCCTGCTGTTGCCTTCTGCAGAGTTCCAACCAGCAGGCTTAACCCCTAATTTGGGAAAGAATAATTGCTCTAACAGCAGCTGAAAAGCTGTCAGCCCTTGCTTGGGATGGCATTTCCTCTGCTTTTTCTATGAAACATTTGCCTTGTTGTCACTGTTCACTTTTACCGCATCTCAGAATTTTCTGTATTAAAAATGGGAGAGACGAGGCTTAATAACACTTAGCTTGGCCATGGAAAGAAGCTTACAAAGTTGTAGTAGCGCGTCCCTTTATTGATTAAGCAGGATACAGGTAGTATGTTTAACAGTACTGTTCTCCAAGATATGTTACTGTATTCCATAAAGATCAGTAACTCTCCCTTTTACAAAATCATGAAACAAAATTAATCACCTCCTTTTGCTTCCTAATTTAGTTACTTAAATGTTCAGTGCAAACAGAAAAGATGGAAGAAAATTCAGGAGGACATCTGTCTGAGTACAAGATACTGATATAAATAGAGAGACTGGGAAAAGCAGTTGTGAGTCTGTTTCGTTTTCTACTTCAGGAAAACCAGTCAGAACAGGACTGTGCAGGAAAAGCACTGCCATAAGCTCTTGCTGAGGGAGAAATTGGGGCACAGCTCAGCACTGTTTGTTTTCATGTAGGTTTAGATAATAAAACGCAGAAGGCTGAAAGGGAGATTTGATTTACTATTGTTCAGAAACCACATTTTCTTAGGTCTGCAAGCTTCAGCTGTCCCTACGTTTTTGCAAGGGTTTTAGATTTTTGCTTTTCTTTACATATTTTTCCATCTGTATCTTATGTTTGGGGTAATAGAAGGTTTAGAAGTCTAGAAGAGGAGGAGAAAGTGAGTGGTTTGCAGCAAGGAAGCGGAGTCTCTCATTTCATTCATTTCTCTTCTCATTGTTTGGCAGGTGGAAAGCACAGATTTACAGAGCTGAACTGGATCAGCTGAAGAAGTGGGGGAAGAGAAACAAAACAAGTACAGCACCATTGAAAAGAGCTTCAGCTTTATCTAGCAGCATCACCACAGCAACCAGAAAATACAAAAGACAAAGGCTAGAGCAGAGAAGGTGAAAGTGCGGCTCCTTACCTTTGGACAGAAGGCAGCAAAATAATTATGCAGAACAGAAAAGAGTATTTGACAGATCTAGTCGAACTGTGGCAAAGGGAAGTGTCCCTTCATTAACAGGAATGTGCCACTGTTTATGCACTGGAAAGGGCAGTGCCATGAGATCTACTGAAGAGACTATTTCTGTGGTTGCGTACCTACATGTGTTTGCATCCCTGCTGGGACTGAATTAGGTGGTACAGGCATCTTGGATCATCAGGTATTGGATAGCAACTTTTTTTTTTTTTTGTTGAAGGTACCTGGCACGAGAACTGAAACCACAGATCTTTTTCAGAGACAAACAGCGTGAGAAAATCTCCAACCTTTCCCTTCTGTAACTGCCTGCTATACCATGGGATGTCGGCAAAGCTCTGAGGAGAAAGAGGCAGCGCGGCGGTCCCGTAGGATTGACCGCCACCTGCGCTCTGAAAGTCAGCGACAACGAAGAGAGATTAAGCTCCTTCTCCTGGGTACCAGCAATTCTGGGAAGAGTACTATTGTAAAGCAGATGAAAATCATTCACAGTGGTGGCTTTAACTTGGAGGCTTGCAAAGAATACAAACCTCTGATTATCTACAATGCAATTGACTCCCTCACACGTATCATTCGGGCTCTAGCCACCCTTAAGATAGAATTTCACAATCCTGACAGAGCATATGATGCTGTGCAGCTTTTTGCCCTGACAGGCCCAGCTGAGAGCAAAGGTGAGATTACCCCAGAGCTTCTGGGTGTCATGAAATGGCTCTGGGCAGACCCTGGTGTGCAGGAGTGTTTTTGCCGCTCCAATGAGTACCACCTAGAGGATAATGCTGCGTACTACTTAAATGACCTAGAAAGGATTGCAGCACTGGATTACATCCCTACGGTGGAAGATATTCTGCGTTCTCGGGACATGACCACAGGGATTGTAGAAAATAAGTTCACCTTCAAAGAGCTGACTTTCAAAATGGTGGATGTGGGTGGACAGAGATCTGAACGCAAAAAATGGATCCACTGTTTCGAGGGGGTTACAGCAATAATTTTCTGTGTGGAGCTGAGTGGATATGACTTGAAGCTGTATGAAGATAACCAAACAGTAAGTGCACCTTCAGCTCCTCATTCTTTTTCCGTCTCTTCCTTTCCTCATCCCCACTGTTTGGCCTTTTTTTATCCCCCATGTCCCTACCCTCCCAAGGCAGTAATCCCTGAGCTCCCAGCCCCAAATGTGATTTCCTTCCCCTCACCGCTAATCTGTAGTAAAAAGCCGGAAGCTACGATTCCTTTATTTGGATAGTTTTCTGCACTGGATGGATTTATTTATTTGTTTATTTAATGTTACTTTGGGGAAATGGAGCTGCTCTTCGCATGACAGTAGATTTTTGTGTCTTTGTGCCTTTTTGCTATATGTTTACCTGGTTAAATGTTACTCCAAACATCACTTAAAAAGGCAGACAGTAGTGACATCCTGGTGTACAGGGACTGTTAATTTGGACACCGTGTTTTGCATGTCCTGGGAAATTTTGAAGCTAAAATAGTAATAAGTAACAGTTTTCTCCCCATTTTTTTCAAGGATTTTCAATCAGAATTTGGGATGAAATTAATAAAAAAAATCAGTTATAGTTTTTTAATTAGTATGTAACTTTTAAATTTAAAATTTTGTTTGACTGTTTTTGTTTATATGGCTGATTTGCCTTGTTCAATGTGTAACTACTCCTGTTTAATTCTCTCTAATGCTATTAGCTTTTGGTTTTCACAGCACGCAAATACAGTAACTATGGAAAAATATATGAACGCATACACAACTATGTGTTTGCTACCACATTCAGCTTGCCTGAGTTAACCTTTGTAGGGTTTTATTTGAACTTATTTTTTGACAGCCTTGTAAAACGTGATGCTTAAGAGATGGGAGTTCGTAGGTAGGAACACATAATGATTCTATCATCTAGTGGCTCCTAAACATTCTGTATTTATGTTTGAAAACAGCTGCCTTTCAGGAAGAATTAAAATCTATACTGTAAAATCAGAAAGTTAACCTTAAATTGCTTCTACTTCTCTTGTACTCCCTTACACATCTTCCACATTTTGGAAAGGTTGTTCACCAATACCAGTTCCTGGAGTACTCCAGAACACTGGAATCCTTGTTCTTTTACAGCAGGTGCATTACGTAAGTGTTGTCGGGGAGGGAACTGTTCCAATAAATTTTTATATGGTTTTTCAAATCTAACTGGATCTCATTAAGTTTACAGAAAGGGATCTTTCAGCCAGGTTTAATGATCTGGTTTTGGCAGTCCTCTATGAAAAAGGATTCTAATCGGCCTTAACTGTTGTTCCTTATCAGACACACTCCCCAACAACAAATGGTTTTGGCTGCATGGTCCCTTAATATAGATGTGTAGTACACGCATATATATTAAAGTTTCTCTACAGAATATCTTGAGTCAAATGTAGTATGCTGCACAGGTATGGGTAAGAGCTGTATCATCTGTGTGACATCCTCTAGTGCTTGTATGGGTGTGACACCACTTTATATGCAGCCGTCTATTTCCTTTTCCCTTTTTGCCCTGAAATAGTAATTTCAAAGAACCCTTGAAACTGATTACCTTTACAACTGATTACCAACTCATATGGACTTCTTTAAAATTGTAAAGTAGGGGAACAGGTTGGGAGAAGGGAATTTCCTCCACAGACTCAGTGGATGGAAGTACTGAAGCTCTACATAACATGTCTATCACAGTGCAGATCTCCCTGGTGTGAATTTTCTCTACCCTGAAAAGCTCCACTCCCCTGTCCTGGAGAAGGGGCCAGCTGTGACCTTCTTCACTTATGTTTATTTTGTACTGGACTTGTGTAATGTCAACCTGCATACCTGATTTTTTCATTAAAAATTGTTTATTGAGAGCTCCTGTGCTCTTTAAAGATGCCAACTACATGGTCATGATTTTGTAATGACTGGAATAACTGCAATGGCTTTAATGCCTAAATGTGAAAGCCTTCCAAAAATTATGCATCATTATGCATAAAAATCCCAAAATTATGCATACACGTGCCATTCACCAGATCCCTGAGGCAAGGTGGACTATTTCAGTACCTGAAACAACTTCAGTGCCTTCTATCTAGTCTGCTGTTTATACAGTATCACTTATCATAGAATCATGGTACAGATTAAAATATTGTCAAGTGACCTAGCGGATTCCACAGCTCTGGTGATAGGAATTTATAGT
The DNA here is from genome assembly GCF_963924245.1 of Chroicocephalus ridibundus. Classification (NCBI taxonomy): domain Eukaryota; kingdom Metazoa; phylum Chordata; class Aves; order Charadriiformes; family Laridae; genus Chroicocephalus; species Chroicocephalus ridibundus. The sequence continues at coordinate 11,698,138 of NC_086296.1, read as the reverse complement.
AATTGCAGTGGAGAAACTCCATGAGATGGAAGTGGTTAAAGAAAGGCATTCCATAGGTGATACTTCTGACATATTTTCCAGAGATTGTACTGGAATTTGACAGCAGTCACTGAGGTAGAGTTGAAGGAAGATGCTAATATTTCCTTCCCAGCTGTATGAAAAATGCACAAACCAAAAATAAACAAGTATCAGACAAAACCTGTAGAGCAATACTTCCCAGAAATCTCACCCTTCCTTGTTGTTTGCTTGTTTGTGTTTACTGCCATACCTCTCAGTAAAGTCTTGTCTGTTCAAGTTCTGGGTTCTGCAACCAACTCCTTCCCTCCAAACCCATATAAGAAAAGATCACCACCAAAGAAAATGGGTGAAACTATTCCCTTTGCATCCCATGCATGTAGAAGGGGATTCTTTAAGTATCACTTCATACAATCTTTTATCATTACTGGTAGAGTGACATGAAATTATTTCAACTCATTTGTACTTTTAAATCCATTGTCAGTATTTTTGGTTGCTAATACGGTTTCTTTAAAAAGATTTTTTCTTATTAGAAGGGAGCTAAGTGGTAAGTTTGAGAAGCAATTATACTTAGGTTTGAACCAAGACTATAAAATCGTTTCCAAAAATATTCCCTTTGTTTTACAAGCTTGCCTTATATGGTTGAATCCCTTTTGCATGCATTTTCTATGATTCTTCAAGGGAAAAAAGTTTATGGTCAAGAACATTCACCTAATTGAATTTTGATGAAACTTTTCAGAAATACTTGACAATAGTGGATAAATGCTATGCATAAGCTCTGTCTTTATTAGGATGCGTTAAAATAATGATTGACAGATATGGTAAAAATTGAGGGAAAAATGAGCTAGCTCTGCATATTGGTAGGTCCTGAATATAGCTGTAAGTGAAGTCAGTTTAGGGTGAGAGTATTGTAGTGACACCAAAGTGCAGAAAGGAGAACAAAAACAATGTCCAAACTCTCAATTGCCTGGACAATTTTTCCTTTGTGAGTAATTTTAAGACACAAAAAAAGTTAAACTTTATACTGCCTGGAAACAAATGAGAGAAGGGGAAGACAGAATTTTTCTGGGGCCTTTGTCTTACTCCTGCTACGATTTATTCTGGATGACACCATGTGCAGAGACAAAATCACCTGAGTTAACAGTTTCTGTCCAAACTAGTATTTTGACGTGTCTGTTCAAAATATATGATATTTAGCTGCTTACTAAAGAGCAAGAGAGTGAGAACTATAATTCTTCACTTTTTTTTCCCCCCTCTACCTGGTGCGTCTTCCTTTGTCACTCTCTAGAATATTTTTCCTGCTTATCTAGGGTTATCTGCAAATGTGATCTGTGGCTATTTTCATTTCCATAATGCTTTAGACATTTTTTTCTGCCTAACATGTAATAAATATAGCTTTATCTTTCCATGCACATAGTTAGTATGACTCACCTAGGTAACAGCTGCCTCTCTTTTGACACAGTTGCAAAACTGGTTTGTACGACACCCTTGGAATGCTACTGATTTATTGTAAGATTATTAATCCTGAGCAGCACTCTGAGAAGGTTGCCTTAAGTTTTTATATCCCCAGGCTGATTTATTCTCTATTATATCAAATAAATTACTTCTCCTAGTTTTCATGGTCCTCAGTAGCCGATGGGCCCATTCCATGTTTTATTACATATTAAGATGTCATCTCTGGCCTTTGATAATGTTAAATTAGCAAGTGATTTTTAAAATTTTTTTGCCTTTTTACATGTTGTATCCTGCACTTAGGAAGAGTTGCCTGTTAATGCTAAGTGTCTCATTTTTATTTCAATTTCTCCTTAAATTAATGTGTGCTAGAGAATGTTAAATAATATCTGCTCTCTCATGTTAGTCCTCCTGCCTCTCATCCTGAAAAGAAGTCTTGCAGTTTCTTTCTGAGTCTCCCCATGTCTATCTGTATGCACTCAGTTTTGTGTTTCGTACCTGCTATACATTCTGATGGGTATTTTTCAGTTTTCTTCTACAGTGTGTAGCTGCAACAGGGTTCTAGACCATTAGAAAGATTCTTCAAAGATAGAATAATAAAGTAAATAATGAAATGATTTAAACATGAATGTATGATTGAGAATTCCTGAGGTCAGCAGTTGCAGCAGATTCACATGGTGCAGGAGATACCAAGCAAAGGTTGTACGTGCCTGCTTTTAAATATGAATGTTAAAGGAAAACTACTTGCAGGTAACTTAGGGTTTAGATAATTTTTATTCTCTTTCTTACAGCCATTGCAAGTGAATGGAGAAATGTAATTTTAGGCTTTTTTGAGGCTATTTTTTTTTTAGTATAGCATCTTGTTAGAAGGAAGATGCAGATGAAAAAGACAAAATACTGCAGCAAACAGTTTGGACTGCAGTGGGCCTCATGCAAAACAAATCACTGGGGTCATTATGGAACCTCTCAATTACCTAACAATAATTTACCTGGAAAGCCCTCTGTCACATGCTAATTGTATGAATTTTGAACAGAAATCCTGTTTCTGCCAGGAAATTTTTTATCAGGTAAACAAAATTGTAAACTCTTTTTTTTTCCCCCTGAAACCAAATACTTAAGGAGCTTATTTGCCTTTCCTGATACTTCTGCTTTTTGAGAGTACAGTGTATTAAAACTCCTTTCTGGCATGCAGCTATTTTCCTGCAGTATTACTAATAAGTCAGGACAGAGGGGAAATTGTGATACCTGTTATACATAGCCCTTTTAGCACCTGTTACATCAGTGGTAAAAAAACGTATCATCAAATGTCTTTCTAACAAACTAAGCCTCTTGGGAATCTGCGAAAAAGATTGACCTAAGCCGTTCAGGTGCTCTCATTTTTTATGAAGCCTTTCCATTTCAAGATATTTCATCGTGAACTTTGTGTGGGAGCGAAGCCTAGATGATGTCAGCATTCATGTGTGTAATCTTTCAGCACTGCAAATGAAATTCTAGCCTTGCCTTTTTTCACTTAAGAAAGTAATATATATTCCCTTACCAAAGTTTAATTTTCTATAGTGATATATCAGGATTCCAGCCTGAAGACTTGTATCCAAGCATATATCTTCCACAACATGTAAATATCAGTAAAATAATGAATATACATAAGAGAATGATCAATCAACTCCCAATTCACAATTATTTTTACTATATATTATTTCAAGTCTGAAGGTTCATTTTTGGTTACATTGTTCACTGTAATTGTATGCTTCTGATGTGGATATCCACATGTAGAACACATGGGACAGCAATTTTCTATATTTTGGACTTGTTGCCATACCCTGAAGTTTATATTCCATTTAACTTCAGATACTAACAGTAACTTTATACATAAACTATCCTGTATATATTTATTAAATTACTTCCTTTAATTGAAAAAAAGAGAAGTTCACAAATATGATAATGCTTTACACTGTGCAATATAAAAAATAGACTCATTCTAATGACATGGTTTGATTGGATGAAGATGCTGGTATCAGATTGTAAAAGCCTGAGAAGCTTTGCTGTGAAGCTTATCTATTTAATGTCGATAGACTAATTCCTAAGACAAAGCTCTATTTAAACCTGAAGATAAATTGGTATTTTTATCACTGTAGAGCAGTGGGCTTAATTCAAAAAATTTCAGAGAGAAAACAACAGGAAGACTTTTACTTATTTTGGAAAAATATGGCATGAAAGCAATGCTGTATTACTGCAGCATTCCTGCAATGGACCTACTGAGTAGTATTCATCTGCTTTGGTATCCAATCTTGGTTGTCAGACTTGCGTCTGAATTAGATGACTAAATTTTCCTGCGTATCTAGGTAACTGCAGGGGATGGCTCAAATCCCCCCTATGACAAACGCCTGAAAGATGATATAACTATCTTTTTTTGGTCTCCGTGACTGGCTGTATTCAAAACTCCTAGACTAGGTAAGATGTATTACTGTGATTTTTTTAAATTAATTCAGAGCATGGCAGTACAGAGGTAAATAAAATACAAAGACATCAGGAGTGGCAGAATACTCCTAAATATCCTATAGACTTCAGGCTCAGAACAGTCTTTAGGTGGAGAGACGTGTACTGACATATAAATAAACAGAACTTAAGTAAAAATCTCAGTTATTCAGTAACATTACCATCCCTCAAACTATAAAAGAAGGAAAAAAACCCCAACAACAACAAAACCCCAAATCTAATTCTAGTAATGCCTATCAATCTAGTATGTAGGTAAAACTTGCTTTCTAATTACAGTCTTAAACTAGCCACTAGAGTAGTATATATGGACACAAGACATCTGTCAAGCACTTGCAGAATTGTAATAAGTCAGTAGCAAAGCCACTGACATTGTCCAGTTAACTTAGTATGTGCAGAAAGTACCTCCTATCCATATTGGTTTCACGGGCAGAGAAGTTGATGGTATCAACTGGCATCTATTTGATAAAGAATCCATTTGTGAAGGAAAGGAACTGAATTTCTCAGCCTCTCTCAACTGGGTTGGAAAATCACTTCTGTTTGATAAAATATGTAGGCTTCTTATGCAAACTTCACAATAAATTAAACATAACTCTTAAAAGACATACTGCGAGAAACACTGATGGTATATGTGCGGTTTGGACGTTCACTTGACTGTACTGTAAGGAGCCAAGATCCCTCTGAAGCCCAATGCCAGGAATAGACTAACAAGGGTTATGTTCAGAACACTTCTAGAATCCATCGAGTGAGTAGAGAGTGTTGATATAATCTCTCATAATACTATATATTGTCTACTTAATAATCACAGGGAATAGGAACATATCAATACCAAAAAAAAAAAAGGTAGAAAAATTCCATCTTGTTATGGAAAAGCAGCTACTTTGGGTTATTTCTGTAACGGTTCTGAAGATAAAAGTAGATAAAAGCTGTAAGATTTCTCTGTGGTATGCCAACCCTGGAGAAAGTAGTGGGTTCTAATTAGCCTTAAAAACTAGCAGAGATGCTGGAACAAAGGAGGAGGATCCTTACTGTTAATACAGCTTCAGAGTGAGTTCCGGTGCTGGTGGATTTTTCAGAACTTTGTTCTGTTATTACAAGTCCATATTTTAGGTAAATATATTCTTCTATAATTCCCCTCCCAAGTAATACAAGTGTAATTTGGCACACGCCTGAGCTTTCTATACTGTTGGGGTGGCAATCTAAAAACCCTCCAGGATGTTAGAAAGCTTGTTCAGTATGTATTCCTGTGTTTCAGTGTATCCAAAATCCTCACTGACTCACGAGACAGCTGGCTTTGTTTGGTAACATAAAAAACACACCTAATGGGAATTTATTCACATGCCTTACTCCTAATGTGTGAATTTACAAGGCTCCCTAGCTTAGAAGAACAGAGATATCAGACATAGCTCTTCTACCTCTGAATATAGAAAGACACTGTGTCCTGAAATGGAAGCTGACAGAAAAATGTATTAAGTAAAATATGCCACGATAGTGCTTTTGACTTGGAAGTTCTGAGTTCAGGTCTTGAGAAGCAGGGATAAAATACCTGGGAAGTATTTGTGTTTCTCCAGATCTTGATTTTCTTCCCCTCCCCAAATTACCTACTATTAACCAGTGTAAAACATGGGATTTTGGGTTAGATGGATCTTTGTCTTGGATGGCTGTTGGGTTTTTTTGTTGGGTTTTTTTTTTCCCCTTCCCTTATGAAAAGTAGTGGATGAGACAGTATACACATGTGCCATGGATTTTTCTTTTTTTTTTTATTTTTATTTTTATTGTGTGCTGCCAAGACCGAATACTTAAGCCTGTTTCTTGGGATAGATTTTTGAAGATCAAAATGCATTTTTTTGAAGCTATTAATAGGCTTAGTTAAATTTTGAACCTGTCAACCAATGACAGTGTCCCCTCATTATACTTCAAAATTAGCAAATGATGAATAACTCCTCTACTCCAATTAATTCAGTTCTCTTAACTCCTGTCACTTATTTTTTAGATATTTGATCTTGATACTGTCCTTTCTTTCCATTATTAAACTGATTGAAACAACTTGCTTTCAAAATACACAGTCCAGTCATTCTCTCTGTGCTTTTCCTCATTATTTACCAATTGGTCATATTTTACTTTACAAACAAGAACCAACCCCCAACCATTTATCATCAGTAGAAATAAATTATTGATAATAGTTTAACACAATTTACCATAAAATCCATGTAACAGAAGTAGCATCTTTAGAAGCAAGAATCCTTCAGCCCATTATTTATGGGGAGAAAGCTTATGACTAAACTAATTTTATAGAATAACATGATGGTATGTCATACATATGCTACATTTACTTCAAGACAGCCTGGCCCTGAGCATTTTTTATTTTATTTTTTTTAGAACCCCTCCAGTTTAACAACCTTATGTTCTCTTCTTCTGCTGTTTCCCTGGCAACATGGCACAGTGGAGTGTCACATCAGTCGACAATAAGCTTTGCTTCAGCTGCGTCCTGCCAAAGCTAGCAGTGTTTCTAGCAATCTGAGCTTTCTCACTGCAGCTATGACATAGCAATGAGTTTCTTTCCGTTAATATTTGCCAAAATCAGTTGCGGTTCCATTGGTATAAATGTTTACGCAGTAGTGCCCTGATAATACTGGCTAGGGGATGTCATTGGACTTGTCAGAGTAGACTGATTTTTACAATGCCTTTTTAGTATGAGGTGTAGTCCAATAGTATGAATTCTCCTGGCAGTGATACAGAGAGGGATGGCTCTAATAGCAGCTTGCATTGTGCCTTTGCTGTTCTTCATAGATCAAATGAAAGCAGTAATTAGAAATCAATAAATAAAAACCCAACAACCCATACATGGAAAAAGGAAAACAATCAAAATGAATTGGAAATGTGAGAGGTTAATAAAGGAGGTTACAGATATGTTAAAAAAAATAACATCAAAGGCTGACAAAACTAAATGCAGTGTGGCTGTGCCTAAAATGTCCTGGAGGCAGTGTTCTGCAGAGCGTCTGGCTGTCATTGCTATCCAGAAATCCAGACTGAGACTTACAGCATTTAAAAAGGTTTCAAAAGGTTAATTCGTTTTGTTTAGCTAAAAAGATTGTGAAGTACCTGCTTAGTATATAAGTACCTGAAGGAGCAAAAAATGCTCAATAATTAAATAACGTAATGGGGAAATGCAAAATATGAACAAATGGCTAGAAGCTAAGTCAGATAAATACCAACTTGAACTGGCTTTTTGTTAAAATTCTATTTTTTTAGGTAGGAGGCTGAACCAGTTGAAACAACTTTTCTGGAAGACAGAGTTTAGTCAAACAGCCATTGACAGCTACAAATGACTAGGCTTAGGATAGGGAAAACCCAATAGACGGAAATGACCATTGTTGTGATACATGGAAGTTAGACCAAAAGATCCAATAACCATGATACTCTCAGTTTAATATTTATTTATACAGAGATGAAATAAAAGTCCAAATTATAGCCTTGTTATTTTATAATTAAATAACGCATTCCTACTAAATCCTTTCATTTTAAGATCCCTCATCTTGATAAAGTGATTCTGTGTGTGGTTTTTTCTTTTTTTTTTTTTTTTTTAACAGCATAGAATATGGAAAACAGAATTACATGCACTTGAGGAAATGCATATTGAATGCATATATTAAATTATATAAGCCTGCTGAGATTGTCTGTGAGATCGCCACTTAGGAACAAAGGGAGGTCTCATTCTCTCCCTCCTGCTTGTTCAACTCTTCAGTCAAGTACTGCTACCCCTGCTGCATGCTTCTACCTCATTACTTGTGCCAGCTCTACTGTTCTTCGGGCCCTTTGCTAAAAACATAAGACTCACAAACCTACCAGAAAATTATCCAGTATTTCAGTGTGGTTGATTTTCTGCTGGAATCCTGAGTATATCACTCAGAAGAGACCAGTGAGTTCCAGATCCGTGTTCAGGCAAACAGTAGGCTCCCATGTCCAGAAGCAGAGGAAAATGAAAAGGTAGATGAGTCAGACTTCCTCATTTTGATTTATCAACTGCTAGAGCAGCTAAAGTCATCCTATATAACTAAACCTTACTATAAGATTTCTTATCTGTGTTATTTGGAAAATAAAAGTAGGAAAGATACACTATTGTAGTTACAGGGAAGACATCACGAACCTCTGTATCTGCATTTGACTGAATACTAGGTTGTATGAGCTGCTCAGGGCGTTATTACCAGATGGTAAGTATTAATGTTACCCGCTGCTTCTTCCTTTCTTCTGTAAAAGTCAGAGCATAGGTTAATAGCATATGAATAATTTCTTCTCTAAATGCAAGCACTTCAAATACTAGAATCATAGGGTTTTTATGACAGAAATTAGATTCTCAGTCAATTTCTGCTATATTTTTTCAGGGATAAAACAGATTAGGATACATGGTAGGATGCACTTACTCCTACTCTTGCCTTCTCCCTCATTCCAGTATTTATTAGCAGCTGCTTTTTGATGCTCTTTTTTATGTTATAATGTTTATCACAGTGAATTATTCACTGTCTTAGAAGATGTGAGAACTACAGTTCAAAGATAAGGAATGAAAAGCTTGTGCTTGATAGAAGGATAAGAGAAATTGTTAGAAATACTGAACTTCATAAACTCCTAAAGGAGACACTAGAATAATCAACTATAATTTTTCTTACAAGTGGATTAGAAAAAGTATTAACAAAGAATGGTGTAGTAAACAGTCCTGCAAAATATAGAATTAGATGATGAAAATAATTATATCATCATATATGTGGCTTGAAATTTGAAGTCTTTGTTTTACTGGGGAATAAGTACTGGGAAATTCTATAGAATTCCAGCAGATTGTATTGTAGATGCTGATTTCATTTTAATAACAATATTTTTCAAATAACAAAGTGAATGTTATTACCACTGGTTCTAATATGAGCAAAGCCAGGCTGCAGATTTTACTTCTTTGTACTTTGCTTTGCTGATTAATACTTCTGCACTTCTGTGCTCTTTGCATTCATTATTTGCTGTGAGGAAATAGCTAATTTTTATTAGTACTCATTTTCCTTATTAATCGTGCACATTCTTATTAATCCTGCACATTCTCAATTGTTTCCTTCATGGGTAAATAGATCCTGGATGATATCTTGCTTTCTGATTCATAAAGGTGACTTTCCTATTTAGGAACCAGTTTTATATGCATTTTGTTGTATTGCTTAATGATTAGGCACAATATAGATAGGGAAGCTCTTGTACAATAGAAGAGGATGAAGACTTGTAGGGTAGTGGTTTACACTGAAGCAGGATGTAAAATAAATTGAAGGAGAAATTGAACTGTCATGTACCAGAGGAAACACTGAAGCCATCAGCTATAAACATATTTACAAAGAGAACAGATAACCTAAATGCAAGATTGCTCCGCTTTGAAAGTAGAGAAAACAGCTATACAGAAAAGTACATTGAAACAAGCCTATCAACTGACAATCTTACAACGCACCATTTCTATGTGGAGAAGTCTTTACTTCTGGTGATCTGCATATTATTCCGTCAGCCCCAGCTTTTTCACTTCCTACATTCTCAAAATCCTTTTCCATTGAACATAGCTTACTGCCTTTATGAATAGTTTTCTTGTATGCAACAAACTTCTACAGCCACTTTCTGTACAGTCCATTAGGCAAAGCTTATATAAATCTATAATTCATAATACAGTCTTCCGGTTACAGAAACCAAATATCTTCTAAAACATCATCTTCTAGTAAGGCATGAACCACTTAATTTTTTTATTTAAAGAAATCAGGGTGGTGGTGGTGGTGATTTCATTGCATGCAAACTTCAATGTGGAAAAAAAACAAACCAAAGAAACCACACAAAAACCTGAAAATGTTTGATTTAAAATCAATTGGAATTTCTAAGTATGTGGCCCATTTCAATTGCTATTTTTTCTGTATTTTTTGCTTTTCTTTTGGACGACAGACACTTTTTCATAGTAACTGAGCTCGTTTCAAATGATTTAATGCTTTTAAAGTGCACTTAAAAAAGCATTAGCCTCTGAAGAAATTTAGAACAGGCTTAATATAGCATATCAGTTTGCTTGTTCGCTGATTAAGTGAAATAGGATGATGCTTTCAGTTACAATGGTGTGAATTGTCAATCCGTTCTGCTGCCCATCTATTCATAAGAAACAACGTAAAATAATGTTAGAAAATAATGCTTTGGGAGATTTTCCTACTCAAGATCCTATAACAGTCTTGGTTGATTTCTAGATAAAATAACGCTCATAGCAAAAGGTATTCATTTAGTTTTCTAAAACAGACTAGGAAAAGACAATAATAACTCACTGTAAAAGCCTCATTAGAGAGTTTTACACAGTATTTTTTGCTGGAAAATTCACCCTATCCTTAAGAAAATCTTTCAGAATGTTTTAATCTAGCTAGTGGTAAAAATCCAGTATGATGTGCCACTTTCCCTAACTTTTATTTACTAGTAATCATGCATTTATCCAGCATAGTGGTTCAAGATGTATTTCATACGCATCTTAACAATTCTCAGTTCATTGTCCCTTGTTCAACAAGTGACTAAGTGAACAGAAACACTGCCATGTTTATACTATGGTATCAAATCCTTACAATAAAGAAATAAAAGTCATGAGTGTGTCTAAACGTATTTAAGAATGTTTCAAGGATAAAGACATTTCAGGAGAAATGTGGCATCATACAGCTAAGAAAAAAAAGAAGAAAAAAATTTATCAATTAAATTGGTTAAAGCCAATCTTCCTCATCAATATGATTATATTCATGACCGCAGTACACTGAATTAATCCCTAATCTGTAATATCACCATTATGTCACTTTTTTCTTAGTTGGCATAGATCGATAATAGTTCCTGCTAAAAGTGCATCAGTTATGCAGTAGTGGAATGTGAGGGATGGTGAAGCTATCCAGTGAAGCACAGATGGGATATAAGATATGAAGTCTTGGCTCACCAGAATGTTATTTATTGAACTTGTAGGTCATGCATATAGTAGATTGCTAATATTTTCCCACTTTTTATTGCCAGGTATTGGAACTCTTTGCCCATGCATAAAACCTTTCAAAGAATCTTGGTTTTTTCTTCACTTTTCTCCCATTTTAAAAAATTATTATTTATGAGCCTAAACTATTATTTATTAGCCTAAAGTTAGGTCACATAAATTAGTTTTCAACTTTGTAGCAGAGGCAGAGAGATTCATAAATAGTCCAAGTTTAACATTTAGGCAGTTGTGTTTTTACTGAACGAGTTCTGTCCCATGTTTTTGGGTTATTTGCTCCAAAGCTGACAGCACCTAGCTTCACTGTAAGGTAACTGTGCGTGATTAGTCAGAGATTTAGTTGAGAACTATTCTGAATACGGATTTTACAAATGGTATCATTTCAGTCAGTTGCAGGTTCAACTTAATCTGAAGACATTACAGAAACTGTAATCCTTTCTCCACTGAGGTCTTTAACAAGGTGCCTTTTCGGTTTACCTTACACAAACAGTTCCAGGGCATGTTCATTAAGAAATGATTGGTGATTTTGGAACAGCTAGACAAACACTTTTTTATTCTACTGTTTCCTTGTTATGAAGATGATCATCCTCTGAATGATAGGGAAATTACAGGATTATCCAAAAGTGCAAACTGGAAACAGAAGGGTTTTCCAAGGTAATAAATCTTGGACATAAAATACCTTCACTGTTCTTAAAATAAAGAGGTAAAGTGGTATCTGTGTCATCTTCCCCATACAGTTATGATTAGGGCATATGTCATTTCTGCTGACACAAAGAAGGTTTTAAAAAAAAAAAAAAAAAGTCAGTCTTTGCAAACAGCTGTGTAATAAGACTGACACCTACAAATGCACCTTCCAGAAAGAACAATCTAGTTGTTGCTGCCTAAATCCTCTAATGTGTTTACTCAAAGTATCTTATCTCCAATAGTTGTTTCATGACCTGCTGTTCTGTCTCTTTGTTCATCAGACCTATACATGTAAAACGTACTTCCTCTAAATCCTTGATGTTCCTGTTGATGTGATCCTCTTGATTCAGTGTTGGTATTTATGTCATACGTTTCCATTACAAAGACCACTTCCTAGAGCTGAGGCCTGAATTGCAATATTATAATACAGAATTGTATATGAAAGGATATATATTATTTTTAAAATTTTAATTATTAAACTTCACAGAAAGATGCTGTCAAAATAGCCTATCTGTACTGACTATACAACAACAATTCTTAAACTTCTCTGTATTACAGTGTTCCTTCTCTGTGTTATAAAACCCTCATCTCAATTGCTCTTTCTTGACTGCTCTATCATCCTGCGTCAATGGCTTAATCTTCTTGTTCTGTCTTGCTTTTCTCAGCTTCAGATCTGTATGGCTTAAAAAAAAACCTTCTTGGAAGAGGTATTTACTTAAACACTTTTTGTAGCATAAAAATGGGGTATTTGTTGCATGAAGAGCTGAGATGATAGGTTTAACAGACTGGTATATTACCCTTTTTTTGAGTGCCTTTCAAAACGAAATTTACTGATTAAACATGCCAAAACCCATGCTGATTTTATACATAAAGACTAATAAACATTTGACAGGTCTTCATAGGTACACACTGGTCATCTTACGATTTGCAAGGCTTTTTTTGAGAATATCTTCATGCAGACAAGTCAATACAATGTTCTTGAATTTTACTGCTAAAAGCGACAATGCTGTTATTTTGACATACTGAAGTGTTTATTTTTATATACGTATATTTTAAAAATACCTTTGTTCTTGGAAAATGAAAAACAACCTAAATCACTACATAGTAAATATTCTAACAGTGAGGTTTAAAATGCTACATATATTTACTGCTTGTTTTTCATAGATTTTAAAAAATTGCCTTTTATAGAATCATAGAATCATCCAGGTTGGAAGTGACCTTTAAGATCATATTGTGTTCCATTCTCCTCAAGAGTCAAAGTAATATAGTAGAGTACGGCCATGTAATGGTCTTTCAAGGACTGGAGTTTTTAATCAGAAAAACTGACCTTCTAGGATATAAATGATTGTTTATACTATTAGAATAATTTCACTAACACAAATATCTGTAATGAATAAAATAACCAAGGTAGTTACTCTGAGTAAGAGTCATGAGTAAAAATATAGATAAGTCAGCATATTTCCTGCTTACAATTAGATTTTATATGATTAAAAGAATATTAAGGGTTTTATGGCTATTTTACAACAATAAATATACTCAGTTCAAATGTATAAGTGTTTTTGAAGGGGGGAAATTTTAATTGCATTTTGTATCACATCCTCTATTTGTAATAACTGAAAGGAATTGGAAGCTTTATACAGGTGAGACTTTAAAATTTAACTGAATTGTTTGGAGTCGTGAAATATTTCTCCGTTACAAAAGATAATTCTATGTGTACTTTTAGTGATGTTATTTTTTCATCTTGTTTAAATTTTGCTTCTTTTGCCTGTGCACTGAGGTATACAGTTATTCCATAACTGCTGCCAAATATTGTAACAGAGTTATAAAAAGGAGTGTGGATGCTAAAAGAAGAGACAAAATCTGGCTGACTGTAGTAGGACCCATTATACAGACTTGTGAGATGTTGAAGGCGGGAGGCAGGGGAAAGGGGAAGAGCAGCATGTCCCTGCCAGCTAAGATATACAACCGCTGCTAGGTGATCTCGGGACACAACCTTTTATTTTTTAAATAGGTGCTTTCGATTGGTGCAAGTGAGAGTGGGAATACAGGCCATTTCTTCCCCAGATATTACTTTCAGAAGCATGAAGAAATCCTGTTGGTTGTGTGGGTGGAAGAGAGGAAAGGTGAGGAGATGTGCTTTTGGGTTTTATTTTGGTGCTCTTTGCTGACTATTTACATAATACAGTTATCTCCGCACTGTACAAACATAGTAGAGACCTCATTTTAATCCCACGTTAATTTTACTAGGTATTGATCAGTTTCATGCATTGCTTAGAAGTAGCCTGATGTTACCAGAGCCTTGGTAACAAGTCTAATTTAGAGTTCTAAACCTTCTTTCTTTTTCTCCTGTGCTGCTCACTCACATTCTCCAAAATGAGCTATTCTTTGTTGATCAGTTTTACTGATCGCTTTTACGGTGTGACCTCACAAACAGATGTGATGGCATAAGCGAAGGATATTCCACTGCACTGCAGGAGTAGTCCCAGCTTCACCGGCAAGGTCAGCTTATCAGGGAGCTATAGCCTAATACTATGGCATTATAATTTGTCATCGGTCATCAGCTAGCTTCATATGAAACATACATCCACAGAATTTTTCCAGTACCCTTGCCATACAGGATTAATTATTATAATACTATGAAAACAAGAATGTTGTATCAAAGCCATGTGTCCTTGATATGGAGCAGCTCTGTTTGTAGCTAGAAGACAACTGCACTGAGAAGTTGGATGTCATGTATGTGTATTCCCACACGTTAGGGTGATAGATTTGATCTCCAAAGACATAAAATGAAGTACAATATCACAGAATAAAAATAAAAAGAAATTAAGGAAAATGCAGAATATATCTAACAAAATTTAATTAAATAGCAAAATTAAATACTGGTTTATGAATGAGTCATGGAAATACTGGGGGCATGTTTGTTTCCGGGGATGTTTAGATGTAAATCGGGTTAATATATCTCTACGCATTTCTAAGACAGAAAATGGTGTAGTAAGTTTTAATAGCAAAATGAAATGTAGAAATAATTATTCGGTCTTTTCTCAGTCGAGTTGAAAAATTCCATTTTATAAAAATATTAGAGGCTTAAATTATATTTTCACCTTCATCCTGTTATCTTGTTTAAACAGCTCTTGCTGTTTTAATCTGCAGTCAAGACTGGAGCTATTACTACCCTGAGTGTAATTATACCCTCTGTCTACTAGAGGAAGGAGAGAAACTGTAGGTTACTGAGTGTTCACATTTCCAAACTACATGGTCACAAAATAAGCTGTATACTTCAGTAACAGTAACGTACCAGCCCCTCTCCTCTCCTCAGTATTAATGAGAAAGATACAGCATCTATTTAAAAAAAAAATACCCCAAACCAAAACCCAAAAAAACCCCAAACCAAAACAAAAAAAACAACCCCAAAACAAAAAAACCCACCACCCAACAAACAGTAACCATAATATTAGCAGACTAGAACACAGACATTAACATAATTTTCTCTTGAGACTATCTGCTAAATTGGCTAATCCATGGGATTCAGTGTCCAAAGTGGGTCTTTCCCATTCAGACTTTAAATTCCACAAAATATCTAGTGATCCAGCCTGAGACAAGATTTCAGCTGCACAGTGATCCATGACAGTTGTAAAGA
The DNA here is from genome assembly GCF_963924245.1 of Chroicocephalus ridibundus. Classification (NCBI taxonomy): domain Eukaryota; kingdom Metazoa; phylum Chordata; class Aves; order Charadriiformes; family Laridae; genus Chroicocephalus; species Chroicocephalus ridibundus. The sequence continues at coordinate 11,682,854 of NC_086296.1, read as the reverse complement.
AATCATTTAATAAATTCTCTTTGAGGTGACAGTTAAATAGGAGTTAGGTGGAGGTGTCCTGAGTAAAAAGGAGTGATGCAGCTTTTCTGAAATGTTACCATTGCTATTCTGTTCAAGAAGAAATTTTAAACAAAAAGGCCACAGTGAGTCAAAGAAATGTCACCTTGTTCTGAGAATACAAAAGCCATTCTGTACTCAAATCATTCAGTTCCTCCTTCAAAACATGAATATTTAAAATAGCAAAATGCATTGACAAAAAATGCTGATGTGAATAAGTGAAGAGAACACTCAAAGAAATTTTTTTTTTTGAGAAGTAACCTTACTACTTAGTTTAAAAACCAACCAAACAAAAAAACCACTACAAAAATCTCAGTCTTCAGACTGGTGGCACTGGAGCTTAATTCTAACTAAATAACTGCAAAATTGCTATCCTAAAGTGTATTTCAAATCTAGATGCAAATCAGTGCTCATCCCATGAGGTCCACTTCGCTGGTGAAATGACTGGTCGTTCCTAAGATACAAGATGAAAAAAATCAGGAGCTCCTTTTTTTGTTTGTTTGGTTTTTTTTTTGTTGTTGTAATGAAATATGCAGGGATGTTCTTGTACCGCTGCCATCTCTGGAGTCAGACTGATTATAAGCTTTCCTGTAACCTTTTCTATGGAATCAAGGATCACAAGGAGTGTCAGTGCTTTACTAGAAGCTTTTAAAGCTTAGTAGCATAAAATAGACACATAATATAAACCTTTACTGTGGAATCTATCATGATACCCAGATAAATTATGGCATATGCCCGAGGCACTTCCTTTACTTTCTGAACAAGAAGAATTTTTAAATAACATACATGGTAAAAGGTAGTGACATAAATTGTAGTTTCTGATTATTGCTAATCTCGATTAGGCAGTTATGAAAATCCAGTTGAAGTCTTAAAAAAAATATGAAAAAATGAATATTCTTGGAAAGCTCTGTGAGTAATTCCACGCTTTATACTTATAAGACATACGATAAATGCACCATACCATTTCATCATAACTTTCTCTTGATAGGAATAAAAATATGCTACTCTGCTGCAGATATATGTTTTTCTACATATAGTCACAACAACTGCAAAGTATAAGCAAGAGATCAAAGGTATGTTTGCCAACTATAGGTGTAATTTGAGGTTGCCTAATACTGTTATATCAAATACAAACATAAAAAAAGGCCATGTTTCAATTTGTCGTGTGACAACATTAAAAAGGAAGGCATGGTGACAGACTCAGGATTCAATGTAATTTCCTTGTCAATAGTTTTTGACTATTGCACAGAGTTGCTATTTGACAACTATTGCAACTATTTGACAGTTGCACAGAGCAGATCATTATTATATCAGCACTGCAGTTCTCAGAGCCCAAAATGTACATTATTTCTCTACTATATTTTATGTTGAACAGTGTTACGTTGAAGCTATAGTATAGATAAAATGTTGGTGCACTGTGGTCAGGTTTAGGTTTGCAGGAAATACAATCTACAAGGGACTAAAGTGGGAAGCTACTACTGCTGTTTCCTCATGAATAACAGAAAGGCTCGTGTGCAAATTAAAATTGGTTTGAAAAAAAAAGCTAGGTCAGAAACAAGATACAAAACTTGGTCTTTGTACGCTGGATCCAGGTGACTGTCATATTGATTTTCAAATCAGGATGCACACTTTCAAATATTTTCTTTGGCTGGAAAAAGAGGCGTGATTCTTTGTATGGTCTGCCATATTCTGCTTGCATTATTCTAAATTGGGCTTGTTTCGCTAGGTTTATCCCTTTTTAAAAAAAATCACAATTGGTCTGCGTAATAATAGATCTGATCCATTCTGGGCTGATGGCAGCACTTGATTTCCAGCTCAGGTGCTTACTTGTTGATGTCATCTCATTTGATAGGAGTTTTAAAAGTTATTTTCATTTGAAGTTTTAGAGGTGTGCAGAATTGGGCTGGTGAAGTTACAATGGTGCAGCTTAGAAGACAAAAACCTTGCCAAAATAATAAACATGCTCGTTGTTAGTTTGAAAGGAATAGACTTACATTAGTCCAGAATGTGTGAATGATGTGCTATGTAATCATTTTAAGACCTGGGTTTCTGACCATGGCATCTGAAATGAATATAGATATTCATTAAATCCATGGGCAGAGGTTAAGCAGAAAGAATAGTGTTTGAATGTGAAAATGAGTATGTAAACTTGTCATAAAGTGAATAAATAGATAGATAAATGCCTGTATGTGTATATACACCTATACAGACATTCCTTGTTCATTGCCTCTTTGGAAAGTGGTGAATGAACTCCGATACAGAGTAAGTGTTGTGGTTGCTCAGCTGTTTCCTAAGTCACATTAGGGTTGCATCTGTGCCAGTGCAGAATGCTGTATTAATTATTGCTAATAAATTAGGAAAGTCAGAAATAAGTATATCATAGAAAGAGGACAAAAAAAAGGTGTTTGTTAGAAAACATGCAGGTTTCACTTCATATTTGTTCTTTCAATGTTCTGTAAAGCAAATAAAATTTATAAGTAAATTTCATCAGATCCCTATAACTCATGCAGATAGAAGAAAGAAAAGTGAATTTCTATCCTCATATTATACCTCAGTTCAACTGGATAAATAACTATATTATTAAAAAAAAACCATAAAAAAAATTGAAACACATGAAAATAAAAGTTTTTTAAAAGTAATCTAGACTATCCTTAGCACCACTACAGATTTATAATTTATATTATCTTCTAATCAGTTGTATTATCACCTTCAAAAATTATTCTGTTTTATGTCTAAATGACATTTTGTGTACTGTTCCCTGAATATTACAGCCAAAGAAAATGGCTTCCTTTAATGTTTATCTAATTTTAATAAGTGTCATAGTTATGTTTGCAGTACCTGCACATTTCAACAATTATTTACACATGCACAGCATTACAGCAAGACTTGAGTCTGAAAACTGTAGTATATTTTTTTTTTCCACTCCTAAGAGAATAGATGATGTCTTGGAAGATTTCTCAAGATTCCATTAGGTGTTAGAAAGGCAAGACTGCCAAAAGGTGATGATAACGACAGTCTACGCTGTATTTAAGAGCCCCTGCCAGTAAGCAGATTGAAATCCCTTTAGTCCAGCTGTATGTGCTCAGACTCCTGCCATAAAGCTCATCTGGCCTTGTGGCAGACAATGCTGGAGATCACCCAGGAAAGGCTTAAGGCAGACTTTTCGCATTACCTGTGTAATGCTACTGCAAGGGCATATAGGATGAATGGCAGACTCATCTAACCTACTACATCCATAATGAAGAAAGGCGAGTGCATGATTCTGCATTCAGACAGAGTAAAGACATCATTCTGGCATGGCCCACAGTTTAATTTTGGTCCTGATGTGTAAACTAAAAGCTTGCATCTATGACAAGTAGTTAATGTGTTTAGATTTCAGAGAGGAATCAGTCCTAGATTCAATATATAGTTCACTGCCCTTCTAGCACATATAGTACAACTACTAGGACAAGCAGATGTACATTTGTAATCAAAGTCTGCTTCTGCCTATGTTTAAATAAAAACAGTTGTTACCTGCCCATTTTAAATTGGAAAATCTGAAATGCTGTTAATATGATTTTCATGGGTCTGCTCAAACATCAGGTTTATAAAATTATTCTCTCTATTAAGAAGATAGATTTTACTTTGGGCTTAAAGACTTTAATATATTGGCTGTTGACAGCAACCCGAGAATTTATGGTTCAAGAAACATGACATTTTTTATTAGAGAAGGCATTTTGGTTAAAATATGTGATCATTAGTACAACATCTGCCTCTGTAGCAAGCTTAAATCATTTTCTGTTCCGTTGAGAAAGATTTCAACTTCTAATGGTAAAATGTTAGCAGCATTTTATTTTGCATTGTTCTGGAAAGTCTTTCTTTTCAGACAGAAATTCCTGGTTTTTCTGCAGGTCAGATTTATACTACCTATTCCTCCTTCTCTCCCTGTGAAGAATACGTTCGGGGCCTATTCTCCCCAGAATACATTCACTTATGCATATGATCATTTACATACAAGGAGCTTACTTTTTGACTGCCTGCTTCAGCACCATAGCATCTGCCACCTAAACCATCTCCTTATCTCTTTTAATGAATATTTTAATGCCAAGAGTATAAGCACACTTCTCTGCTATTTCCATGGAAACCTGAAGAGGAACTTAAAATGAATGCAATGGAAAACACAGTTTGGAATAGAAGGCATCCTGAGTTCTCACTATGCTTAGGCTAAGTTCAGGACTCACTGGACCAAAATTATTCTCTGTTACAATCACATACAAAATTAATTATAGTGTATTTCTGGCCTAATGTATAATCACCAAGTTAAAAATAGAAAAGCAGTATACAAACCAAAATCAAAATACAAACTTCTTCCTTTTAATGCATCGAATAGAAAATCATTCTACGTTTCTTTAAGAAATAAAAGGACAAGTGATAAGCAGCTGTGCAAGATTGCAAGAGCTACTAACTTTGTTGTTTTTCTTTTCTTTCCTCTGGTATAACTCATTCTCAGAATGTCTCTTTCTTGATTCAATTCAAGATCCATTAATTGAGAGCTCATCAACCAGACAGCAGTTATTTTCCAGAGACAACACCAAAAGTTGACTTGTTGGAAAAGACATCAGCCAGCTGCAAGGACTACTACCTTGTTACTGATTTTGAGTAAGCCTTTAAAAAAAAAAAAAAAGAGTACAACTGGTAATTCTGTAATAACAGAAAAGATCAGACGCTCAAACAGCTTCCTTTTTTTCTCCCCTATTCCTCTATTCTGTTTGTTACCCAAATTGTCACTACTCTACCAGCACTTCCTAGGATGTGACCGTAATTCCTCTTGTGATCCCACAAGCAACAATCCAAGCAACAGGGTAATTTTTTTGAAGTAAACTAACAGTGCTGTTTTTATTATCTCCTGAGAGCAGGAGAGACCCATGAGACCCTTCCTTGTGAACAGGCCCTCGTTGTAACTCAATTTGTCTTGGGTATCTGACATCCCTCCTGATCTCAGTTATCAATTTCAGCTGTAATTATTAGATGGCAAAGAAAAATAATGTGGTATACTCAAGACATATATGGAATCCTATAGTTTAGGAAAAAAATATTCAGACTACATGAAACTTACATATATAACAAATGATAAAATTTGGGAATGGATGTACAAAAGGAACAGCCTTATATTCTAGCACTGCAAATTCTAGGATTAGTGTAAAGCACAACGAGAACTTTTCCCCAATGTAGGAGAGAAGAAATTTTAGAATAGCACAGTAGGATCAATTCAGAATTAGCTACAGCCAAGATCCTTTATCAGATGCCGATACACATACACTTACACACACCAAAACGACTAAGGAGCCTTATTGCACCAGTTTAGAGATGAGAAAGCTGGGGAGAGAAGACACTAATTCTGCCCTTCTGCAAATACGCTATGCTGATATGCGGATATCTGCAAATTTGCTATGCTGCAAATATGCAAAATCTATGCTGAATTTTTTTTAAGGTTATCCATTTGCAAGGGAAAAATATTTTCACCTATTCTTGAAAAAGAAAAATACCAAAAATCTGACAATTTTAACAAGATATCCTTGATATTCGGAATGGCTGTTGTCTCGCATATCTGTGTGTTTTCTCATTTCTTTGCCAGTTTGAATTAATTTGAACTGTGCAAATTCCTGTGCTAATATGAATGGTATAGACCATCATTAGGGAGATCTGACCAGCCTCTAATGGCACAAAATTATATAAGCACTGTTTCTCATCTGGAATGTACAAGTCTGAGGAGGAAACAGAACTGAAGGAGCGAGAAGGTTGGGAGTAAGTTTAGATTGTGAAGCAGTGGGTGTGGAATATGAGGTGGAGTGGGTTTAAGCGATCGAGTGAAATCAAATAATCAAGAGTTAGTAAATGGAGAGTATCGTTGGTGTAACCTTATTTTAAACATCTTGTTTCTGTATATTTTGATTCAGGCTTTATAGCGATGATGGTTTTTTCCATGGTTTTTCTGCTTCATTCAATGAGTATAATGGTTTTTCTGTGATTAATGAGGGCTTATGTGACAAATAAGACTGTCAACTGTAGGAACACTGCCATCATCTGTTGCAGAGGGAGGAAAATGTGAAACTAATGGAACATAGGATTATAGGAAAACAGAGAAAGTTCACATGGCTAAAGCAGCCGAATGCTACTCCGAATACTACTAGATCCTGGCATAGGTCCATGTTCCTTTTTGGTTCCAAATCAGTTTCTTAAATGAAAACTTTCATAGGCAATCCCACATTCTTCCTAACTCAAAGGGACCCAATTTGAGATCCTGTGATTTGATTTGTAGTAGGTCTGATTACTCAGAGCTACACCAACTATAAACGATAGCTTGAAAAACCTATTGAACTTCATTAAATAAATAAATATGTGTGCTGAAAAATTAGGTTGTAGAAAATCAGATTGGGTGTCTAGAATGATTGGGTTCCTTCTAACTATATTTTCTCATTATATAGATTTTATCATTCCCTATTTATAAGTCGCTTTTAACAGTACCTCTTGATCTGACAACATGCTGTGAAAACAAACAAAGCCAATGAAACATTCAGATACAATAATTATAAGCTTAAGAAGAAACTAGTAATTCTGTCTTTTAAGCAGCTCATAAATAGTAAGTTTATAGTGAAGCATGAGTCTATAAATCAAGTTGTCACAATAAAGAAAAATATTGACTAGTACATGACATTGTCCATCTTGCAAGATCAATGAGACTGGGTTCAATGAAGAAAAAGCTATATGTTCACGTAACATGAGATTTACATGAGTAACACTATATAGGCAACTATGATTTCAGCATTTGACACTTGAGCATTTAAGTTTGCAATTTTCATGTTCTTCTAGTTTAGATCCTTTTTGTGTTACATTCTAGAGTAAGTTTCTGTAAATAGGTTCTTAGTGAAATTGTAATTATTTTTAGAAACACCTTAAGAAATATCAGTGATGTATGCCACATGTAATTAATTTTATTTCATTGTCTCTTCATGGCACATTGGGTATTTCTGTATATTTATATTTTGTGGTGGTCACTAGTTCCTGGGAGGTTCATTTCATACTCTGATGAAAAATCTGACAACACTGAAGATGAATCTTCACCTTGATTCAGTGTTTAATATTGCCAGTGTTAAAAGCAGAAATCTACTGCAGATTTTTGTGCTAACTGGGATTGAAGAATGAAAGTTGTTGAACTGCTAGTAGATAGTAGACTTCTAACATGGCTGTAAACTTACATTTCTGATATGAGGACTTGTTACAAGAAATTTTCTATCCAAAATGGTGTGTGTGTGTAATGTTTTAAATGTCTATAAAAAGTTAATTTTAAAAGATACTTGCATTTCTTGCAGAAACTGTTATTATGATATAATTCTTTACTATTAATATTCTTTAAAATTTTATTTTTCTTTCTAATATGCTTACAGTATACACTATGGTGACTGTAAATGAAAAAAATGTACTTTTCTCACCTGAAGAAAACAGTGTGATTCTTAAGATTCATAATGCAGTTTGTTGGTGCAATACAGAGCCGTGGTCTGACTGTTTCAATTTTGCAGTGCTCTGGTAACATCACTAGAAATATTCCAAATTTAGAGCAGTGTAATTGTACACTAAAATGGACTTATTCAACCTTTCCTTTTAATTGATGGAGTCTTTCCACCTATTTTACAGACTCAAAATCTCTTTGGACAGATGGCAATAGTGAATCTCTCCCTTTTGCCAGCTGAAAAAAAATTGAAGATGTGTAGATATGATTACTTAATTGCTCATTTGAGTTGCATTTGGTAAAGCATATAATGAAATAGGATCAAAAGAACGGAGATGGCCTGATAAGACAGATGGTGGTGTAGTTAACCCTCTGCTGAGGGAGCACCCACCCAAATATGGAAATTGCTTAAAGTAACGGCTGAGATGCTGCAAGAGCCTAGTACTGGAGAAGTAAGATCAGCAAAAAAGACAAAACTGGTCTGATGAAAAAGTATGTAGATCAGTCTCAGTGTCTACACAAAGTGGAAGAAATGATCCACCAAAACGCTGAACAAATTGCAGATCAAAATTAATCTCCCTTTTTTTTTCCAAACAACTTTAACAATAGTGATTTATACCAACAAGGAGATTTACATCATGGGACCACAATGTGTTTTCTTGTGTTTTTTTTTTTAATTCAGTCTTGATCAATTAAAATAATTTTTATTTCTAGCCCAACAGACTAGAACTTTCATTACAAATATGGGAGAAACATTTTTTCAGAATACATCGCTATTTTTTTCCTTTAATTCTTCTCCAATTACTCTAAAATAACTTCGTGAAAATTATCTCTTGAAACTGATTTGATCTAAATTTCAGTAATGCTGCTTAAAACCAGAAGAATCTATTGAAAGTAAAGACAAGATTTTTTCTTTCTCCATGCTGCTAAACATGCTGCTTTTGTACTCCTCAGTACTCCTCGCAGCTTATGCAAAAAAGGCCAAGATCAGACCCAGATTTAGAACCTCTATTTGACGTTGCTTTCCATTTTTTCATTTAGCTTTCTTTCTCTGTTCCTTTTTAACTCTTGACTCTCAACACTGACCTATATGCCCCACAGCCTTTATGTTTCTTCTAGGTTAGTAGGAGGCAACCTCAAGACCAGCATGATGGCAGGAACTACATTAGAATTATAGGCAAGGCTGCTGAAAGATCTGAAATAACTACTTGCTCCTGAAATACTCTACGTTAATCTTGCAACATAGGTGGGATAAAAAGGGAAGATAGCCATTGTTCCTACAAGAGCTCTAGCTGTGACAAACTCTGTAAGCATCCTACCAAAAATATCTTCAAAGATGCAATAAAATGAAAAGCTGGTGCTCGTGGAAGAATTTCAGCTTTAGCAGCTGTGAGGGCAAAATGCATCCTCCAGATGTCATGCAACTTGAGAAATAGTCTTAGGTTTTGTGGGTATCAATTTTTTCCCCCTGTAGTGAATTTCACAGTAGAAAGTGGTATTTACCTTTTTATGGTATAATAGGCTGTTTTTACTGTTCAGATACTACTGAAGAATGAAACTACTGGCCAACCTTTCTGGTGAAAACTGGTTCAGTATCAATGCGGGACAGTTTTCTTTCTTTCTGGTTTTTTTTTTGTTTGTTTTAGGGTTTTTTTGTTGTTTTTTTTTTTTGTCTGGGTTTAAGAGAAAATATCATTATCTCCTGTCATTCATACACTCCAGTGTTGGACAATGCGAATTACTGGAGGTCAGTACTTCTAGTTCCCTTTGCCCACCTTTTTGATGAGAAATATTCACTGCTTCAAATGATGGTGAAGTTTGTAAAACAAACTACTTTTTTTTTTTTAACTGGATAAGACTAACGGGAAAGACAAAATTATCTAGGAGCTGTGGCAATTTTATATGGGTTATGTAAAGGAGAAGTTTTCACCAATAGGGAATGAAACAGCTGATTTCACAAAAAGGATGAGCTGTTCTGACAGCCATAACATACAAACCAGTTGTACTAGGTCACAGCAAATATCTGCAGTAGTCTGTGTCCAGTTGGGCAACAGTGGATATTTAGGAAAGAATATGGAAACAGATCAAGCATACGCTGATACTTGCTGCGACATACCCTACTGGATAACCGAACCAAGGATTGCATCAACATCTTTCTAAGTGCCCTTTGAATTTAATTGCTTTTTGAACCCAATTACGCTTTTCTGACTCTTACTATTATTATTATTCTCTAACACCTCATGACAGAGTTTTACATTTAATTATGCATTGCATGGAAGAAATACTTGTCTGCTGTCAGATAACTGAATTTGATGTTTCTTACTTTTTGTATTTTAAGAAATGGTGCAAAAATCATTCACTATTCACCATTCTATACCATTCATGATTTTATGAGCTCATCTGTGTTCTCTCAGTTATTTCTTTTTCTAGGCTGAAGAAAACTAGTTTATTTAATTTTTTTCATATGATAGTCATTCTATACTTGGGATAATTCTTGCTGGTTTTCTCTGTATTTTCTAATTCTACTAACTGTTACAAATGATCCTTCATCTTACTTGTATCTATTAGCTTTCATAAATATCCATGAAGTCCTGCCTTAAAGCTGGACTCGATTGTGCTAAAATGAAAACCTACTTATTTGAGAAGTCCTCTCTTTTTTTTTTTATATCATAGTTTATCAGGTTGGACTCTTGTCACTGATGTTTCAGATTTCAAATGTTTTTTATCCAGAGAAAGGGCATTCACAGGCACTGGATTTTGCAGTCTGTCCCCCTGCTGTTATTCTGTTACACAAAATTAATAAGTTTACTAGCGCATTCTTGTGGCATACTAGTGGCATAAAGTAATGGAGTTCTTTCATTTAAAAAATTATCTGATGTTTGCAATATATTGTTTCACTTCAATTAAGTCAAACAATTGTCTGTGTGACAGGAACCAGTTCACCCTGTTAACACCCTTCCCTGCCCCTCCGATGTATTAGAAAAATCCACACTTCAAAGAAGGTGCAATGAAAAGCACTGTTTCTTTACACATAATCTATCAGCCAGAGCTTGGGTTATGTGTAAACTATACAAAAGGTAGGCTAGTCAATAGTCTGCAACAGTGGATAAACATTTTTCTTCTTACTTACATATTATATTGTTCTCATGCAGATTTCTGTATTATTTTAATAGCTTAGGGGCTACTCTAAGGTCCAGGGAGCTTGAAAGAACAGAATACAATTTAAAAATGGGTATTCCACGAAGGCCACAACTCCATTCTTTGACCATTTCCGTTTCATCCTGCCTTACCAACAGGATAGTGACAGTGTAGTGAAACTCTTTCCATCAAAAGGATAGCCCTTATGCTTGAATTCACCTCTTCAGGATGAAAAGTTTGAGATCTGCTCAGAACTGCATACATAAAATTGACTTCTCAGTTTTGGATTCAACTATAAATACGTTTTTACAATTCATGGAATTACAGAAATGTAGGCTAGATATGATCTCTGAAGGTCACTTATGATATCGTCCCAGCTGAAGCTGGACTATTGCCAACAGTAAATCAGGCCAGCTATGGCTTTATCTAGTTCAGCGAGGAAAACCTCTACGGATGGAGATTTCACAAAATTTCTAGGCAAACTGTTCCAGTACTGTGCTAGTGAATTTTATTTTTTTTTCCTGACATCTAATCTGAACCTGCCAAGTTGCAACTGCCACTTTCTCTTTCATGTAATACTGCTGGGAAGAGTTTAGTATCATCATCTTTGTAACTATGCTTCAAGTAATTGTAGGCTGTTACTAGATCACCCTTTAGCCTCCTCTTTGCCAGCCCAAACAAGCCCAGTTCCCTCAGCCTCTCCTTGTAGGTCAGTGCAGTTGTTATATATTGCCTAGACACAGAAGGCTGAAGCTTAAAGGTTTCAAATGAGGATAGCTAAAGTCCTGGACCACTTTATGTATAAAGCTATGCAACATTTCAGCTATGTTAAATATGTACTTGAAATGCTCCTTTTGCCCTTGAGCTAAGCAAATAATCTAAAGGCCTGAAAGAAAAACAAACCAAAAAAACCCACCCCACGTGAAAACACGAGTATGCATTGAAATCAATTGAAATATGTTACCAGGAATAAAAAAGCTGGCCTCTATTATCACAATATATAAATCAATCTAAGGACAAAACATCCAGATATTTACAATTAAAGTATGGATGTTCATGCTACTTTGGATATATTTTGGAGAACTGTGAGATTTTAAATGAATATGATTTTAACAAGAGAATGTTTTTAAACTAGATTTTTTTCTTAAACTCCAGAAACATGCAGTTTGCTTGGAATACTGTACAATGCTTAAAAAAAAACCCCAGCCCCCAAAGCAAGCATAGCGATTATATGCTGCTAATTTGCTTCTTAGAACTAAGTTAATAAACATCTTAATTTGTATTTAGGAAATCTTGATTTTCTGTCACTGTCAAAGACACTGAAGATTTATTCTTATACTCCTTTTATGGCATGTTTGCCCTCTTAAAACTGCTGTCCCACAAAATGATATACAGAGAAGCACAGTGCACGTTCTCATAACTCTTATGTCAAGATGATTATGTAGCATAAAGCTTTGTTGAGCTTTGAGGCAGTAAAAGGAGAGTGTTAACAGTTGTTTACTAAGAAACTGAAACATAGCAAGATTTCCTTTGAGGAGAAAAAACAAGCTACCCACCTACTTTACTGATTAAATGGAGATCTGTGCAAAAATTCCATGATACTATTTATTTTGCATACTTTTACTACAGCCCTGGCAGTGCTGCCCTGGCTGGATACTACGTAATGGTTACGTTTTAATATGTTGGCCCATTGTGACTTTATATTTCTTTTGGCATGCATCAGCTGCAGTAGGATTTCTTTTGCCAGTCTATCCTTATTACTCCCTCCCATAAATGTTGCCTTGTGTTGCTGTTCTATCAGCCACAGGACCAATATTGACTGCCCCATATTTCTATTCTCCTGAACATACCTTTTTCTAGAACTTCTCTCTGGACTTGTAATTCTCTTATGAGAAGTGATAAATATAGCACCTATCACATGCGCATTTTATGACTTCTAAATATAATTTTCCTGTACTTCAGCTTGCTTAGAAGATACGTATAGCTAGTCACAAGCAATAACTCAATCTACATGTATTTCTCCCCCTTCCATGTTGTGGAACAGTCTTTAATACCTTGGGCAGGCGTACTGGAGTAGCCTTTATCTGGATCTTCTAGCATTTCTGTTAAATGATGAAGTGCTCCACTCTTTCTGATCCTTAAACTCAGTAACTTTTTCCTCTGTTCTTCCAAGAGTTTTCTATGTACCCTTTCTTTAGGTTCCCTTTAGTTTATAAGTCCTAGCAGAAGAACCTGTTGTCCTATTCCTTTGCTTGGAAATCCCCTGGCTCAAAATCTAATCATCCTGCCAGAAAATTTAATCAAACTTCTTTCTCAGCTCAGGCACTCTCCTTAGTATAATCATAGCTTGGTATCAGACTGTACTTACAAGGATTAAAAAATTCGTATTGTTCCTGATCTAGGAATATAAAACAGTTTTGATAGATAGTATTAAAAAGCGGTTTACCCCAGTCTGTCATTGGCACCCATATGTAACTACTACACAACAGTGTTTTACTTACCATGTATTCCTACAGACATGACTTGCTGTTTCAGTGTGCACCTAAAAGGTTGCAGGGATCAATTTTCAAAGACAAACGTTCAAGACTCTGTTAAAGTAATACTCCCGATGAAATCTGCTTTGTCTAGTCTAGTCCACATAAGCCTTAGTAACACTACGATTCTTTTCCAGTCACAGGGATCATATGTGATAAAATATTCATAATGTTTTCATTGTCATCCTATACAATAGCAAGGCTAAAGGTCCCCATGTAATTCTCATTCATTTTTCAATCATACTGCCAAATTCAGTTATCACCTGCAGAATTTTCTGTAAAGACAGCAGTAATACTCCACAGGAAATCATCAAGGGACAATATGCTGCCGTACTGCTTTGTCAGGTTTATTTTCCCGTTCTTCTTTGAAAAAGAGGTGTCAAATATTGACTACTGTCTCCTCTACCTGTTCTACCTTTTCACGTACAAACTGTAACAATTAAATGACATTATCTTTAAAATAGTGAGGAATTAATTCGGTAGTTTACAAATTTCGTTTGCTAGTATATTATTTCCTCCTGATTTGAGAATGAATCTGCTTAAAAAAACTGGAAGCAAGCTTGTTTCACGCTTAATATGTTTTTTTTGCCCTCGTTATGTAAATACATATCTTCCTATCCAAAACCACACAAGATTTCTTCAGGGCTCCACTTCATAACATCCATGTTTCTCTGCATTCTGTATGTTCATTGTAGACATTCAAGGTTCCTCTAATATAAAACCTTCTTTTATCATCCCTCTCAATTTCCCCTTACTGCAGTGGCATGAAGTATATGTATATACATAACATGCTATGTTAGTTTTCCACCTTACTGCACTTCACATTTCTCTTAGATATGCAGGACACTGAAAGGAATTTTGGTAGGAAGGACAGAAATAGACAGCACATGCGTGTATATGATAGCTGCTATATTGACATAGCTGCTTCTAGTTATCCTGACCCCTTCCCTGTTTTGTTTGCCATGTAACTGGTCAGGAATTCCCGCAGTGATTTTAGACTAATGTAATGCATTACTTTGGTGAAGGGATAGTGACTTTGTCTGCTTGTTAGAGTAAGTTAAGCTGCTAAGTGACTTCAGAACCCTTCTTAGAATTCGTAACATTTTCTAGGAAAGCTTTGGGATCCTAGGGTTGGAAGGAAAGGGTTTGGAAAGGCAAAACAATTCTGTCTAGTCAAACCCCTATTGGCTACCCTGTCCCTTCTGGGAGATGCCAAAGCTAGAAACAGGTATATACAGGACAACACAGGTAAAGTGTTTTATCCCAGTTAAATCCTACCTCAGTGAGGTTCTTAATGTCTTTATTTGAGAGATATATAGAGTGACCTGGTTTAAGTCTATTTACTTCTCTCCAGTGGATAGTTAGTTTCTTCTTTTTGATTTTTAGATGAAAGCAATTATTTTTTGTAACTCATGAAATTCTTGTCATCTTTCCCCATCTAGACCCACAGCCACCTGATCCTATGCATTATTTTAGGAGTTGTCTGAACAAAAGATGAATCATACAATAGTCTTTCTTTTTAAATCAAGTCTCTCATACAGCACTCAAACAGGAAGGACTAACTGCTAGACAGGAAGGACCTTTCAACTAGCACTTAATCTAGGATATTTTACAAGAAAAAAGTATCTCTTTATATTTATTCAGGCTATCTCTTGCTTTCTGCATGATCTGTATTTTTTCTGCAAAATTCTGCTGCTTTCTCTCTGCCTTCCATTTTAAATTTATTCAAACATAGTTTGAATTCCTGAATTGCTTTGACTATGACTGTCTTGGGCAATGGTATTTCCTTCAATTTATTTTGTAGACTGTTATTATTTCAGAACAGATTCAACTTTTTTGTATAGTAACCTTCAGGAAAACCCAATGTTTACGTCCAACAGATTCAATTACTTTTTTACTGCACCACCTCTTCTTAAAATACTTTAACTTCACCTGCTTTCTTTAGAAGATCTTGGGTTGTGGATCTCTAAACAACACATTTGAAACGGAAAGAAAAGATTTGTGCCATTTTATGAAATAGCTCATAGCTACCAGCATATGGTAAATGGCAGCCACTATCACAAGGAAAAGCCTCAACAGGAAAATAGCAACAGCTTCCACTGGTTTTTCCAAGACTTACTGACATTTACAGATTTTCCATCTTTTCTGGAAAGCAAACATTACCATTCTTGCACCCATTTTATTCATCATTGTTTATGGTTTACACAAGATAGATTTTATTTAGTTTAGTTGAGGTATTTCACAATCCCCAAATGCCTACCAGTTTTAAAATACCGATGAAAGAGAAATAAAGATTGAAAGATAAAGTTCTTAGGTATTTAGTACAAATGGCTGTTAATTTCCTTATTTGTGATAGCTTCTCTCATCATAATTTTTCATTTTTAAGTTCAAAGCTCTCCCAACCACGACCGGAAAGCTTTAATGTGAAAGCCGTGAGGAGATACTACAGGAGATAGTGTTTTTTCGAATTATTTGCTATCTTGATAACAGGGTCTTCCCTTTTGAAAACTCTTAGTTGGTCTGGAACTCTTTGCTGCTAAGCACACCTCTGCTGTTCCAGAGGATGACCAGGGATGTTTGTATGTTTGCAAATTATTGGAAGAACAGAAGCAGCCATCTGTTCCTTAGCATATTCTTTCCCTTAAGCAACCAATTCCTTGTTCTCATGCTCAGAGAAGAATTTGCAATTAGCCACCAACAAGGCCATCTGGATAAGGCACTGGCATTATATTGCTTATACCCCAGCTTGTGTATAATTATGAAATTACAGCAGCACATTTTTTCTAACCACCTGGCTAGCTACCCCGCTTAGGATTCCTGAACTGGAAAAGACACTGCAGAGAAGAATGCCTTTTCCTACCTTTATTTTTCCTCCACATTAATAGAAAATTTTCATAACTCCTTTGGGAGTTGTACAGTAATTTATTCTATTTTTTTATTATAAGCCATTACCCTTTCAAGTTCACTTCTCCTATAATATGTATAGTACTTTTTTAATATTTATGAAACCAGAAATGTACCTGTTGTGTTAGGACAGGCGTACATGAGTGGATACATCATGTATCTTTATGCTCTGTTTCAGCATCTGCCTTCATCTTAGAATTGTGGACTTACCACCTCTTATTTAAGATCTTCAGATATATCAAGATGTCATCCGGCTATAAAAAACTGAGCGCCATGTTATGTATTGCTGTTTCAAATGTGTCATAAGCCAACACTTAAAATTTATAAAGGCCTTGTCTTGTCGTGTATGCTATTTTCTCTTAGGTTTGGATTTATTTATTTGTTATTTAATTCCATGCAGAAAATGAGATTGAACAATATGTGTTTCATGTCTCCATGGTCACAGGTAAAAAAAAAACTTTCAGAATAGCTTCAATTGATTTTCTGTTCTTCATATGAAGTAGGTGCTGCATGTTTCTCTTTCCCTAAAGTTTTCGTAATTATATGGATGACATCTTACTGTTACTTGAAGACTTGAGTTTTCCTCACCGTGCGGTGATACATTTTCCTACTTTTACTATTCTAGTTAAATTACAAAATGGATTTTTGGGGTATATCATACATTTATACCATGCAACTGTAGTCTTGCAATGGTGTAATATAGCCTGCATCTTTGTTGGAAATGATTCCTGATTAACTTATTTGCATTTTAACTAACAGAAATTCTATTTACTTTAGTAAAGGTTTTTATGACTTTCAAATACCCCCCAATATTATAATAATGATATTACATTGAAGAAGAAATTTCTTAGGTGTCAGCTAGAACAGTTTACTAATTCTTTCTTTACATCATGTAAGAGATCACCAAGTTTACATTAATTTAAAATTGTCAGTCCTCTTGTACGTGTTCATTACATTTCACAATTTATGGAATGGTTTTAACTCTCTGATTTTGTCCTTGGACTACAGACTCCAGCTGAGGATTTGGTAGTAGAGGGACAGTATTATGATTCACTACAAAATACATTAATAAACACAAACCTCTTAAAATGCAATATCCTGTTGGCATGAATGTTCTGAAAGTTGGCCCTCTAAAACACTTTCTTCCAGACAATTAGTAGAAAAGGCATTTCAATTGAGCTAAAAATTTCTTGCATTGTTTCATTATCGGCTACAAATTCAAGGTCAGAAAGAAGAGCATGATTATTTGGAAACAGACCTATGATGGTTCTAGGGAATTATCTGTTGTGTCAGGATTTGCATTGTGAAAGTAAAAAATAAACCCTCAAACAGATTTTTAAAGCCACATTTTTACACCTGTAAATCTGTTTGTATTTAAAGTAGGCTCAAAAGTCTGATTACCCCACCTTTACAAAGAAAGAAGTAAACACACACACCAAATATAGGGACTATATAATTTTGCTTATATGTCAGTATGCCTTAAGGGGCTTGTGAGTTAGATTTCAACATGTCTACATACTGCTGCTGCAGCAATGCCAGCCCTCATGGTGCGCCATGGTGCTCCTGGGGCTTTTGAAATGACCAGAAACTGCCAAAGGTCTGTGGTTTTAATCTGTAAACATAGAATTACTCACTGAAATAACTAAATCAATGCCTTCATGGAACTCTGAAACAGAGGATGCGATTCTGACCAAATCAATCCATAGCAAATAAAAAGGAATAGAAACACAAATAAAATGAGGAAAGTAAAAGAGGTAATTTGAAAAGCTTAGGTAAACAGTCTGTTCATGTATCAGCAACAATTCATTTTTAAGGGGTAATTTTTTCAGGATACTGTTTTAGTGTAACAATAATGATCAGTATTGTTGCAGATTTCCTTTGAATAACAATAAAATATATTTTCATTATCTAATAAAACAAATAAAAAGTAAATTTTAAATAAATTATATTTTCATATTACTTTACATGTAAATAAACAGTGAATGATTCTTCTCTCTTCATCTCACCAGTTGAAATATGGAGTGAAGCCAAAGGAGATGCACTAGACACAACTTATGCAAATTTCAGGAGAATTAGGCACAAAATACTGTTACTTCTATTAAAAGCCAAAATCATCCTCTCACTTCCACTTTCCAAACAGGAAAACTGGCTAGAATACTTCACAGTCAAACAACAAAAATACCTAGAGTCTAGATTATTTTCATACCCTCCGAACGCAAGTCAGAAAAATGGAACACACATATATTTGCAAGTAATGTTGTAAACAAAATATGCTCTTTTCTGATATCCCAAATCCCTTCTGTTCACTTACTCTGACCACTAAGGTGACTGAAGATGTACATATAAGGTTTTTAGAAACCTACGATATTGCATATACAAAGGACTGCAAGACTTGCAGAATAATCTATATGGGAAATGCAGCTAATACTGTTCAAAACAGTGAATTCATTACTGGTTAACATTAGAAGAAAACAAAGGAGTCGATTATTGCAGAAGAATAGGTGGGAATGTTAGAAATTAGTGAAGTGTGATAGTGGTTATGGAATCACTATCCAAAGTAACAAACATCCAAAGTACTGTACCTGTTGGCACTATGAGAACATTGTCGCTGTGTGTGATGGCACACATCTTGGGTAGAAGGAATATATTACTTGATACACGTTTTAATTCCACAAAGAATTCTGTATATCATCTTCAATGCCTTATTTTCACTGCTTTCTGTTACTAAATTATAAAAAAGAAAATGTGGATTCTCTAAATGTACTTGACCAATATATCTGACATAATATGTTTATACAGAACAATAAAATACATAGCTATTTTCCAGTCTGTCCTATTCAGTCTCTATTTGCAGGAAATAAATAGAAACAGATACAAAGATAGATGAATAGATACAATGATAAAGATTTTGAGAACTTTTGCAAAATTTATGTTCCTTGTATACATATTCTATAAATATATTAGCAATAAGAAGAGGACTAAGGATTATCTCTGTCCTCTAGTAGATGGGGCTGGCAACATAGTGACCAAGGATGAGGAAAAGGCTGAGGTACTTAATGAAGTCTTTGCCTCAGTCTTCAGCAGTAGGACCAGTTGTTTGCTGAGTACCCAGACCCCTGAACTAGAAGACAGGGATGGGGAGCAGAATGAAGCCCCTGTAATCCAAAGGGAAACGGTGAGGGACCTGCTTCAGCACCTGGAGGTGCACAAATCTATGGGGCCGGATGGGATCCACCCAAGGGTATTGAAAGAGCTGGCGGAAGTGCTCGCCAGGCCACTTTGCATCATTTGTGAGCAGTCCTGGACAACTGGGGAGGTCCCAGCTGACTGGAGGTTAGCAAATGTGACACCCATCCACAAGAAGGGCCAGAAGGAGGATCCGGGGAACTACAGGCCAGTCAGTCTGACCTCGGTGCCTGGGAAGGTCATGGAACAGATCCTCCTCAGTGCCATTACACGGCACAGGCAGGAGAACAGGGTGATCAGGCCCAGTCAGCATGGGTTTGTGAAGGGCAGGTCATGCCTATCAAACCTAATATCCTTCTATGATAAGGTGACCCGCTTAGTGGATGAGGGAAAAGCTGCGGATGTTATCTACTTGGATTTTTGCAAAGCTTTTGACACCGTTTCCCACAGCATTCTCCTGGAGAAACTGTCTGCTCATGGCCTGGATGGGTGTACTCTTCGCTGGGTAAAAAACTGGCTGGATGGCCGTGCCCAGAGAGTGGTGGTAAATGGAGTTAAATCCAGTTGGTGTCTGGTCACAAGTGGTGTCCCCCAGGGCTCGGTGCTGGGGCTGGTTCTCTTTAATATCTTTATCACTGATCTGGATGAAGGGATCGAATGCACCCTCAGTAAGTTCGCAGATGACACTAAGCTGGGCGGGCGTGTTGATCTGCTTGAGGGTAGGTTGGCTCTGCAGAGGGATCTGGACAGGCTGGACCGATGGGCTGAGACCAATGGTATGAGGTTCAACAAGGCCAAGTGCCAGGTCCTGCACTTGGGTCACAACAACCCCATGCAGCGCTACAGGATTGGGGCAGAGTGGCTCGAAAGCAGCCCGGCAGAAAAGGACCTGGGGGTGTTGGTTGACAGCCGGCTGAATATGAGCCAGCAGTGTGCCCAGGTGGCCAAGAAGGCCAACAGCATCCTAGGCTGTATCAGGAATAGTGTGGTGAGCTGGACTAGGGAAGTGATCATCCCCCTGTACTCGGCACTGGTGAGGCCCCACCTCGAGTACTGCGTTCAGTTTTGGGCCCCTTGCTACAAGAGGGACATTGAGGTGTTGGAGCGTGTCCAGAGAAGGGCTGCAAAGCTGGTGAGGGGTCTGGAGGACAAACCTTATGAAGAACGACTGAGGGAGCTGGGGTTGTTTAGCTTGGAGGAGGCTGAGGGGAGACCTTATCACCCTCTACAACTACCTGAAAGGGGGTTGTAGAGAGATGGGGGCTGACCTCTTCTCCCTGGTGACAAGTGATAGGACAAGAGGAAACGGGTTCAAGTTACGTCAGGGGAGGTTTAGATTGGATATTAGGAAACATTTTTTCACTGAAAGGGTTATTAAATATTGGAATAGGCTGCCCAGGGAGGTGGTGGATTCACCATCCCTGGAGGTGTTTAAAAAAAGGGTAGATGGGGCGCTTAGGGACATGGTTTAGAAGTGGCTCTTGTCAGGGTAGGCTAAAGGTTGGACTCGATGATCTTAAAGGTCCCTTCCAACCTCAGCAATTCTATGATTCTATATGATAAAAGAATACCAAGCATAGAAGTCCATCAAAAAGCATTTTTTTTTTCTTTTGGGAAGAATGCTTGTATTTAATATCAGGTATATATGCAAGAAGTCAAATGAACTTTTTTGTTTTTTGTAACAAGAGGTATTTCTGAAAACAAGTTCCATGACTGTGGAATCAGATAGGTCTAACAGGAGCTTCCAGAACTAATGCCAGGATCTGGGCCTATGTAACAGAACATAGGAAGATGCATGATAAAGGTTTTAAAACTGGCCACACCAAATATATGACTAAAGTTAGTCAGATAATGATAATGCTCATGTGCCAATGAAACCTAACAGAAATAAAGATCTAAACTGTAACATGCTGGAAAACATTGACCTCAGCAAAACTGCCTGATTAAGATATTTTCTGTATCTACTTTTGACAGTACTTGAGTGATATTTATTTTAATAGTCTAGAATATTTCCTATTCAAAACATTTACATTTGTTTACACTTATTTATGGGTGTAAACCGAGCAATAAACTCTGCCTTCCAAGAGCGCTTGGTACCACGGACAGCTCCAGGTACACAAGCGTATCGTAGCAGCACTACACGAGGAACGTTCAAGGCGGCCGTTCATTTCTAACGGACCTTTCTGCTCTCAGTTTATAGCAGCATTGGATTGTTATTCCCAAATATATAATTGTGATGGTCATCCTAAATTGTTCTTAAGTGGAGTTCACTCAGGGCAGCAGACAGAAAGATGTTAAACATGTCTGTCTAAACTCAGCTTTCACCTATAAATATGCAAATTGTCCCACCATAGTAGAATGTGGTTCTTGTGTACTCTTCCAAGCTTACCATTATACAATGGGGAGAAGTAAGGCAAGGAAAATACTCTGAGTAGGCACGGTGTGCTAAATTACATATCTAATGATGCAATGTTACAATTGTGCTGTAGTATTTCCGTCTCTTTAAAAAATGTTAACAGCAGAATGTTTCTGCAGTGTGAAATTCTTAGAAATAACTCATCCCTTTTATTTAAAGAATGTGTTTATAGTACTAACCTAAGTTTGAACACAACCATGTTTTCCCAAGTTACACCTGTTGTTTATAAATCTTCAGCTTTAGACTTTCCTCCATAGATGTCGAATATTGTAAAAAAATAAACAAAGAGGTAATCTGTGGTGAAATGTATCAAAATAAGTGAATTAAAATTCCTGAAATTTCATGGTCAGGTAATATGGACAGTTACCAAATAAAACAAAAGTTATTTCTAAAAGCAGATTTTGCTCAGCAATAGACATATTTTGTGTGCTTTTCACAGTTATGCTGAAACACTATTATTGACACTGTTGTTTCCTCTCCTACAGAGTCGAATGGCAGAAAGTTTGCGTCTCTTTGATTCCATCTGCAACAACAATTGGTTTATCAACACTTCCCTCATCCTTTTTTTGAACAAGAAAGATCTGCTGGCAGAAAAAATCCGACGCATACCCTTAACAGTCTGCTTTCCTGAATACAAAGGCCAAAACACTTATGAGGAGGCAGCAGTCTACATCCAACGCCAGTTTGAGGACTTGAATCGCAACAAGGAGACCAAGGAGATCTACTCACACTTCACCTGCGCCACTGATACCAGTAACATCCAATTTGTCTTTGATGCAGTGACAGATGTCATCATTCAGAACAATCTCAAATATATCGGCCTCTGCTAAGAATCCTTGGGCTTAATCTGTTTTCCTGAAGTGATAAGAAAGGGGCTAACCACTTCCACTTCTAGTGGAAAAAAAATGGGGCAATGCTTAGTAGCCCAAGAAGAGAAAAGGGGAAATCTGATGTATGTACACAGTTCCTCT
This sequence comes from Chroicocephalus ridibundus, assembly GCF_963924245.1. Taxonomy (NCBI): domain Eukaryota; kingdom Metazoa; phylum Chordata; class Aves; order Charadriiformes; family Laridae; genus Chroicocephalus; species Chroicocephalus ridibundus. The sequence goes on along the minus strand of NC_086296.1, from coordinate 11,660,162 downwards.
TATGCCCCCTTAACCTACTACATCATTTTTCACAAATATGTGTTTATGAGAGCGAAAGCCTCCTCTCCAAAAACACACACGCAATCCCCAGTGGAAAAAGTATCCAACAACTCAAAAACCCCAACAAAAACAATAAAAGAGATTGAGGCATAACTCTGTGGAGATGTTTTCACCACAGTCACTGCACTTTTATTCCATTTGTTTCATTCCATTTCCTACAGTGGGAGTGTTATCATGTTCTGTGTAAGAAATAATTCTTCATCCAGTTGTCCTAAAATTTTACAGACACGAAGATATAAAGATGGTGAGTGACAGATGAACTTGTTTGCAGGATGTGGAGCAGAATGGTTGCGTTGGGGAGAAAAGCTAGTTCGAACCAGAAGCTACAGAAAAGGAGAGTTTAAGCAAAATACTACTTAAATTTGTAGAGAATGGGCATGCACCCACAATATTGGTACACACAACCAAACAGTATATACACATACATCATGTATGCATACGCACATGACTCACAGCATATACTATGTACACACTTTTGCTTTACTTTACTGTTTATCAAGGACATCTTGCCTGTTAAAGGAATTGTTGGTGCACAACTGTTCTGTGATTTCCAAACTGACTAGCAGCTCTTTTTGGTCTTTAAGGCTTCAAATATGCAGCAAAACTACATGAGATGAATCTATGAATAGGCCAAATTAAGGTCAGTGTTTCTTCTACTGGTAAGGAGTTTTATACATCAAAACAGTCGTCTTTTACATCTTTTTTTGCCAAATATTGTGGTGTTTCACAAAAAACAAACTATATTTAAAAGTAGGTTAGTGTTCCTTTTTTAATCCAGATAAAAAAATAAATCACAAGGCAATTTTTTAAATTAATGTTGTGTGTCTGGATTGCTGAATGTGAAAGTTGCCAACGGACAATTCTGTTCCACTGCTCCAAATATATTCTGGGAATTGTAATATTGTAACAGATTTCCCAAGAAGCAGGAGCCATGGAGATTGTATAGTATATAGGCTCCAAAGTCTTTTTTTTGTTGTTTTTCTAATTATTTTAAAAATGTGATGTATTATTAGAAGGTTAAAGATGAGCGATATGAACAATAACTAAATGTCTTGATATTTCAATTTAATAATTTAAATTATTTACAGTTTAGTGAAGTTAAGGAAACTGAAGAGATGCATTCCTCAGCTCCAGGTTTCATCTCATAAAGAAACACTACTGGATGAAGTAACATTCCAGCAAAAGTTTGAATGCATAAGAAGTTCAGTGGGACAATACTGGAAAATCTCAAATGGATCATATAGACCTGAGTGTTTGGTCAGTTGATTCGTTCCCCTGCCATAGAAAAGACTTCTTAAAGACTTCAGTGTAAAGTTGGTGTGTAAATATATGTTTGATAATTGTAAAGCACATACGTACACAGAGACACAGACACACATGCACACTGGAAAATAACCTTCTACTTTTGTTCCCCCTATGTACTATGATTAGTGCAAGAAATTTCAGCCAAGGGCTCTAAGAAATTTAAAACAAAATGGTTAATAACATCAACATTTAAATTGTCCACTTAAAAAAATAAATAATTCAAAAGATACTGAACGTGTCTATAGTGTGTTCATTAATTAGTGTTACAACAGTTACTTAATTGGATAATGTTTGTGAAGCTTTCTTTCCTTTATGACAGACTGCTGAGTTTTGTTTATTTGCTCCAGCTCTTTTTCCTCAGTTTATTCACCAACATTCAACAATTTCAATCTTAAGCAATTATATTTGAGCAACTCAGTAAGATTTAAGAGATGTGTTCCCATTTAGTATCTTTACATATTCTGAATGCATATTATTGTTATGGTTTTTTTGGGAGATGGTTAGTAGCAATTTCAGGAAAGAAGTTGTAGATCAAGATCTATAGGAAATATCAGGAGAGAAGCAAGATACGTAAGAAGCCTACCTGCATATTGTCTTACACAAGCAGGTACTTTATTGCATGGATATCTATGCTTAGAAATACACATCTAGGTATAAGCACATATAAAAATTTTTGAATAGTGCCTGAAGTTCGTCTCCTAAACCTGTATTTAAAGATAGAAAAAAACTTGAAAAATATGTTCACATTTTTGTACTACTGGGCTCTCAGCAAGTCTCCAAAATCAAATGAAAGTCACAAATTCATGCTTGTGAAAAGTTAGGCTTTAAGAAAAATCTAAGTACTTTTTAAAAATGACCATATAAAGTGATCTATCAGCATAAGTCTTATTGATGGCTTTTATTGAATTTTTCTTGAAAATTCCATCCATTCAGACTATAACAAGGTTCTTCCAGAACATCCTCTAACTGAAATCTTTAGAAGTGTGGATGTACATTAAGAAAAGGTGCAACTCTTGCATAAACAGCATAAACTCATAAAAATAATTTTTTTAGAGGATGCTAGATAAACAATATCCCTGGAGTTTAAACAGAATTTGACTTAGAACCCTTCACCCCATTAATCGTGTCTGAGACCAGCTGAAAATATTTGAAGTGCTTGCATAGTTTCATCCCTTTGTTTGCTTCTCGGCATTTCTACAAAATGCATAACGAAGTCCTGATCTTTTTTAGCTTATGTTTAAGAATCCTTCTTTTGGTCTATTTGAGAATATCTAAATTCAAGCTAGGATTTTTTTAAGTGACCAGGAGACTTAAGCTGATAATGAGCTGCGACTGCCAAGAGAACTATAATACTCTTGAAGACAGTAGCTCAAGCAATAATCATTTTCAGCCTTGCTAGAGAATGCAGCCATAACGAAATATATTCTCTGAGGCTCAAGGCATGGGTTAAGACTTTCAAAACTCTTCAGACCAGACATAAATGATAATGGGGAAAAATCTGTCTAATTTTGAACATGATACTTTATCCACGTACTAAAGACACAGGGCCCCCTTAAGCATTCCCTGTCAACTGTTACACCTGAAGAACAGAGGCAAAAGAGCCAATGAGGCTGTGCCTTGAAGGTATAAAAGGTTTGTCATGCCACACAGGGAGTATTTAGGTGTTGTAATAAGAAGTTACTGTTGCTTGCTTGAGAAATTTGCAGTCAGACTGCTTGACTTGGTGAGTTTACTCTATATTGTAATTGTTAGTACAGTCCATAGAGCTCATACAGGATCCTCTAAGCTCTGTTTACTGTAAAAGTGCTATCATTTACTTGAGAAACTGCACAGTATTTCTAGTCTAAATTGCTTTTTATAGTGTAATATCCTATTATTAGCCAGCTGAAGTGTGAAAAAGGTATAAAATGAGCCAGGGCTTCCTTTTCCAGTGAGTGGACCATTAGATGCTATGCTCCTTCACCTCTAGCTTTCATGGTACTGTGGCCGTTTGAGACTAGTGAAAGAAGGGACAAGAAAACACTGGCATTCATTAGAGCATAGCTTCTTGGTAAGAAAGCTGGATAGGAGAACTAAAAATAAAAGTGCAGTCAGTTATGAGGAGGGTAAGAGACATTTTATATTAAAAAATAAATCTTTATTCAACTAAGGTCTTTCCAATGTAAGTATTACAGGCAACCTACAATATAAGTGGAGAACCTAGGATATTTTAACAAAGGCCTAAGGGTATTTCTAAAGAAAAGGAATGCGTTGCATTACTCATTGAATGAAGGCTATCTTGGGAAGGAGACAAGAAATTGAAGCACTGTGTTCCTACTTAACTTAAGAAGAGCATAGGCATGGGGAGGTATAAAGCAGTAAATAATCAGGTTTAAATAATCAATTCACATAATCAGGTTCTCTGAATAGCAATTCCTTGCTATTAACTCTCTAATCATTTAATTCCTATGATGTTTTTGATCTTAGTATTCTGAGTAACTCATGGTTACTGTTTTCTATCTGAAGAATTCAAGATGTTAAAATAAATTGTTTTACACAGAAGTAAAGTAATTCTATTTTCTGACTGTAGAAGAAAACTGAAGCACAGGGAAGATAACACTAAAAAGTCTGGGCTGAGGACAGGTGCTGAAGTGAAATCCCTTGACTCTTAGTTGTCCACCTGGATAAATCATGCAATTAAATTTGCATCTATTTTCTCAGTTCTCAGGTTTATCAGTGATGCAGTGTACTGCCACCTGAAAGAGCTGCATTAATACAGCTGGGATTTCACTTCACCTGGGCAACAATGACATTCACAGAAGAGATGTTCCATCTGCTGCAATAAGAATGCCATCTGTCCTTTTATCATGTGCAGGTCATACAGCAAAATAAGTTTCAAAGGGAAAGAGGTATCCTTAAATGGTCCTTATCCATAGATCTGATTGGTTATAACGTTCCAAGGGTGGAATAGTGGGGAGACTGTGGGTCAGTAAAGTAGGAGAAATATTATCTCTTCAACTCTTCCCAAACAGATGTTCTGGCAAGCTTAAAAATCCATTGCCCTATCCAATCCATCTCAGGCTTTGCCTAAAAGGATTAAGTAATCATAAAAGACAGAACAGATAATGGGTAAGAATTATTACACTTTTCCAGTATTAACCATAACCTATTGAAAGATATTATTTTTTTTCCTGGAACTATTTTTGCAGTTGTTATTGTCATTTATCACTGCTTAACACCCTTGCACTAACATTGTTAAGTATTGCACGTCAACAAATTGTTTTCACAGAGTGAAAGTTTTTTTATTAACTTTTCCCATGATTGCCTCATTTTCTTCTGCTGCTGGTTCTTTTCCCTCATCTATCTCTATTGAATACATATATCTGTCTTAGTTTTGTCTTTCTTCTGCCATTAAGTATTGCCACTAAGTTGTTTCTTCTGGAAATGTTACTCCTCAATGTTCTCCAAATCTTTGTGGATTTTCCCACCATTTGGTTTTTAATGATCGCACTGTTCCTAGAGGATACTGGTATACATCCTTAAATTTAGGAATCAAAAATAGTCTGCAAGTGGATTTGCTGAAAATAACCATGTTTTCCTAAATTACTCCTGTTTGGAGAAAGAACAGGTGGCCTGGCATAGAGCTAACTGGAATCACTGACCACTTTGCAGTGAACAAAACCAACTACACTTCATGCCAAATGCATGTTGTACAGCTCATGTTCCTTTTGTCTAGTGTGGCACATACTGCTTTATTGGCCCTGTAAATTACCTCAGCTCTAGAAAACATCAGAAATCTAGCTGTAGAATGGTATTTTAGTTGCTGACTTCCTTCAGCTGAGTCAAGGTACATCCTAACTCCTTATCTGGATGTAAGATGTAGAAGTAAATGCAAAGAGGAAGACAATTTCTTGGCTAGCTGAAGAAGGATGAAGAATTCCCAAGCAGATACTATTGCCGTATCTGTAATATGTCAAATTAATTATATTGGGCCTTGTGACTCTTACTACCTATTGGAAAATATTTGCTGCTCTCCCTGATAATTCCCCAAATTGTCTCATAGCAAAGAAATGGTTCTAGCACCTTTTTGGGTTTTTTGTAAGTAGCCATCTATGTGAGTTCATGCTACAGTAACACAATTCTGCTCAAGGAGTTATCTTCTAACTCTTAAACACAGGTGTGTATATTTTTATATATATGTTATATTTCTGTCTAAATGAAAAGAATACATGGCTTGAAAAACACATTTTTCCAAGGATAATTACTCAGAGATAACTTCACAGACTACATGTTAGCTCAGCTTCTACACCACTGATCCTACATACTGTACATACCTGACTGGCTGAGGATCGCGGGTTTTGTCTATTCCCCCACCCACCCCCAAACTGTCAAGGGACATTGTATGATAATTTGGTCTGTAGAAAGCTATGCAAGACTAACTTTAATCTAGTTAAGGACTTCTATCCTGAACAAGTCTTGGAGGCTTTTAACAGCACAAACATTGACAGAGGAAATAGTCAAAATCTGGCATCATTTCATAGCTGAAGAAACTAAGCTTTCGAAGAGAATTTCACCTAGAAAGGTATGACTCAAGCAAGCTATAAAGAGACTGCTAGACATATCATGCTCTCTGAGATATCTGAATATAGGATCAGAAGACAGAGCTTAAATTCTGCTTGCTTCACAGACGTAAAGAGTTCCTCTACATTCATTTTTAATTTCTTATAAATAGAAGGGGGGGCAATAGGGAAAAAGTTGGCCTACATGTATACAGAGCATGATCACTGCAAATACATTAGGATTACACTAAATGCTGAGAATTAATGAACAGAAAAAAACTTATTCAAAAGAGACATAAATATCAGGTTTCTAATAAAGTAATTCTTATTTACACTTAAAAGGAAACTGCAATGAAGGCGCTGATGCACAGAATTTACCAAATAACTAATTTTACAATTATTTAAATATCCTCTATTCAACACTACTAATTGCCCTTCTCTGATTTTTGGAGATGAAACTCCAGAACCATTCCCCAAAACAAGTCTCAATGTTAATTTGGTTTGGAAAACATGATTCTTATGTGCCACCAGTACCTCAACTGGGAGAGGTAAAATGAAGAAACTGGTATCAGTCTTAGCTTAAGAGAAGCCTCACTGAAAAGCAATTCACACTCAGAGAATTGTAGCCTTTCTGGTAAATATAGGCAACTTTTACTAAGTTGGGACTGTAACAAGATTTGGAAGCTGGTCTTCCTCTGGCGGAAGTTCCTGCTCACTTCAGAGCTGCTGTGAATTCTTTGCCTTCAATCAAAGGCAAGGTTTTGAGGAGAGACACTGCTTCAGTTGGTTCTCAGCTTTTGCGGAGTTCTCTGCTCAGCAGGGGTCTAATAATTCTTCAACTCTAGCAGGCAACTTGATTTTCCTTGTATAGTATAATCTCATATTTCCTGATTATCACCAAACTGGTTTTACACTTGTGACAGATCCCATCAGTGGTTCCTGACCTAAGATGACATATTCAGATGCCTGCAGGGGCAAAGATGGCACGATGGGAGTAGACCTGAGTGGCAGTATGGTGTACCACTTCATTTCCTCTGGTTTGGGCAATGTATTTTGATTTATGTGGCATTCTTAATAAGCAACCTTTTATGTTTTAGCACCACCAAGAGCTAACGTTGCTTACTGCTACACTAAGTGTCTAAATAGAAGTGATGGTTCTAATAAAACGCTTTCTATGTAACACTTGTTTTTAGTCCCTGCTTTTTAGGAAGTGTCTAACTGCAAACACTGGGGAAAAAAAGCCCTCATTTGATCTCAGGGCTTTTTTTTAAGTTGCTTTTTTTCCCCCTAGAACTTTTACTCATCCTCCAGTGGAAGTTTTCATCTTGTGTAGCTAAACTTCCAACTTACAACCTACTTAGTAAATGCTCTGAGTTTTGGGAGACAGAACCTAAAAGCAGGCAGGTGTTTAAATGTAACATTAGTTGTAGTTTACTTCTGTAAGTCTCAAATCCGTATCTAAAATGGTATGTACGGCAGCCACCAAACCCTGAGGCAGTTTCCCTGTTTACACTGAAACCTTTCCAGTCAACTTAAGCTGTGCGTCATGCACGCATCTGAAAACTGCATCAGCAAAAGGAGACAAGCGCTCCTGCATCAGCCTATTAGAGATCTAGCCACATCTGAAGGTTGGAGTTAATAATAAAGTGCGGTACAGCAGGGACTGAATGGCAAGACTTATTAATGAATTATGCAGTTCCAAAAGGGCTAAGAAGACCTTAGCTAGTAGGGATGAATGGTTAATGATAAATAGTGATCTGCAAAAATTTGGCAATATTCATTTACTTCTGGTAATTTTTCTTCTCCATAAGTTTCTGTTATGATCCACATACTCACAGGATGGTATCTATCTGTCTACAGGTAAGGGACAGAATTCTTTAAAGGCAGTCAGACAGGTCAAAATTCACATAAGCCAAGTCCCTTTCTCATTTGATTTGAGAATATGTAAACTGGCTAGTTTTAGCCCACTATATTAATATCCTTCATATGGATTAAATTATTTAAGACCTTAAAAAGGGTTGCATACATTTAAAAATACATCTTTATATTTTCAGAATTCACATACACTCACTCAGCAAGGATTTAAGCATTCATTTAATTATTTTTTAAGCACCAGTAATGTAACAGAATTCCTCAGACAAGACACTTTCCTACTAATTTAAATAGTATAGCTTTTTAATTGATAATTTCTATCGACTGAAATTTTAATTTTAAAATTATAATTTTCATCAACTGCAAGAGTAAAGTTTAAGACTAATGTTCAGATTACAAAACTATTGAAATTCTAATACTAGAATCTGGAAATAAAAGTAACAAATCAGCATAAATACCCTTAGTGTATAAGAGATTTAGAAAACTATAAATACAGATAATAAGGAAGTCATGTACAACCAGTACAAAACCGCGTTCTTCTGGCAAGTCAAATTCTCAGCTTGGATTCCTCTATTTAGACTGAAGCATTTAAAAGCTAGATGCCTGACTGATGAAATCAACCCAGCTTCTGTTTATCTCACTGGAGATAAATGGACATCATCAGTCATCCTAAACAAAGCACCTTGGATATGTCAGACTTTGTGTCCATGGAGATACTGATTTCTCTCCTGCTATGCAGAGTATAGGATGAATTGCTCAATTTGACATCTGAATTTAGGTGTAATTTATCACATTTTTAACTTCATATCTTACCAAGCCCATTTAACAATTTTACCTACTGGCAAACAATATTTGAATAAAATATCAGAAAAAGCAAACTACTACTTTGGTTTTTTACATTCACCACCTGAAAGCAATGTCCAAAACGTACCTTTAAGAAATAGTGTCTATGTGACTGAGGTCAAAGACACCTTACATCTGTGTAATACACAGTGCAGTGGATGGTGCCCTTAGCTGCTCATTTGGCTCCTGCACCAGGGCTTGCAAGGACCGTGGAAGGCATAAAACAAATTTCACATTAAAAACTTACTACAAACCCCATGTGCTGTGAAACTAGTGCACCATGATGAACAGCTGATCATCATTTTGAACAGAAGACGACAAAGTGAATTTTTGATGCAAGATTCTTAAATACAAATTTAAGCATGCAGTCCACACAACCTCTATCTTGAGCAGGTACCCTTAACTTGCATAAGACCCAAGAAAATTAACAGATCTAGTAGGATCTCCCTCCCCTTCCCCCCAGCCAGGAGTATTAACACGGGGCATTTCACTTGTTATCTATGTAAACCATTTTCTGTATTTTGGCTAAGTATTCTCACTATCATTACACAATTTGCAAATTTTTAGAAGTGCAAAAACAGCTCTAGAAAACATAGTTTCCTCCACCAATAAAAAAGATGACAGTTATAGCTTTTAAAGTTTTCTCTCAGAACCCAAAGAATAAATTCTCATACGAAAATTAACTAAAGAAAATTAAGATGAGCAAAAATAGAAAAAATACTGGTTTTAAATATGATTTTCAAGGAAAATGGAATAAAATAAATCTGGAAGATATTACATTGGGAATCGGGTAAATTTACCTATCTGCTTTGCCTATTTGAATACTTAACTACCAAAAAAAATCCTTACCTTCAGGTAATTTTGACATCATTTCAAAAACCTGATGCGTGTTCTTCCGACAGATATCTACTGGATCATCCAAGCACTCAGCGAGGGCAGAAATAACTCCATTTTGGATCAATCCTTGCCTGCAAACAACATTGCAGGGCAGATTTAACTAAGCATAATAAAATTCATCTATATTTGCAGGATGCTTAATTTTAACTAAATACCCTTATTTACATTGCACCTATCTTGCCAAAACTTAGAAATTCTGTTCATATTACTCACTGAAATGTCTTTATTGCTCCCCATACCATTAAGTAAACTCTGGAATTACACCTACCTACCAACATTATGCATAGCCATTATATAGAGGATTTGTGTTGTTTTTTGTCGGACAGTACTGTCATGATGTAGCAGCAAAGTCTTCAGGTTATCCAAGAATCCTATGAGACACAATAGTTCATTTTAAAATTTCTTACCTTCAGCAGTAATTTAAAATAGCAATACTCATTTTTATCTCACAATTTGAAGTGCAAACAATAAGAATTTTTATCTTGTCCTGATGGTGAAACTCTCTTTGCCATATCTCAAGAAGGGAAGAAACTTTCAAGTTTCAAGGCCTACTGCCAATAATGCCATGCTACAAACAAGCTGCTGACTTCTGTATCAAGTTAAATCCTATTCTTGCAAATATTTATGAAATGACATAACTCTAAAAATAACTCAAGTCAGTGGAGCTATTGATGTTTTTATAAAACCATGGGTTTGCACGATTGACAGCTACGATTTTAAAAATTTCTTTAGGTGTAGCATGGGATATGTAAAAACATGCAGCATTGCTTTTCACACATAGAAATAAAATTGGTGAGCCATTAATGATTATGTGGATACACACATAGCACTGACCAAAAAAGACCCCCAATCAACCAACAATCTCACATTGCTTCAGTTAGTGTTAAACAGTAACTTAATAAATTTTGAACACGATTATTGGTATCTCTTACCAGGAAAAAAACATGAAGGACGTAAATGGAGAAAAAAGCAGTGGCAAACTGGAGGATTTCTTCAATGTTACATAATGAGCTATGTAGATACACAACACACTGCTAAAAATTGCAAAGATAAGCTTGTGTGGCTTTTTTTTTTCCCAAATCCAAACTTAGATTCTTCCAAGTGCTGGGATAAAAACTTTGAAATTAGTGGTGGCTAGATATAATCTTGATGGGTTATATTGTCTTGTATCTTCATTTCTCATGAAGTTCCAGGTTGGTGTTTGTTTTTTTTTTGTTATAGACTCATTCTACAATCACCAAGATACTTCCGAGAAGGAGTTCTGCATAAAAAGATCTGATGTTTTATATCTCTAGTAAACTTATAGCTGGATGTGCCATGCTATCCACTGCTGAAGGAATCAATGGCAAAAGATGACTTCACGGATTTTGCAAATGAACTTGTAAACCATATTTAAAAATTATTAATTGTTACTTAAAAGGTTCATCAGAGCATCAGAGTTTTTTGCCCGTTATTATTATGGGATCTGAGTATTTCGAGCACCTCAAGCATGAAAAATCCAGGAAGGTACCACTGTCATATGTCACACCTGGTACAAAGTGTCTACTGAAGGGGGGAAAAAAAGGGATTTTGCATTTTTTTTCCTGCTCTAGGATAACTAAAAGCTTTTTTCTTTTCACCTTTCTAAGGAAAATATATCTAGTAGTTTTATGTTATTAGAAATTCCTAAATTCACTGCTTTACTTTTTTCTGAGATTCGTGAATAACAGGGTTACAATACTTTTTACCTTTTTAAGGTAAAACAAGTAGAGATTAAAACCAAAAAATCTTCATCATCATTTTGTGTCACCAAAGATATTGCAAAGAAAAAAGTAGTACACAAAAGTAAAGTGGGTTTTTCCCCCCACACTGTGTCAAAGCTTATGACAACAGATCACTTACCTATTTCTATTGCCTGGTAGACTTTTTCTGGGTCATGGACAAGATCGCAGAGCACCATCAATGCCCGCTGCTGAGTCAGTAGCTCAGGAGACTGTAACTCCTCATTCAGTTTAGGAAGGGCCCTCTTTCCAAATGCAATAGGAGCTTTTGTGGGATCTATATCAGGGGTCAGGTTGGCTGAGATACGAGCATGTGCCATCCCGAATTTTCCTGGGAAAGATTCTCCCTTATCCCTAAAAATACTCCAAAAAGACTGCACCAGGTGACTGGACAGATAATGCACCAAAAAGACAACTACTGACTTTAAACTGTGCTCTGTGTCCCAGAAGAGCTATTTTAGCGCACATTTGTTGCTAGGAAGCTAGGAAAAGCTATGAAAGAGGCTAGAACGCTTCGTGGTCATCAGCTGAATTGTCTTATCTGGTTTAATACTCTACTGAACACTGTAAAAAAAAAAAAAAGAGAGGGGGAAAGTTTCAAATTTTCAAATTGCGAAGTGAAGTAGTGGATCTTTTTCAAAGTGTTAAAGTGAAGTAGTCCAATGTACCGAACCAAAGAAGCGTCTCAAAATATAACAGAAAAAGAAATCAAAATACCATTTTTTTTAAAAAAAGCATTCTTTTAAAACGGGTCTAATTTAAACGCGCCCCCGAACGAATCGTTAGCGTTGAACAGAATCGGCGATGGCTGACTTCCCCTTCCCTCAAGAAAATGGCTCAGCTGACAGAATCATACAACCTCCAATATTTAAAACTGCGCAACAAAAAAGCCTACTGCAAAGTTAAAACACCTGCTAAACAGCTGCACTTCTCTCTTCAAAACAGAAGAAACAGACTAAACAACCAAAGGCACCCTGTCCCACCAACATGTCGCCGCCTCAGCCCGTCCCCGGGTTCCCGCTCCACAGCTCCTGCCCGCTACGCCACCGCCTCTCGCGCGCGCGTGCTCTGGTTACCACAGCAACCCGCTCTTTGCGTACACCCGACTCCGTGAATAAAAGCTACGCGGTCAAGCGTGCTCAGTCCGCTCCTGCGTCAACAGCGTAATCACCGCGTTTGACGGTGGCTGCTGCGAGAGAGTAACGTCAACGGCGTAGTTGGCGAATTAGAAGCCGGGACGCTGCTGGCGCAGGACATTGTGGAGCGCCGCGGGCGGCTGAGCTGAGGCGCGGCGCCTCAGGGAGGGGAGCGTGTGAGGGAAGGGGAGAGGCGCCGCCGTGGGGTTGCCGTGTGGAGGCCGTTTTACCTCGCTTCTTTCCTAAAGCGTGGAGGGAAGCTCTTTCCTCACCCCCTGTTTTTAAAGTAATTTCGTTTCAACAAAACTGAAAAAAATTCAGCTTGAACAAAATGGTGGTCGAGTTAATGGCAGAGATGTAGCAGGCGAGTGCCTTGAGGTACAAGGGTTGAAGAGAGCTCAGTAGCTCTGGTCTAGGTTTTCCTAGTCTTCTCCAGAATGAAACTATAAACAGGTAGAATGTGTAGCAGAGGTTCAACACAGACATCTTCAGCAGCACGATTCTGCTAAAAAGTACAGCGTTGTTCAGAGGTTGGTATGCAGGGAGAATTAATCATTGCAATGTGGCTAGCACAACTTGAGGGTGATCTGGATTGTCAGATGTGATCTCGCATCAGGAAAAAAAATCTGAATAGCTTGTGCTATAGAAGGTTAGTTCTCTGCAAATAGAGAAGTTGTTGAGATGTTTTTCATTATGTTTTGAGTAACAATTACTATAATCAAAGTTCTGAAACTGGATTTTACAAAGCTGAAGTCTTTCAGATCAACTGGATTAAAATGAAACACAGGAATAAATTCTGGTTTGTTGATCTTCCAAATACACAAAAGAAAAATTACTACTTTAAAAAGTATTTTCAGGAAAGGATTTATTTTTCTGCAACATTTTAAAGGGGTTTATTTAAAGTAGAAGTTATTTTCCTGAATTAGATTAGACTTTGGTTAACTATATATCTGTAATGTTTAACCTTATTTTAGTAGCAAGAACCTGAACTTTTCTCAATGTAGAAGGGCCAGGAGAAAATCAGAGACTTCTCTTGTCCTTCAGTGTTAACTCTGCTCTTGTCCTTTTGGCATGAGTTGTTCTGTCTTGTCCTTCACTGTAGCTTAGAATACTGATTTTGGTTCATGGTCATGATGTTAACTTATGTTATGTACAGCTTCTGGATGCCTTCCTCAAATCCTTTGTCTGTCTGCAGAGTCTGCTAGTGATACTGTTCCTGCAGCATTGATGTAAGGAGCTTGTGATGCCATGGAGACACTATATTCCGAATCCTCCCTGGTGACTGAATCCCCTTCAGCTCTGTAAGAAGAAGAAATCTGGATCTCAGTACCTATCATTCTCAGTATTTTTAGCAGCTTTGTATTTCTTAAATTACTGATCTTTTTCCTCCAGTGGTGTGGCTAATTTGCTAATTTTGATTTTGTAAATTGGGATATATTTATGTGTGTGTAAGATTTAGATTAAATACATTAAATGTAAGTGAAGGTGGCCTCTCAGTTTTAAAATGTTTCTGTTTGGTTATCTTGGTGCCTTCTGTACTTTGGATTCACTGAGAGTGTTGAATTGATTTTTTTTTTTTTTTTTTTGTAGCTTAGTTTGTGAAAGAGCTCTAGGAAACAAGTCAGCCTGTGTACACATGACACTTCTACATGCTTAGGATGTGTTGAAGTAGAACTAGGAGAATATGGAGAAAGCAAATTATTGTTTGAAACTCTTGACAACTGGGAAGGTTTTAGTTTTTGTTTTCAGAACTATTATTTTAACACATTAACGTTGCCATAAAATCATTCAGACTTGCCAAAAGGGCAGGAGCACACCATAAAGGTCTAGATCTCCCTAGTTTTATAGGGTTGCAAGTAGCATGATAAATAGAACTAGGCATATGGTAATAAATATTGTAATGTCACCTTCTTTGGTGAATAACCTGTCAGCTGCAGTTCTTCTGGGGGAAGTGGGTGTTTCAGTATAGTTGAGATCACATGAGCGCCTGAAGTGATTTAACAGCAATTCCTCACAAAAGAGAATAAAACATTAATTTTAAGTAGTGAACTAGCAATTTTGTTGAGCATTATTCTTAGTGGGGCATTGTAAAACACAGATGTAGTTTTTTTTGTTATATACTTGTTTAAAATTACTCGTCAACATTGATCTGCCCTTTAATATTTTTAGCCTGCTGCAGGAAAAGGAGAGGCTTCTCTCCTGGATATGAAGAGGTCCAAGCCTGTTCCAGCATTATCAAAATATGGCTATTAGAATGTGAGGGCTTTCTTTTGTCCTGAAACTCGGAAATTTAAATCCTAATGAAATAAATAGCAAAATATTTTAGCATCCTAAATTACTGTCTAGCATACAAAATGTTGTCTAAGTTAATGGCTTGATTAACAATATTTAGGCAATACAAAAGAGCTGTGTGATTTCTTATTCGTTGTCTTTAGTATTTGGTATGCTAGAAAGCAAGATTACTAATGACTACAAAGACATTTATCTAATTCAGAATGTCTCATTGGTGGCATGCTCATCCTGACCCTAAATCTGAGATGAAATCAAGTTGAAATTCTGAAAAAATCCCTCAGGAGTTTCTTTATAATTGCTACTATGCTTAATATTAGCACTGTAACAATTCCCTGCCCTGTTGGTTCCTTGTCTGCCGAGTTAGTCTTGCTCTTTCTATCCTTATATACCAATATCTTTGAAGAAAACAGAACTATTTTCTTATACAGTGTTAGGGGACCATATTGTTTATTAAAGAGTAGTTTCTGATCAAAGGAATCTGTATGTCCCCTAAAACCAGTTTGTTCTTTTAAAACTAGTGCCTTATGTACAGCCAAATTACTCCAACTCCGCCTTCCCAATGGGTGAGAGAAGGGGAGGAAGAGAACTGTTGCAAGCCTGTTGCTATGGCCACGCAGCAGCAGGCTGGGCTGTTTGCGTGACTGGGATCCTGCTGCATCAGCTGCTGTACGGTGAGTCCTTCCTTACACTTTGCTACATGATGAATGTTCTTATTAGAAACATTCTTTTGAATGCCAGTAAGAAATTGGTACCCTATTAAGGGTCCCCTCCCCCAGCAACCCACGAGGTTTCATTGCATAACCAAATTGATATGTCTCAAGTGGGATCTCTAAATTAATTTGTGATTTTCATGTGAACGTTATTCTTTTTCCAAGTCAGACTATCTACTGATTTCATTCTTTCTGAGCTGATCTTGGGTGAAAGTTTGATGTTGTGCCAAGAAATGTGGCAGTGTCATCTTTCCTCCTTTCTTCTTCTGACCGAATGAAATCTGATATCCCCTAACATTTAATGTGCTTAGTGCAGAGGCATTTCAGACAACAATGAGCAAAATTTTTAAATTAAACAAGGCAAAATCCTTTGAGGGTTAAACTGCAAGCGCATACGTTGAATTAAGTGAACAATTCCCTGTCCTACCATGGAATGATAGGTGGGGCCCTGTAGTTTCAGAAAGCCACTGTTTGCTACTACAGCTATGTGCACTGAAGCAGTCCCTTTTATGTAAGAAACAGGTTTTCTTTAATGCAAATAAAGTCAAAGAATTTCCAGTTCTACTGAAAGGGGAAAAAAAAAGATGATGAGCCAGTAAGAACTGTTAATTTTTTTAATAACATTTTTCCTGTATTGAGACAATTCATGACTACTGTGTTTCTCTTTACATTTTTCTTGTCTGGTAGAATTTAATTGAATTTGGAGGATGAAGTCCAACATAATGCATTTTGTTCCTCCAGTGAGTAGAGACAGAATAATCTCTCAGTTTCCCAAGGTGAGCATTCTTTATCCTCTGTGCACACTATGTATCACCAGCCACACTGAGCTATCTTTCCCTTGTGCTAATAGTATTTTAATTTAATGTACAGTTGTTCTGCTAAAATTACAAATTGTTTAAGGATTTATTTCAAAGATGAATGTGATCTCATGTTCCGATTCAGTGCCAATGTGTTTAATAATAATTCTCACTTCTCTTTTTAGCCTTTAGAGAAAGTGACTCTTGACACAAAAGTGTTATCTGGTAATATCTAGTTATTTCAGCCAAACATTAATTATTACATGCTTAAAGAATTCCTACACTGAGGGGAAATAAGAACCATAGCTGATACTAAATATGCAAAAAGTCTAATTAGATCTGTATGGACACTTTGGTTGAAGAATTTGAGGCAATTTTCATTTTCTGTTTGTATGGGAATCTTAGTCATTGAGTGGATAAAATGTACTAGGCACTGTAGAAATAAAGGCAGAAAAGACCATTCATGTCCCCAAAGAGTTATGTACTTGAAGTATAATAGAAGAGTTAAGGATAGGGAAGGACAAGGAATTAGCATGCTGTTTTTTCAGTTGTTCAAAATATCCTTTTAAGGCAGTTAGCATTTTTTTTCCATGCCTGATCTCAGCCACATATTTTGCTTTTAATTTTATGAAAACCACCACAGTAATTTTAAGCAAATATAAGGTAAAATAAGTTTTCCTCATTTTAAACTAATTTCTAATTAAAAACTAGTAATAAAAATGGTGCTTCACACATATAAGAGATCTAAAAGACTTCATAGTAATAATGGCTTGCTGGTAGTATGCTCCCATCTATGTTTGTCTTGTGTGTCTTAGATTACTGGGATAATTTAAGGTACTTGCTGTTGTACAGAATCATGAGCAAACATGTTTGACTGTGGAAGTTTAGCTAGTGCTTGGATGCTGACACTCAGAAAGGTGGTCAAATGATGGCACTGTCCAAAGGAGCTTTTACAAACATAACTGTGGGGAAGCCTTACTGCCTTCTAATCCAAGGTATCCTTTTTCTTATGCCAGGGTATCCTGGTACTTGACAAACTCTTTGAATTAATCTTCTCATCTATTTTTTCCTTCCTGATTTGACTTATTGCAAAGCAGACATTGCACAGTTTATCCCAGTAGCTGTTCTCTCCTGTTTTCAGTGGTACACATCTGAGGCCTCTCTGCAGTTCAAAGAGCACTTCCATGCGCAGGTCAGGACTGCTTGTCAGCAGAGCACTGGAACAGTTGGGTATGTTTGTAATAAACCACGTATGCAATGAAGAAAGTATTTTAAGCTCTTTATAGCTTGCTTCCTTCATAGGCTTTTCCTTCCTCATCTTGCTCGCTCCAGCATGTTTCAAGGCAGCTAAGTCCATGCACATGGCAGTTCTCGGACCTGTTTGACAGAGACTTAATAAAGTGCCTCTTCTTCCCATAAGTGTCAAAGATACGTTTTCTGCTGGCATAAGTAGCAATGAAAAAATAGCAGCATTGTTTAGCAACAAATAGTTTTTCAGCAGCTTTGAACTAAACTTGTTGTTCAAAAGATTAATTGATTGTTTTAAATTAGTGTTGAATTTTGCACATGCAAGTCAGTATGGCAACCAAATTCTAGAGCAGTTATGCTGTATTGTCTGTTGGTGTTCCAAATGAGCAGTTGATAAAGCTTTAGGGGGCTATAAACACACAGCAGTTCTAAGTTGCTAGAAACACATAAGAACATAGCTTTAGTCTTTTAGAAGTATTACATTCTGAGAAGTTCACTTAAATGCTTCCTTAAAATTGGACCAAAATTCTGGTAAATATACAGCATTGAAAAATCCAAATAAACTGTTTTATGCCCTAGTAATAATCTTTACGTTGTTGGGTTTTTTTCACATCATCTCTCTCCCAGAACTGTTACTAGTACTGATTTAATTCATGAAGCAAGGCAAGAAAGCTAAACTGTGTTAGAAATCATCACTATTCAGTGAAAATAAATAGCTTTATGTTTTAGAGATAAATGGTTTTGTGTTCCAGTGTGAAGGATCTTTCATAAAGTGGAGCTTCTATGAATACTGACAATTAGCTCACTATTCTTTCAAATCTAGAGTTGTTGATTACGAGACTTGTCATGATACTCATCTTTAAGCACAACTCTTGCTAAAAAAATTTGAAGACAAAATACATCTCCCTGAGAGACATCAGTGAGTTTATTGGTTTTCAGAAGCACTGTCATTGTCTTAGTTTCATGTAGATTTGTTACAAGTGTCCAGACAAATTGCTAGCAAGATATGGTTTAGTGAATTGAGGCATTTCTTTACCCTCCATAACCAAGATCTATTTGTTTTTTTATTTCCAGAGTAAACCAACTCTCCAGTTCATTGATTCTGGTAACAGAGTATAGCTAAAAAGCTTCACATTTTGTCTTTGTGAATAAAATTAAACCACTTTCCTGTCACTGCTCTCTAGATATGATTATTATTAGGTCACTTTATTGGTGGGGCAGGGATAGGAGGGACAGACAACTGAGTGTTTTGTGCAGTAATTGTAAAGCTTGACAGGAAAAAACATTATCTTCCTTTTCCATTATGCCAAGTAATGGAATATTTCTTTGTCATTTGGAAAGGTAGTCTGAGAAATTCTGTAGCTAATGGCTGTATTTAAGACTCTCTTGATATTCCATCAATGTGTTAAATTGTGTAATCTAGGGAGGCTTTTTTCCCCCAGTATGAATTAATGGAACACATACCTCTAAACCATCACTTACTTTTTTGCACTTCCCGTAAGGTCATTGATTTTATTCAGTATTTTATCAGTAACAGTTAATTGGGCAGAGACATGTCAGCAGCTTAGAGGCCTGTGGCCACCCTCCTACATTGACTGGCACACAAAATGCCTTCTTTATTCAGAAATATTAGTAATGCAACTTAACAGTCAAGATTTAGGCTATTTAGAATAGATAACTTGGAATCAGCATCACACGGAAGCCTAATATAACCAGAAATAGTATTCAATAGAAGATAAATTAATTTGTTTAAAAACCCATTCTTTGATACAAAAGAACATTAAACCTCTTAAGCCATTTTTGTAGCGTGTACGTGGCAGATGTCAATCCAAGTTGAGGTCAGCAAATACACTTAACATTCACTTATCCACCGGTATCTCCTAAAAAATACACTACATTTCAATTTTAAGAATGCAGGCTGAGTCACCTAAAGCCCATCTGCTGTATTCTGTGGGAGGACCCAGAGCAAAGAGGATTATTTGCATGAAGCCAGGTTCAGCTTAATATTATTCCAGATAGTCAGAAAATGTATTGGCTCTAAACATGTGGGTTTTCTTCCCAGAGACAAATTCTGCAGTGGGTTATTTTATTAGTGTTTCTGCACTTAGAACTTGGTTTGTACTATTAAAGTCAACGAGAAGCTTGTGATTTTAATGAAAAGGATACAGATACTCTATGGTCTTCTGTGCAAACTGACAAATGTATATACTTGTAGTCAAAACAATTTTAATAGGATAGAATTTATGCTCCACTGGATTATATTTAAGAAAAAAATATGGTGACCTCCCTCTTTTCATACAATTTAAGACTCTGATCCTGTGGCACGGTGGCATTTGGGTAAACTGGAGTCACAGGTGCATGTGCTCATCACTTGCAATTTAAGGAACTAAATCAGAATTTTTAAAGAGAGAATGTGGAAATTGGTACTAAAAACATGTAATATTTTCAAATATTTATAACAGGCTGAAAATATCCAAAGTGGTTGTGGTAGGAGACATGTATGTTGGGAAAACCAGCCTTATCAACAGGTACAGTATATCTCAGCAGATGGTTTGATTCTGCTCTTTCTAAAATAAATGTTATAACGTTTCCATTTCTGTCCATTCAGGGTAATACTTCATAGTTCTGTTTTAAACCATGCTTTTGGTATTAAATAAAAGACAGAACAGGCTTAATATACCAACATAGAAAGTCATTCTCTGGCACTTTAGTAAGTATATGTTATATTATGAGCTGTTTTTATCCAGTCAAATATGATACAGTGTTTCCTTACGAAATCCACTCTAAAGGCTAAACAATCAGAAGGTCCCAAAAAAAAAAAAAATCTTTCCAGTGTCTAAGTCTTGGTTTCATGTTTTTCCCCTTACTTTTAGAGTACCTATACTTATTTCTACAGCTGCAAGACTGTAGAAGAATTTCAAGTTTTTCTGTAGCTTATTAAATAAACTTAAAGAATAGTTGATTCTTTATGAGAGGTTTTAAACAGCTCTCATGTTTTTTGTATCTAAGTCCAATGAAAAGATCGTTGAATTTCTGTAGCTTATGATCACCATGACAGCTTTCTGTCTATGTTTGTCTTCTATTATTGTTGTTTCTTTCCCATTCTTAAGTAGGTATGATAAGTTTTTAATCTCATTGTTTAATCATTTGGATCATTATTTATGACACAAAATATGTTCCCTTGTAACTAAAACTATAAAATACTGTATCTTCCTTGGCAGTCCCAAGATATTTTATTCTGATTTTCATCTGATCCTGAGAGCTTAATAGATGTATATGCTTTCTAGTTTGTTATCCAGTAGCTCCTTTTTTTTAATTGGTTTTATTGATCTTTTTATATAAGCTTCTGCAATATATAGTGATTACACAGTTAGTTAATTCTTGTCTTCGTAATTTACCCTAGGTAGTGTTAGTTTTGCAGTTATTTGTAGTTGGGTGTTACTAGTGTTTCATCTCTTTTATTTCTTTTTTTTAATCACAGATTTTGTAAAGATAATTTTGACCGAGACTACAAGGCAACCATTGGAGTGGATTTTGAAATTGAACGTTTTGAAATAATAGGAATACCATACAATCTCCAGATGTAAGTTGAAACAGCGTGGTTAAGTATTGCACAGAGTATAATCTCAGCTGAGCTTGAGCTGCTGCAGCCTCTAGTGGAATTTAAAATAATAAAAATACACGAAGAATAACATTATCTGAAAACCAGATTCTGTACCTGGACTTTTAGTAAAAATTTTACCTTCCTGGATTTCACATCCCTAAGAAATATTATAAGTTTGTAAATGAAAATTCATCTTGGATGTCTTGTGCCATTTCAGTGGAGTTCTGCCTTTTTTACTCAAGTTTCTTGAAAGAGTAGAGGAAGCTTTTGCCCCACAAACTTTGTATAGTTCTACTGTTACACCATACTGTTTAAGTTTAGTAGGCACACTGAGTACTGAACTTGGCTTTACTGGGGACTTTGTTCCTGCAACCATTGAAATTAATGCTAAGGTGTCCAGTGATTTCAGCATCTCTTACTTAGGGACTAAGTGATTTTCTCCAAATTGTAGAAAGACTAGAGCGTTTTTATTAGAATGTGAACCTAGAATCTTTGATTTTCAGCTTTGTTTATCAGACTAGTGGAAATCCTATCCTTCTCTCACATGCTGTGGTTCTGCTGAAGGATGTCCTTTGGTATTTCCAGTGGCTAGCAGTACTGTTCTGTAGAGGGCATTATTCAATCATTTATGCTGTAGTGTGACCTAGAGCAGAAAAAAGACACTTTGTGTGAAGTATTTTAGTGCATGAATCTTAAAAACCTTTTCACTCAGGAACGTGTTTTTTCTGAGATATTATTGATGATAAAAGGATGGGTAGTGGGATTTATTGAAAAATACTCAGAAATCCATTTTCCAGTTATTTCAGTAACATTCTGTTCTTGAAAATTCTGCCAGGCTCTATACTTTTGAAAGTTGAGTCCCTCTAAAAATGTAGGCTGATGCATCAGTATATTGCCAGCTAGAGTAATAAGGTTCATGAGCTATTAAACATCAGGTTGCATTATCTGCAGAATCGTCAGTGTCAGGGTAGAAAGTTTCCATATGATAAGCACTAGTGCCCCCTATTGCTGAGAGATTTCCATACAAGATAAATTTGCAAATATCCATGACTGACAGTACTAGGCTATAACAAAAACCCAAAGCTGTGAAGTGTTGGCAATAGCTGAGAGGACTGTGTATCATGTTCTTTAATAGGAAGCAGTTTCTTGATTTTTCTTTAATGGTGTCATTAGTACCTGGTGGACTGAGCTGTAGGTCTCTAATTTCTAGTGTATGGACAGATATCGTATCTAGCAGTTGGAAGATTCTAATATGGGCTAATGTATGATTTAGCTAGTATTAGCACAATAAATTTTAAAAATTAGATTGAGATAGAAATACATGCAAATGACATAGATGAGGAAAAAATATTTTAAGAAAAAGGTATTACCATGCAGAATATGAATATTTGAATTGTCTCCAAATTGACCAGTATTAAAAAAAAATAATTAAAAAAACAAATCTAAAAAACAGAGTTCAAATGTCTTCATTAAGTAATAGAGCTTCACTGTATTTCTATCAGCAGTTAATGAGTAACATGTTCCAGATGGTAACACTTCTCTGGTGTCACATTCTTATCCAGCTTGTACCAGTCTGCTGCTTCGTTAGCATGTTTACTCGGGTTACACTGGGTTTCATTAACCTGAAATTTCTTTTTTTTCCCCCATTGCACAGATGGGACACAGCAGGTCAAGAAAAGTTCAAGTGCATTGCATCTGCTTACTACCGAGGAGCAGAGGGTGAGAACAATATTAGTTTGATCCTGGCTGTGACGGGAGGTTGTACTTTATATAGAAACGTATATGCGTATGTGCTCCTTGGAAGGGTACCTGTAGACGCAGTGTGGCGGAATGGGTTGTCCGTTACTGGAGAGAAGAAGGGACTAAAAGAACTCATGAATTGATATGTTGTCACACCTGCAAGCTCTGAATGTTCTGATGATGCAGTGATAAAAATTGGCACTTGTGTCTAGGGGGAAAGATTATTGCTGAAGTTAGAAATGGATGCTTCTGACATTCCTTTTGGTAAAAGACAATTTCTGCAGGAATTAAAGTGATGCCAAAATAAAAGGAGTAATAGCACTACAGACTGCAGACTACAGGTAAAGAATAAATAAGGTTGAAAACTGAAGACTTCAGTCCTACTGGGTGCAATAGAAGGAAGAGGAATAGAGAGGAAGAGAATAGTCTTCCATCTCCTCTGTGTTAAATCTGCTCTTGCACTTAATATGTAAACATTCTTTCCGTTTAGCAAGGTGAGTTGGAGAGACTTCTGATACGCATTCTAACTTAATTACTTTTTTTCTGTTATTGTCTTTTATTGCAGTTATAATAACAGTGTTTGATCTGGCTGATATCCAGACTTTGGATCACACCAAGTAAGTGTCTGTATTTTGGCATAGCCTTTAAAGCTTTTAGAGCAGGTTTAATTGCCTTTAATAGCCTGTAGTTGCTGAGAATTTGCTGGGTCGTGAGTGTATTTTCTATTGAGCTAAGAAATGAAGAATGACAGTCACTTGTTTGGATTACGTAGGGTGGGATTTTTCTGAAGAAAATGCAGAGCATAAATTTGAACCACTTACCCTTGACTTCCTTTATAGTAAGTAGAGAGAAAAAGGCACTTCAATAAGAGCTTAATCCTTGCAAAATTAGACACCCAGGAAGAGATGAAGTGCACCTGAAAAGCATCCTTTTTTCCCCCCCTCTGTTTGCTGTAAACAGAATAACAGGCTGGCATCTGATGTAAATGGTGAAATTGACGAGATGTATCTCATGCATACTGTCTCAAGAACCTCTTGTTTTCTAGGTGCACTGTTAGCCCAAAATTATTTTCTTTTTCTAGTTTGTGTAGTGATTTTGGTAGGAGTTAGGCTGTCAGAAAGAAGAAGGAAAATGAAAAACTCAAAGTGTGTATAGATACAGCTAAACTTAACTGGTTCAGATATTTGTAATGATTTGGTTGCAACAGCACGCTAATTGTTGTAAGTGAACTTGTTTTGCTTTAAACCCTCCATGGATCTGTGATCCACACTGTTGTTGCCAGCTCAGAGTGTGTACATTTCTAACATACTGTTGTGACTGTAATGCAGGTAACATGCTTGTTTGCAATCTGTACTCTGTCTTATTTGAATGTGTATTAGACTATTTCCTTAGAGTACTGCTGTGGTATTTAGCTCATTTACATAGGACTTTGTAAAATAATATATATATTAGTGTCTCTGCTTGGTTGAAAATAATTGAAGCCTGTGAACCTGATTTTCCCCCCCACACGCACTCCCTTCCCTCCTTGACTTATGTTGGATGACTCAAGAGGAACTTGATTGCCAGAGTAACAAAAATACAAAAGCTTATGAGGCAGGAGTCATGCAGCCTTCATAGGGTGCTGGTTTTATAATGCTGAATTGATTATTTCACTCTTCTTTATTCACGTTTGTATCTAATCTGCTGTGTTGTTCCTATTTCTTCCTCTGCTTCTTATTTTCTTGTTCTTTATCAAAAACTTTTATCAAAACTTTGTCACCTCCCTTATACTGATAAATACCCTCTCTGGGTCCTAAAATCATTGTTGAATTTGCCCTCTACATTGGGCATGTTTGATCTTTTCATTAGTGGAAGGCATGTATTCAAAGGAGTTGGAATAGCTCCTGGTCTCTTTCTGTCTAGAAGAAAACGCTTTTCATACTCTCACATAAGTTCATCCTCTCACTTTTCTTATGACCCTATTATTTGTCACCTTCTCCTATATTCCTCAGTCCCTCTGATTCTCTAGCTTCTTTTTTGTATTTCAGACAGTGGCTAGAAGACGCATTGAGGGAGAATGAGCCAGATTCCAGCTTCATCTTTCTGGTTGGAACAAAAAAAGATTTGGTGGTCAGTAAATTAAATGCAGATTAGGAAATCATATTTCCCCTAGTTCCTTAAGCAATTGCCCTTACAAGTTGTACACAATGCTGTTGAGATAAAAGCCTTGAGGGAAAAGCCTAAACAGAAAGAAAGAAGATCACAGGTAAAAAGAACAACACATATGGAACCAATGTAAGAAGACACTTTATGAAAAAATGGGTAGTTAGTGAAATATCCCTATTTCCGTTCCTTGCATGACATTTTCCAAACAGATACAAACAACTGAAAAGGCAGAGAAAAGTTGGGTGCAAAAAATAACAGAGTGCATGATGATCTTGAAGGTTGGGGGTTTTTGTTTTTTTTAGGGACAGTGTGTTCGTTATTCAGGAAGAGGGAAGAATTCGTACTTAATTGAATGTGACATCATTTTCAGAAGAAGAGGCTATAATGCACTTACCCTATACCTTTCTGAGTCTTGTGCATATCTTTCTCTAGCTATCAATGTGCAATTCTTAAAGATTTCAAAACAAACTTGCTTCTTCTGCTCTTTAGTTGATTTTTTTTTTTTCATTTCCCCTTCCCCCCCATCTGCTATAGTATCACTTATGCAGTTTGTTTCTTACCCTTCACTGAAAATAAGACCCAGAAAGCTGCATGTCTGACAGTTTTCTGGTACTTTGTGTTGCTTATGCTGCTTTTTCTGAGATGCAGTAAAAGCTTAATGTGCCAGACCTCTGAGGATGCAGATCTGAAGTCTTGTCTAAGCTAGAATTCCTTACTGTAAGTTAGTTTCTGGTTTTAGAATGATAGCACTTTCAACTGAGAGGGAGACAAGAGCAAAGCAAAAGATTGTGGGTTCTAGGTATTACTTCAGTATGAAGGCAATACCTTCCCAGTTGGATTCACTCTACTTCTCATCCTGATGTCACATCATCCTTTGTGGATTTTTAGAATTCTTCTCAATTGTGCAGGAGTTCCCCATTGTAAGACAGTGCACAGAAAACTGTACAAACAAAAAAGACTGGTATCTTCCATCACAAATGGGCTAGAAATTGAAAGCAAATAGCAACATACTGATATGGTTGATCGTAGACAACAAATAAGAGGGGGAAAAAGGCCTGAAAACTAAGTGCAAGAAAGCAAAACCCATTGAAGGAGCAAGAAATTTTAGTCTTAAGAAGAGATAAGAAACAGCAAACATAAAAAGTAAGGGGAAGGCCATTGTGTTACGATGCAGTAAAAATAGATGGAGTAGAAGAAAGGATCCGAGACAAAGAGAAGAAAGACTAAACCCATAGAACCATTGTGATTAGTTGGTCCGGCAGCTCTTGTGCTGAGGATGATGGGGTTACAAGAATTTAAAGACCAGTAACTGAGCTGTTGTCTTTGTAGCTCCCTGCCACACTGTATAGTTAGATACAATGGTCACACTTGTTAACTTGTTTTGTTTCAATGCTGTGGGAGGTGAATGGAAACTTCAATTTTAAAAGCAGGACTGATTACTTGAATATTCTTGCCATCATGTCTGATTGCACAAGTTCTAAGGCAAAGCCAGAAAGGCCACTGTGAAAATTGGAAGCATCACAGTATAGGTGCTAGCAGTACTTCTATGTTATTACCATGTTATTTATGTTAAAGTTGTTCCATGTTGTTTACTCAGTCAGGTGCTGTGTGTGAAAGAACAGAGCTAGATGCCATCCGCTTTGCCAATGAGATGCAGGCAGAATACTGGTCAGTTTCAGCCAAAACAGGTAAGTTACTGCAAAGGATGTTTAAAAATAGCATAACCACAAGGGCTTATGTTAAGGTGGGAGGAAGTTAAAGTTCCTTATGCCCCCATTCCCGTGCAGTTTTTGCTTTTTGCTGTTCTTCCATTTGTTGCTATTGGAAACTTCACGTTTATTAATGGTTAATTTTATTTGAGCATTTTTATGTGTGCTTGCACTGTCATGTTTACAGAAATGAGTACTTGAGCTGCTGTGCAATGTCTAAGCGTGTTTCTATCTAAGCATATTACTATCTAAGCATTCATAGGTAGTTACATAAATACACGTGTGCCCTGCTACTCAGCATTAGCAATGAAAAAAGATTATACCACAAACTGAATTCTCTCTGTTGCTGACTAAAAATAAAGGTACAGTATGGGGTACACTATTCTAGACTAAGAAACTGAGAAATTCTCTCTGCAGTGATCAGAATGGAGATCAGATTGTTGGAGAGGCCTGTTCTGTCCCAGTATTGAGCAGGGATGTGTTCACAGATGTGCTTGTTATGCTTGATCATGTGTTGATGTGCAGTTGTAAAAACACGTAATTTCTGTCTGTTTACCAGGGGAAAATGTCAAAGAGTTCTTTTCCCGAGTTGCTGCCTTGGCCTTTGAACGGTCCATGATAAAGGAGCTGGGGAAAACTGCTGGGTGCAAGGCCCGAATTGGGACAGGAAACTTCATCAGTATGTTAAGTTTTGCTTTTTGTGTGCATTTTCCTTGTTTACAGTGTGAAGGATTGGGGAGGTTTTTTAAGCATTAATGCCTGTTTCAAACACCTGCCAGCATATTCATGTCAGTGTCCACCTGAGTTCTAGCATATAGGAGTTACTGGGGCTGAATTCAGCATTTGTTACCCTTAGTATTGGATGGTGTAATTTCTTGTGAATTCATTTTATAACTTTTTTGTTTCTGTAGAACTGGAGAAGAGCATGATGGATATCCCAGAAGGCAATGCTAAAGTCAGCCTGAGTTGCTGCTAACTGTCAGCTGTTTCTGCAAGCACCGTATTTCTCTGTAGAGCAGCATAGAGTACCTGCAAAAATGAAGGCTCTCAAACCAGAAATAGAAAGTTGTATTTTTGGAAAAAGGGGAGGAAAAACTTATCCAGACTTCCTTTCTGAGAGTTCCCTTGCTGCTGCAGGCTCACTTGTGCAGGATGGTACAATTGTTACATAAACCTTTCTCTGTGTAGTGGAAATATGACATCCTTGGCTTAATGCAAGAAGACATTGCCAGTGCCACGTGCTCACCTGTCTGCCAGAAACACTTGTAGTCACAAGTTATCTAATTTAAGTCTGTTGTTTTTTGATAATTCTCTAGAAGTCTTAGATAGTGAAATCACATTCTCATGGAAGCAGAGAACAAATGATAGTTCAGAATATAGGGTGCTATCCATATGTTTTTGCCTTCTGAGATCATAGTATAAAATAACTCTGACTTGCTTGTATGCGTTCCAATTATTTTAAAACTGTTCAAAAGAAATATTTTTACATAACAGGTATGGAAGTACACAAATGCAGACTGCGTAGTTTTCACTGATTTCTCCATCCAGGAAAATCTATATTATCTTTCATTTTCCACTTCAGAATCAGAGACCATTGTTTAAATATTTCCAAGCCTAGGAGAAATCCAGGTAGGAACTTTATTGTTTTATCCCAGCTGTCTAATATTTTGAAAATGTTACCAGATAAGAATGCTATTCTTTTCCACCCTCTTGAATAAGAAAGAATTGCCATATAGATGCATGGCATAGAAAAATTAGATTTCATGTATTCCATCTTCCAAAGAGGATGCAGATTCCTTCTCTGGATTGATCTTCATGAATATTGCCTACACTGCAGTTCTTCTTTGTTGCTAAGAGTAATGACATTTTCATTATATTGTAGCTGGTTTTTTTGTTTGTAGCAATGTAACGTGATTCTGTAACCGTACGCAGTCTCAGTCATGAACTTGTTCATCCCTGTCTGTGGTAGGAACTCTGAGCTGGTAAGTTAGATTCGATGCTGCTGCTAAGCAATTAGTCACTCTAGCTGCTTTTACTGGACAATATAATTTGATCACTAGATGCTGGCAGCAATTTGCTCCACTGCTTAATAGAAGCAGTAATCATAGAGAAATAGTTCTGCCATTTTGTGAAAAGACTTGCAAGTGTATGTGGGTTTAGAGGGATGGGAAAAGCTGGAGTTCTCCAAAGGAGGCACATGCTTGTTAAGTATGTTAAGCCCTAAGGTACTTGCCGTATGAAGATACCATTCTCTGGATATGTTGCAGTGATTTGGTGTGCTGGTTGGATCAAAAAAATGTTGCCCTAATTTTGCCTTGTCAAATACCCTTTGACATAACCTTGTGAAATTAGTTCTTTAGAAATGACAATTATTGTTTAATGGGGAGAGACTGTTTCTGGGTGCTACTGAATTTCATCAAAGTAAGGCACCTTTACAATGCTCTTCTACTCTGGGCAACAGTGACTGAGGCCAAAAGGTATTCCTGTTTTAAAAGTAATTTCTGCTGACAAGTGACATTGCCAGAAACTCGAATGACAAATAACGTTGACAGAAATTACTATATACAAATATTTGGTCACTAAATTGTATTAGTATGATGGATTATGATAATTAAGTTTAAACTGCAAAAGTATAAAAGAAGTGAAAGGGAAATACAGTCATTTTATTTCCCTCTAGTTTTTCTAGCATCTCACCAGATTTTAATATTCGGTTCTGAGTATCTAGTTAGTGATATTTCTCTAAAGATAAATGAGATGCTGTAAATCTTTTGCTTGCACTAAACCATACAAATTTATGGTCCTCCAAAATCACTATAAGCACTCAAATGAAAGAATTAATGAAGGAATGAAAGTGGGACAACAGAAAGACTGCTTCTCTAGAAATCTATCAGCAGTTTATAACTCCATACTTCTAAGATTAAAATCCAGCATTACATGCTATGCTGGCATAAAAAAAAAAAAGGAACACCTTCTATAATGCTCTAAATTTCATACTGCAACCTTTTTAAATGGAGAGAAAGAAGAAAACTTATGGACAGCGACAAGTTACAGTTTCTTAAGATACTCATTCAATCGTTACAGAAACAATAGTATCTGGAAAACTGATTATAACAGGATCTTTCATATTTGAGCTGTTGAGAAAGACATTTGTTAATAAATCTATGCATCAGACTGAAAATATCTGAGATTATCTGCCATTTTCTCCCCAAACTGTTTGATAAGAAATAGGAAAAAGTGGAGGAAAAAATGACTCAAACATCCTTTTTATTACTTTTATTTTCTTATGGCATAAGCTGTAGCTTCATAGCTTCAGAGAATATGGTGAAATGAGATCTAGGAACTCTGTGTCTTTTTTTATCACACAATCTTCACTTTGGCAATTGTGCAGATTCTGTTGGCAAAGATGCAAATGTAGCATTTGGTGGAGAAAATGAGTATGTGTGGGTATGTAAGGAGTTATTTATCCAAATGTGTCATATTTTAACCTTATGATGTTCTGTGTATTTGTTCATGTCCCGAATCTGTTTCACGAGGATGACGAATATATACTCCACTGGTACCACATGCTGCACTGCGTGGGCAGCATGGCCATGGTCTTCATGTTTACTGAGTTTGAATGAGAGTAGAAACTATGATTTGCTCTACTGCAGCAAATCATGTTGTCTAGGCTGGGTGCTAGGTTTCAGTGCAGACTTGTTTGTATTTACAGCTGCAAAATGACTCAGTAACAAACCCAATAAAAGATCAGCATTCCAGGTTCCCCCCCTGCCACCCCCCCCCCCCCCCAAAAAAAATATATCTTGTGTTTCTTTTGTTGTTGAGCTCAATTATTGTACAAAATCGGAGATGCAATCTCTTCAGCCATGCAGTCATGTTGCTTGGAAAATCAACTGGGACAGTTTTTTTTCTAGGGATTCAGTACATTGCTTGATGTCGTTACTGATCTGTATCTTCTGGAGCTCCAAAACCCGCACATACAAATACAATACTCTGTCAGTCATTAACTATCACTTGGCAGCGGTCTGACTCCATCTGTTCTATGATGGAATCTTTGAGACTGGGATTTTTTTTTGGTTGGTTGATTTCTGGGGTGTGTTTTTTAGCCCCACCGAGACTTCCCTTGCAAAGAACTCAGTATTAATAACGGATCATCTAAAATGAATTCTGGATCATGTTGCAAATGATGCTGCTTAGGCATCATGGATCATGTTGCTTAGGCAAGCACAAAGGAAATTAATGGTGGTGGAAAAATAAATGTAAATTTGCAGGTTTTTAAACATTTCTATTTGGTGTATGTTTTATCTATGCATGTTAGTCCATTCTATCAGCAACTTAATTGGCTTTGAAGAAGTCTTAATATTGTGGAAAACAGTGTTGGAACAACTGCATTAACTCTAAACATAGGTAGGCTAAACCACAATTTTTACACCAGTTGAAGCCCTCACAGTGATCATGGCAACAGCTGCAGTGCCAGCTTCCTTGTGGAATTTGCAGCTAAGAAATTGGAGAAGTGAAATTCAGACGGAGTCTGAAGTAAACGTAAAGAGCAATTGTAAAAATCAATGTCTCAAAATAAGTACTTATGCTGTTTCTTGTCTTAATAAGTAGAAGCTATCGTGTTAATGAGTTCCTGTTTAAATAAGTGTGCATATCTGAGCAAAACAGCTGGTAATGGATTAAAAGCCGTTTAAGGAGCAATCACTTGTCAGGCAAAGTTAATTTCTTACCATAAAAGCCTTTCCTTTTAATTTTTAGTGGTGTTTTTTCTGCCTTTTGAGTGATTATTTGACACTTAAGATATTATTTATATTCTTATAGGTCATATGATTCAGATCATTCCTGTTGGTTCCCAGCTCATGCTCAGCTCATTGTGGTACGACTGGAGTCCATTCTTCATGAATAAATATGTCCCCTCTGTGTCTTTTCAGGCTTTCATCAATAGTTAGAGGTCGTTCTAGGGAGTACAATATAATGCACTGGTGAGTGAATGCTGTAAAATCCTCTGTGTATCACAGTCTCTGAGCACGTGAGTTAAAATTAAGTGTTTGGCAAGTTGAAGTTGTAGCAGAAATCTGCATTTGGTAGTGGAGGTGGTTGATCAGTTTCTTGTATTTTTGGCCGCAAGGTTGTTCTCACAGCAAGCAATTGCCATTTTCTGAATTCTAAGACAGGGAGTTCCAATTTTTCTGGGTTCATAGAATGGTTTAGTCTGCATGGGACTTCTCAAGGCTTACTGGCCTCATCAAACTCTACCACTGGGTGCTGCTTTGTGCTACAAAAATATGGTTTCTTAGTTTCAGACACAGATTAATCAGAAATCATGTTTTATTTCTCTTTGAAAAAAAAAAAAAAAACAAAAACACCCCTCTGCTTTTGTGCTACTAATTTTTTTTTTTCTTCTTACAAAACCTCTGCTTCTCGCACGTGGGATGATGCTGAAAAACCGTTCGTAAGTGACAACTCAAGGGCTTTTCAGACCAAGCCGGCTGGCTCCTCTTTCCCACCAGAGGGAGCACTGTGGTCACTGTAGCACTAGTTCCATTTGGGCAGAGAAGCGCTTTGCAATCTCTGGCAGGCCAGCAGAGGGTATGTGCTGGGCAGCCAGTCTGTAGTTTAGACCCTTCGTTACAGGATTCTCAGTCTCAAATCACAGTGTCTGCCACCATAGCCTTAATGAAATTTTGTATCCTACTAAAATAATACTCATTTGAATGCATAAAGTATCACCAAAAATTCAGAGATTCCCACTGGAATTTCTGGTGTAGTACCTCAATAGATAAAGAAAGTGCAGTTGTTTAATAGTATTAGTCACTAAAAGTGTCAATACAGAAATCCCTCTTCTGAGTCATCAGAATTCTTACTTCCTCCAGAAAGGGCACAAATGTCAGAAAAGTGCACCCAAATGCAAAAAACTCTAGACATCAGAACTATGAGACTTCAGTAAAAGTACTGTATGATTCCAGAACGTATCCCTATGATGTAACATACCTGTCACTATTATAACCGTGCCGATACAGTCTTAAACTTCATATTACCAGAAATACATTGCATGTCAGAATTGCGTTGTTCAAACTGGCACTGAAGCAAATAACAAACCGTATCAATGGTGAAAAGACAACTTATTTTATTTCTGTGAAAGATTGAGATTCCTTGAAAGATTTATAGAGGTATTTACTAAACGTATAGATTTTATTATGATTTAGATTATAATCTGTTTTCCATATAGGTCAGCCAATGCTTGTTATATGTAAAAGCTGAGGAAACAAGTGCAGGAAAAGATGTTAAAGCCAGGAAACAAAAACCAAGAGGGGTGAGCTATGCAGAACTGAATACCTGAGTAGACATTTGTGATATGTCTGAAAATATCAAAAAATATTTTGTTTGGCATATAAAAAAGCATGAAGAGAAAAACTCTTTAATGGATTATGAAACATTACATATTTCAAAGGTAAGAGAGCTACACCTGTGGACTTGTGCTTTTTATTAGCACAAATTAAAACCTGTGAGATTTTATTAGTTCTTGTTGGGGCTATATTCCACCCTCTATTCTAGTAACACACACCAGAAAAGATATACCTCACTGCAAACGTGAAAGAAGAGGTTTGTGGGGAATACGAGGCATATATATCTCACTTTTTCCTATCATCCAAACAGGCAGGATGGAACTTGAGATGTATTTGTTACCACAATTTCAGAGGTTGAATTAGTACATGGAAAGGACGCAGGGCTTAAGCAAGATCAGGGACTGTGATTTCAGAGGAGTAATACTCGGCAGCCAGAGTTTTGCTTAAATCATTTGCCACCCTTCACCCAGAGCTGGAGTGGAACTCTGAGTTATTTGGGCTAGGATAATATACAGGACAAAAGTGAGACTAATGTCTGAACAGAGCAGCCTTTATTGTTAGTACTATAGTGATTTTGGAGCACCAGTTTCCCATCTCAGAATTTAGCTTGTCATTTATTGGCAAGGAAGGAAGGACTGAGTGAATGACAAGCCACTGAATGACAGTGCTTACCGTTAGTGGGGGGAAACGTGACCTTTGAAGGTGAGCTGCATCAGTGCCTGGGGCGGGGGGAGAGCATTGCTGTGAACACATGAGAGAGCGCAGAGACATGCTGGTGTTTATACGTAATATATGAGGGTGTGGACGTATGGACAGGAACGGATACCTCCTGTGCACACAGGGATATGTGTAGGATATGTTCTTGCCCAGGCTTAGGCACGTTCGTGTCTGTCTATGGTAACGTTCAGGCCTCTGGCTGCCAAGCACGAGCAGCCGTGCGGGCACACGGGTTTGCAGATCTCTGCCTTTGTCTCACCGGCAGCTGCCTCCGAGGGCGCCGTGGGGAAAGCGCAGGGCCAGGCCCCCCACCCCTCCTCTCCAAGCCCGGCGGGGTCCCGCGGGCCCGGCCTCCCTCAGCCGGCCGGGCTGCCCCTTTAAGAGGCCCCAGCGCCGTGTCAATCGCCGCGCCTGGCTCTTTCCCTCTCCTCCCCTTCCGCAGCGCTGCGATTCGGGGCGCCGCCGTCAGAGCCGGGCTGCGATGGGCGGCCGCGGGAAGCCGCCGCCGCGCCGAGGGGGCTCCCGCGGGGCCGCGGGGCGCTCGGGCACCTGGGGGTAGTGGCAGAGCCCGCCGCGGGACCCGCTGCCGCCTCGCTGCTCTGGCGCGGAGGCTCCGGAGAGCGTGTGCGCCCGGAGGACAGCACAATAGCCGGGAGGAGGAGACAGGGAAAGGGGCAGGGGGAAAGGAGGAGAGAGAAAGAGAAAGCACAACACGGGGGCTGGCGAGGGGAGGACGGAGCGGAGGACTCCCGAGCGTGGCTGCACTGAGGACCGTGCCCAGGAGGGCAGCGGCAGGAGGTGGGTGGGTGGGTGGATGGGGGGCGATATTTGCCTTCCTTCCCCCGCCCCGAGCCTGTTCCTTTGTCCACCCACTTTGAAGTGCTCTGGGATCGCCGGGGTGGGAGCATTGTTCGCTAGCAAAAGATCAGTCATGCCGGGGAGAGGGTAGCGAGTGTACGGGGGGCTGGGGCCGGCAAAAGCTGAAGGAGACGGGGAGGAGAGACTGCTCCGAGGATCGCCGTTTGCCTCCCAGTTTCCCTGCATGGACCGTGAAAGAGACGCATTGAGTTGACCCTGCCGGAGCTGTTTCTGCTTCTACATGTGAGATCCGGTTGGTTTATTCTCTCCACCTATCTCTCTCCAGCCTCCTTCCCCTATTCTCCACTTACTCCTGTATGCAAAATGGTGGACCCTGTGGGGTTTGTGGAGGCTTGGAAAGCACAATTTGCAGACTCTGAGCCTCCTAAAATGGAGCTGAAATCTGTGGGAGACATTGAACAGGAGCTGGAGATGTGCAAAGCATCTATTCGGAGACTGGAGATGGAGGTCAACAAGGAGAGGTTCCGCATGATTTACCTGCAGACTCTTCTGGCAAAGGAAAAAAAAAGCTATGATAGGCAGAGATGGGGTTTTAAACGTGCTTCTCAGTTGCCTGAAGGGGGTGCAGAGCAGCAGATCCAAGACCTGCATCACCAGTCCGCTGACCAAGACGAATATGAAAAAAGCAAGTCACACCATGGGGAGGAAAAGTTCAAACCCAGGATACCCTCTCTGCGGAAGCTGTCTACCCAGAGTGATGGGTCAGACCTGTCGCCTTTGGACAGCCCCCATCATGGAGAGGGAGAGCAGGACAGGTGTAAGTACTATGGTGAAGAGAAACTGAAGAGAGTTGTAGAAGATATGGAGAATCGCTGTGATACAGATGGCTCTCCTTCAAAACACAGATCAGCTTCCACTCGCAGGCTAGTGGGATCTGCTGAGAAGGAGGGATCGTTTGAACCTATTTCTAAGGAGAGAGGGAACAGCACCAGCGTGGCAGCCCTAAGGTCTAATTTTGAGAGGATTAAAAAGGTTAATTCACATTCTTCTGGGGATAACAAGGATGTTGTTGAAAAGCCCTTTTATGTGAATATGGAGTATCATCATGAGAAGGGTCTAGTAAAGGTCAACGATAAAGATGTTTCTGATAAAATAAGCTCCCTTGGTAGCCAGGCCATGCAAATGGAACGCAAAAAGTCTTTACATTCCCTGCCTTCTAACATGGTACCCAGCTTCAGTGAGTTCCAGAGGCCTGCTTACAGGGGAAGGTCCTCGGAGAGCAGCTTTGGCTATGATGGAGAATATGAGGATGCTGAACTGAACCCCAGGTTTCTCAAAGATAACTTGATTAATGCCAATGGCAGCAACCGCTCACCTTGGCAACCCATGGACTTTCAACCCTATCAAAGTATCTATGTTGGTGGAATTATGGGGGAAGGAGAAGGGAAAGGACCTATTCTGCGAAATCAGGGCATGACTGACCAGGAAAAACATCTAACGTGGCCCAGGAGATCTTATTCCCCCCGGAGTTTTGAAGATATTGGAGGAGGATATACTCCCGATTGTAGTTCTAATGAGAACCTTACCTCCAGTGAGGAAGACTTCTCTTCAGGGCAGTCCAGCCACGTCTCTCCTAGCCCTACCACTTACCGCATGTATCGGGATAAAAGCCGTTCTCCCTCACAGAACTCTCAGCAGTCCTTTGACAGTAGCAGTCCACCAACCCCCCAGTCTCAAAAACGGCACAGGCAGCAGCAGGTCATTGTGTCTGAGGCTACTATTGTGGGTGTACGAAAAACAGGACAGATCTGGCCAAGTGATGGAGATTTGCCTTCTGGGAGATGTCACCAGGACAGCTGCTTCCATGGGGATACAGGTGTGTACCAACTTTTTGTTTAGTCTTTTAAAGTATGGAGCAGGAAATTGCATCATGGAAATGAATGGGAGAGGTTTTCTAGGTCACCCTGGGTGAATTGCTCTAAGGGGGGCAACCGTTTAGTGTGAGAAGTCTGTGGTTATTTTGTAGGTGTCCTGTTTTAGGAAGGTTCTGCAGAAATATACTTCAGGCTTCATTTTAGGAGTACAGATTTGATTCCCGGAAGGGTTGATTCAGGCATCTCTTGAGAGGATCAACAGAGTGCCGTGTTAATTGGTTCTTAAATTTTCAATGCGAACACTGAGGTAAAAAGGGTGAATACTGTTCAGTATTCACCACCAGATCGTTCCCTCCCTCGTATTCTTGCGCTGAGGAGTAGTTAAACTCTACCTCAGAGGTGGTAGTGTGCCAACAT
The DNA here is from genome assembly GCF_963924245.1 of Chroicocephalus ridibundus. Lineage (NCBI taxonomy): Eukaryota > Metazoa > Chordata > Aves > Charadriiformes > Laridae > Chroicocephalus > Chroicocephalus ridibundus. The sequence goes on along the minus strand of NC_086296.1, from coordinate 11,623,335 downwards.
GCTACAACCTGAGGGTTTTGTTGGAGCTTTACCAATAATGATGCCGCTCCCACAATCTTGTTTTTTCCTGTCTGTATTAATTGGAGTGCTAGTTTCTCGTTCTGTCTCGTGTCATCCTTCAATTAGAGCTGATTGGAGGTGATGATTGTGCAACCCTGTTCTTGAAGCTTTCTGCTATCATTAAGGAAGAACTTGGAATATCAGGAAGCCCCGAGGGAGAGCTGTTAGTTTAATTTCAGCAGAGTCAAAATTTTTGTTTGGGGAAGAATGGGCAGTGTTTGAACCCGTTCTTCTAGAAGCTGTTCAGGCATGCGGGTGTGTCTGTGGAATCACAGTGGATTTATAGTTGGTGGAAGAGGCAAACAGTGAACTATGTTGATTCAGATAGATTTATTGAATGGACATGGACATCTGAATCTATTTAGCGAGGCAAGGCACATAATATAAACAGTATCTTGTGCTAACACCAGTAGTCTTCTAAGCAGTAATTGAAAAACAATCAAATCCAGGAATGAAAAAAAACAAGTATGATTATTTTGATAGACCTCTATAATTCTAAATCTGTGAGTTATCCTATAGGTTTTCTTTGTCTTTCTGAATCTGTCATTTTAATAAGGGGTTAACATGTTATTTGTCAATGTGACTGAATTCCTGAAGTAGTAGGTGAATTGAGAGGCCTATTTGAAATGTTTTCACTTTCTTAGGTTGTGTGAATTTGGTGTATTAGTTCTCAGAAGAGTAACTTTGCTGGAAGGAGGTGCCTGGTTTTAACTTTCCCCGCTGATTGTTTTTTGCCAGGAATACTTTTGGGAGCAAAAATGGAGGGAGAGCTCTCCCCTGCTATCCTGACATCCTGTTGTATTATTGGAAGGCTGTACAGTTGTAATGGATGGTCACTGTACATGAAACCTCAGCACCCTGTCCTCACAGTGACTTCTTCCTTATGCGATTGTATATACATATGTGTTTTCTATCTGGGACTGCTGCGTTCTTGTTTGGATCTATACATGTGTTTGTATCTTATGGGTAGTACTTGCAATGCAGGGGAGAGGCTGGATCTTGTGCTGGTTTAAACTGAGCTGCAGCCATCTGTCTCTGTTCTTGTTTACTGATGCTCTTTAGATGACTGGGAAGCCTCCTGGCAGTTGCAATTTTTGCAGAAGGAAACAAAGGGACAAAAATAACAAAGGTTGATAAAGCTTGATGATACATTCAACTTTCAGAAAGGCAATAGATAATTTTTATTTTAAATAATTTAGCTGGGATGCAGTGATCTTAATACAAAAAAAAAAAAGAAAAAGAAAAAAAGAAGGTGGTCTGTTGAAAAGTCAGAACAGTTACAATTCGTGGTTGTGCTGGAAAGCTTTTTGCTTGTTCCTAAGGACCACACAATTGCAGGCAAGGACAGAATGTAACTGATCCACCTTCTGCTTTCCTCAGCATAGGGGGTAACATGGCAAGCGTAGCAGGAACCTTCACCAGATGGCTAATCATTACTGTCTTGCACATTAGCTGGTGGCAACTTTTTATTTAACCAAAAAAGCTTATGCTTTCAGGAGGACTGTGTTTCTGGTTAATTTCTACTGAGCATCATTTTATATAAAGTTTCTTTCTTTCCTGATTAGGAAGAATTTTGATCTGAAACCAATTGGCAGAACTGCTTTTCCATAAAACAAACAAAAGGCATGAGAGGTCACTATGTGATTAGCTGGCTGGCTACCATTCCCAACTATCATGCTCTGATGCAGACTGTTCTCCATCACCACGTGGTATGAAAGCAGATCACAGTTCCAGCCAGCTTTTCCTGCACCTGTGGTTCGGTCACTGGTTCTGCCAGGCTTCAGTGAAGTTTTGCTCGAACGGAGAGTGCAAGTTTGAATCACAGCAGGTTCTGTCCAGCCTTAATGTTAATTAGCATCGAGTGGGATTTGTTCAATAGTGTTTGGCTTCTTTGTGCATTCAGATTTTTGTATGCTTGCTGGCTTTGCTTTTCATGACCCTGGCCTTAGTAATGCTGAAAGTGGTGTGGACAGGTGTGATGTGAACTTTCTGTCTGGATCTGCTGCCCCAGTGCATCTTGAGCTTGGCCAGCAGGCATGTGCTGTTTTGTCCAAATTCTTTCTCGAGTTCCCAGTCAAGTGATAATTTCCTCTTTTGTATTACAAAAAAGGACCAGAAGGAGGTCACCTCACTCTCAAGTGAATGGGATCCAAGCCAAAATTTGAATCTGGGTTCTTGGGTTATCAATAACCTTAAATTAGACCAAGGTAGCAGGCTTTCAGTTTTTCCCAAGGAGCAGAATGAGAGCTTTGGGGTTGAGATTTGGTAATAACTGTACTTTCTATTAAACGTCCTTAATAGAGCCTGAGCAAAGATACTTATGTTAGGATGAATTATGTGTCACTAATTTCCTGTAGTGGGAATAGGAAAAAGAAAGCTTGGGTATTTTTACTATGATTGCAGAGGAAGAGCAGGATTTTTTTTTAAATTCTGTCTACTGTTAAACATTAGTTGCAGAGACAGACTCAAGAGAAGCCACCCATTGTGTGTTTCTGCTTATAATCAAGGGGAGAGTTGCATAGTGCTGTTATGCAGTGCGGAGGCCTTGCAATGGCCTCAGTTGGGTCAGTTTTTTAACTATTAACAGTCTGTTAATTGAGGAGCACGCTGGAGTTGTTGCTTGGCTTTATAGCTTGCTCCATAACATCAGTGCATGCTCTTTCATAGCTCTGTGTGTGAAATCATTTTATCTATCTGCATAACACCATAGAAACTCTATCTGGAGTCCACATGGATAATATTTACCTGTAAAGCTGCTTCCTTAAAGGTGCTCCAGTAATGATTTCTGTTCACTTGAGAGGACTTGATAGTGCTCTCCAGAGAGTTCTGCCAGGCTCTTTCTATAGAAATCTACCAACAGCCATAATGCTTAATATAAGATCAGTTTGGGGATGCATAATTTAATTCCACTGGGAGTAAAGTCTTACTTACTTTAGCCTCTACAAAGTGTGGGGGTGATGAATGTCCTTTTCTGAAGAGCATGGAGTGTTCTCTATGTTTTTAGTGAGTTTGATGTAGACAGAGGAAAGAGTGCAGAATTTACCTGTGCATGTGAACTGCAAGACTCAAAATTCCTGTTATCTCAGCTGAGCAGAATGCCATTTTAAAGCGCATACTTACTTAGAGCAGTAGATTTTTCAGTTTTTGTATGCCTTAAATGCCTAAGCAGATAGGCAAGCATCTGAATTTTCTGCTTTTAGGGTAATCCTTGACACTAGTTAATTTTAAAGCCCCTAAAAGCATGCAGTATGTCATCATGGAAGGACATTGTTCTATATCAGTTTCTGCAAGGGTCCCTTCCTGAATTACTTGCATGTTCTGAGATCTTGGATAAGTTTCTTAATTCTGCACTTCTTCCACCCACTATTGTATTCTGTGGATTTTACAAGATGTAGTTTGAAAAGTGCTTTGCAATGTTTTAGCAGTACAAAGACGACTCATGGGGGAACATCCCAGTGCAGTTGCTGCTGTTAGAAACACAACTTTCCTTTGAGCAGCTGAGGCAGACTTCAGTCCACTGTGCAGTGATTCTTCCTTGTGAGGATTTGAGATGTAGGAACTTTCATAATGTGTAGATCTCACTAATTTTAAGGGCTGCTGGCCACAGGTCCTGCTGTCAGTCTGTGACTTACGTTGGGTCAGGAATGACATCTAAATTTTCTCTGACGCTTGTTTAGTTCATTTTGCTATTACTTTTTAAACACATCTAATCCTTTGCTGTGATGATCAGTGGGTTTCCTAGGAGCACTCATGACAAGATGCTGTTTAACACCCCCCCCCACCCCGTCCCCCCCTCCCCTGCTTTCCAGCGATTTAGTGGCTGTTGAGATTATCAAGCTGCTTGTGCTACCACTCCCCTCTTCTTAGTCTGTGGGAGTGAAGAGCTCCCTCTCTTTCTCTGCTAGATTTCTCTTTCCCTCCAGCTGAGTTTAGTGGAATCTTTGGAGTTTCTGCTTTATGTTCCCAATAATTATAGTAGACTCTGCAGTCGTGTTTGTTCTGCTTCTTCTTCCACAAACAGTTACTAACCTTTACCTCAGGCCTACCATAAGTACTGCCACGCAGATAGATTTTATTTTTGCTTTTCTTAGGCTCACGCTGATGATGGAGTTTCTCCCACCCCAACATTCAGGTTCTTCTCCAATCACAAAGCACCTGCCCTTGAAATGAGAGTGTAAACCAATCCAGATAGTAGTTGCCTGATAATGGGAAGCCATGGAGAGTGCTCATGTCGCCTGGTCTGTTTGTGTGAAACTCATTTTCATGGTCCATGACTGAGACATCAAAGTGGGACTGGCTGTCCTGTGGAGTAAGTAGACAGAGAGCTATGAATTCTGCAAGTAGTGGGTTAGGTAGAAAGCTGCATGTCATCCCTGCATAACTGCCAACAGCTTAAAAGTGGTCTGTCTGGCAGTAGAGATGAGCCCACTTTTGCGCAACTGCCATCGCTGCATGAGGCAGTGATCTGTGGCTGGGCAGGTGACATATAATACCAGTGCACACTTAAAGTATGGGAATGTTAGAGGAACTCAAGGCTAGGACCAAGCTGCAACAGAGCCATTTGGATATCCATGCAGCATCCGTACTGTGACGACCACAGACTACAATGTATGCCAAAACAGTGGGACCTAGGTGATTTCAGCATGGTGATTTCAGAGAACCAGGGGCTAGAGTCTAAAGCATTGCAGTGAATGCAACACAACAAGATGATAAAGCCTTTCATTTGAGCAGGAAATGTGTGGGCAATTGGAACCACAATAATAGGACGGTGGCTCAGTTAGCTGCTCTTATGGTCCTTGCTGACTCTGTTCAAAGTACTGAAACAGCACTGGTTTATGGTCAAAGCAGTTGAACTGGTGTGTGTGTGTGTACGAAATGTGCATCCATTCTGCTTCACAGTTGTCAGCCTCTGCCCAAATGGTTTCAGAGGAAAGAACACGGAGAGGTTGCTGTTTTGAAGAAAATTGTGGTCCTGCCCTGAGAAGTGGCAGGGAGAGTTGGGAGCATCCATGGGCTTACTGCCTGCCCCACTGCACTACCTCCTCTGAGATGGAGGCTTCTTTCTAGGTGGCTGAAGGAAAAAGAAGAGAAAGGAGGAGTGGAAAAACCTGATGTCTTGGAACTTTTTTGCACTGGCTTCATTTTCTTGATGTGAAAGCTTTTCAGCTTTTTTTCCGTTACAGAACCAAAGGTGAGCAAGGGAGTAAAGAGCTGAGGATGGGGATGAGCATCAATAGAATTGGATAGGGTTTGGAACTAACGAAGGGACTGGGCTGGTGGAGTGAAACTAGTTGCAGTGTGGAGGAATAGGCAAACATGGGCAGAAAGACGGGTCTGTCTTTATCTTGCTATAAGCACTGACTGTGGCTTATGAAGTGATTTACTTGTGCATGTAGGTGGTGGACTTTCAAGCAGTGAAATGTGTTGGGGAATGAGGTGCTTTGGTCTCTGTTTTCTCATCTCTAGCAAAGCAGTTGCCCAAATGTGTGGTTTTAACCTGGAAGATTTTCACTATTAAGTATAAGTATACATGATCCTATGTACAGACTTCCAGAGGTGCAGAACTGGAATGTTGTACTCTTGATTCTTGCAGTTATGCCCTCTGAAGCTAACATGGAGATAAAGAAAGCTAGGAGTCTACTAATTTGTGGAATTAATTGTTCTACCACCTTTCCAAAGTGCTTCCGTTCATCTTTTACCTTTGGTTTGGATGTTTGTATAAAATGCTAAGTACTGTGTTCAGTTGCTCCTTCATTGACAGCTTGCTTTTCACTGCTACCAGAAAGTTTCATGAGGTGTGAGCAAAGGTAGTAAATGACTTGGGTGGAATGGGGAGTAGGCATCCTGAGTAACAGACTTGGGGGCTGGGGGGGGAAATAAGCTTTAGTAAGAAAATTTGCTAAACCATCAAGTGTGGGCTAGGAGATGCTTGTTTGAACACTGGGCAGCATGCTATAGCTAATGATACTGACTCTTAAAAGAAGTGTTGGGGAGGGGGGGATAATCTGTAATCCAAGTTTGGGTTTGCAGGCTGTCTGAAAGATGGGCCAGCAGAGTAGGCAGAAGCCTGTGAAGGTTTGGGCCCCAGTAATAGCCTGGAAACAGGTACCTATCTTCCAGTTCTAGCATGTTTAGCAGTTCTCTCTCTAACGCCCTCCCTTTCTCCCCAACCTCTCAGGGATAAACAGTTACCGTGCAGAGGCAAGGGGGACATGTATTTCAGCTTCAAGGAATTTTGGAGGTCAGTCCATAAAGGTTAATGAGGTGAGACTTGGCAAGCTGTTTGAGGAGAATTGTTCCATTTCAATTACCAAGGGAAGCATATTGCTGTTCATGAAAATCAGACTGTTGATTGGAGGCAGAGCTTATCTGGAGCTTGCTTTCCCCTAGAGAAACCAAGGCTAGCAGGTTTTTTTTGACTGTCTCCTCTTTGATTTGTTCTGCCCAGTCAGATAAGCATGGAAAGAACAATAAGGACCTGATCCTGTTCTTTCCCTGGTGAAATGTCATTGACTTTAGTAATCTCATGCTGGCACATGTAGGAAAAGAAATGGTGTTCTGGTACAGATTTAATGTCAACTTTGCGGTGCAGATAGAGGGGTAGACTGCAAGTGACAACAGAAATGCTGGCATAGATTAGTTTGGGTGAACTGCATGTGAATAAAGTACTTCCAAAACAACAATTTGAGTGTCTTAAGTTACAAAGCAGGTTTTGGCCAGCTCACTGATAACAAAGTGGATTGCCTCCTGATCATATCTTTAAATTACATGTGATGAGAAAGCAACCATAAACTGTAAGTAAATCATTGAACATTGGTCTGTGTTACTGCTGAGGCAGTTTTACAAATCCGTAACTTCTCTAAACTTGTTTTGGGTTGTGCTGTGTGTGTTTTAAACAGTAGGAACAGCATGGTATATTTCTGTCACAAAATCTGGTTGTAGTTTGCAAATCTTCCTGTTACTAAAATAACAAAAGCATGTCTCCCTTTTGTCTTCTTCCCAGCTGCCAAAATGGTATCTTTCAGACCCTTTCTTAAACAGGTTATGGCTGATGTAGTAATAAGATTATTGCAAATGTAATTGGAATCTCTGTTTCAGAGAAAGCTCTGCCAAAATGTGGCGGCTGGAGCTGAGTTAGTTGCTCGTGGCTATGTGAATACGAGGAGTATGCGTGTGAGAATACACAATGATTGCCCTGTAGGAAGAGTGAATTAGCAAAGTTCAGTCTGTTGGTTTATACTACTTAATTGTGTCTGTTTGTATTGCAGGCCCTTTGCCTAGTTGTTGTCTTCTGTTATTTTGTTATTTGTAGTCATTTCACTGATCCTTGTTGCTTCTGGGTTGTTTTTTTTATTTGTGGAGGAAGGAATTCTTTTCTAGGGAGAATAAGTACACCACAACCTTCCCTCTTTTAAAAATAATATATAAAAAAAAGCCATCCTCCGTTGAACCTTCTGTACAGGTTAGGTCTCACTGTGAAGTATCCAAAAGCCCCAAATTACTTGCAGATTGGTCTGTGACAACAGGATAGTAACAACTGTAGCAGGCTGCTGTGGATCACACAGTATTACCTGAAATCTAAGAAGCCAGCTTTTGCAGTAGTTACTTAATAGTGAGCAGCTTGCGTGTTTGTACTCAGCCGCTGCTCTGTGTTTGTGACCTGTTCTTGATGTGTGAAGTGCACTGTGCAGCCTTGGCTCGATATGTCTGTTTACTTCTTCTTAAGGGCTTTAGAATATTCTACACTCAAACTGAAATGCAGCTACTTCTCTGGTGGGATATGTGCCAGCTATTATGTTATCAGAAATTATATACTCCCTTGGCTGCAAAGCTAGGTAAGGAGTGCCCATTTTTGAACCCACAATATGGGTGAGGCTGGAGCACGCGCTAGTTGTTAGGATAGTTAAAAACAAACAAACAAAAAATCCCCCAAAACAAAACCCCTCAAAACCCCAAACAACAAACCCACACAAAAAGCCACAAAAACCCAACAAAGCCATCAGTTACCTATAGTCGCATCTGTGTGTTCTTTTAAAATGGGCCAGCCACTTCCTAGAATAATCTGTTCTGAAGAAAAATACCTCATTCCCTGGAGCATCAGGCTTCAAACGTGCCTGAGCTGCTAAAAAGGAAATGTGATTGGTCTGTTGTCACTAGGGAGGTGTAACATGCAAACGCAGAGGACTGTATCTGCTGCAGTCTACAATTACGTACCATGGTATGACTTTGCCCAGGAAGATAGTAGTGGCCTGTCAGCCTGGCTGGGCTCAGGGCTTCCCAAAAGAGATTAGATTATGATGCTTAGTATGAGCCAAGGCACAGAAAAACATCTAACTACCTCAGTTCATAGCAGTCTTCATTTTTGCTTCCTGCTAACCTATATCTGTTCCTGAAATTTTTTTGTAATGGTCAACGCTGACATTACCACATGAAGTTTCAGAAAATAATATGCTGAGAAAGTGAATTGATCACTGTTGGAAGGTTTCTGTGTCTGTGTGTTACCCCCATCCTTGCCCTTTACCTCTTCTGCAGACTGACCTCTTTGTTTGAATCCTTCTAGGTTGAATGTTTGAGTGTGAGAATTCCCTTCCCTTCGCTGGGTGTCTTTTTGCTCTACATTCTCCTGAGGTGGTCATTGGAACTCTCAGTCTGATAGGGGTGAAATCATTGTCATCGCTCTAAGACGACATAGTAATGCCTCGATCTGTCAATGTTTTATCATTGTCATTGAGGAAATTGTGGTATTTGGATGGATATATTTATCTGTGCTAATTGTACTAATTACTTACTTGAATTTGTAGATTAGCCAGCAGAGAACATCCTGTTGTAAACTTCTATTGCAGTTCTTCTGTCTAAGCCTAATTGTGGTGGATATCAAGCCCAGTGCTTAGCTGTGATTAAAGGTGCCATGTATAGGTGGTGTGCAGCCTGCACCACATCAGTGACTGCAGCGAAGAGCACATCTTACAGTCTGTTCCTTGTTTTACTGATGATGAGTGAAATCTGAATTGCAAAGAGGGAAAAAATCTGAGAAGCTGTAGTCTTGATGAAAATACATTCTTCGGCCTTGGGACATATACCATTTGTCTAGTCTAATATTGGTCATCCATAGTGCCTGATATGGGGTAGGTGGATATCAGGAAGAGAGTGCTTTAGCCAAGTCCAGAGTATTGTCTCAAAGGTGCTCTTGGCTTCCTAACTTGCTGGAACAAGTATCTCTCAGCTCACATAAGCAGGCTCCTCAAAAGCCTTCAAGAACTGCTTCTGTGATAGAAAACTCACACACTTCACACAAGCAATATGTTGGGCCTCACAATTGCCTGAATAATTGTGTGGGTGAAGCTTTTTTTCAGCCTTTTCTCTGCTAGCTTCTTTCCTAAGGAACCTACCCATAGGAATGAAGTATGCTGCAAATCATGTAACTGCTTTGGGTGTTCCATGGTCTGCAGCTGCCCTCTTTCCTAGGAAACCTGTGGTGCTTGCCAGAAGGCAGACGTTGCTAGCAGAACTGCATGATGAGCATGTATCTGATCAGATGGAAGGGTATGGTGTGGGAGAAAGGACTAAACACTATGTGTTTAGTCCTCAAGTATCTTCAGAAGAGCCGGCATGTGTTCCCTTCAACAGGGAGCTTGGGAACCACTTGCTATCTTACACTTATGCAACAGTTCAGTTTTTTCCAGCATAAGGGCCTTTGGCAGACCTGACTGATGGTCCCCATGCTCTTTTCTGATGATAGTGATCAAGAAGGTTCACTGTTTTTCCTTTGGTATTTCAGGTGTAGTATTGAGCTACAGGCCTGGCTGCCTTCTTGAATTGATCTGTACTGAATGACAGTAATGAGAGGCTGATTGCAATTTTGAGATTGTTTACATGGTCTGATGCTCTTGTCATTCAGGTGAGGGCTGGGTTCTGTTTCATGTGGGTGCAGGAGCACTGATAAATATCTGATAAATTTAGATCAGGGCATATTGAAGAAAATTATTTTCCACTTTCTTGTGTTCCTGAGTGGTGTTTGAACACATAGCCCAGAGAATGCAGACCTGTCACTGCAGCCATTTAGTCTCCGGAGAGGCACTTCCTCAATTTGATTTGCTGAATTTCTTGAAGGTCCTCCTAAGCAGAGCTGAGCACTTATGCAAACCTATTAAGCCTTTAAGTTGTTGAGAAACTGCACTGCTCTGTATAAAAATATATACATAGGATTTATGCATCACTTTGACCCTTTCTAATCCAAATTGATTTTGCAACTTCCGTGTGCACCGAGTGAAATAACTTTATATTAGTAAACTGATGGTCATAGTAAACTAAATATTTGGAGCTACTGGAGTACTGGTTACCATGAAACTGTATCAGAAACTTCAGGTTGATGGTGATCGCTCTCTACTTCAGTGTTAGATTAGAATCATAGAATCATTTAGGTTGGAAAGGGCCTTTAAAATCGTTGAGTCCAACTGATAGCACTACTAACTAGGTAGCACTGCCAAGTCCACCACTAAACCATATCCCGAAGCACCACATCTGTGCATCTTTTAAATAAAGTTTTAGTAGATGGTTGATAGTATCACGATGTTTCTTTTAGTACTCCCCGCTATTAGCTTAAGACCTCCATGACAGTGTCTGCAATTTGACGTTGATTTTATCTTTATACTCCTGTTTGTGTTCAGTGTCTCTCACCACTGAAAAATTCTGCATTGTACTGAAACATTCCACCAGGGAGGTGAATGGGTGAGATAATGCTGACCCCAGCAGAGGAGAAAATATAGCACTCCCTGAGATAAGTAAAGAACTGGCTGTTCTTTAAGAAGGTGGTGCCTATACCTGTGCTGTGGAGGGCAGGCAGGTACTGGTGCACTGAACTCAGCTTCAAAGGGAGCCCCTTGAGTACATCCAGGGGAGTGGGCACTGAAAGACAACTCCAGTAAAAACCACCTGGTAAGGTGGTAAGAATACAAATTCTTGTCATGCAGTTACAGAGCTGAAGTCAACTTGCTGTTACCAGAGTTTTTTTGTATTGCTAAAAGGGTCAGAGTTCCCACCAGGAAAAAATATTATCCTGATGGAAAAGAGGTAGAGTTTGGAATAACTAGCAAGGAAGGAATGAGAGACCTTAATTAATTTTGATTTTTTTGAACTAGGGCTATTGTTTTTGTTTTATCTAACAGTTGGATACACCAATGGCTGCTCTTGAGAGCTGTAACAGTATCTCAGGAAAGTCTTGATGCAGGACTTGCTGATGTCAGGGAATTTCTAGTGACTGTTTTGCAGTGACTGAAACTCCACAGCACTAGCTGTATGTTTCTCTATAACTACCTGAACCAGAATTTCCCAAGTTATCTTTATTTTGAAGTGTGGGCTTGATTTTTGGCTTCAAAAGAGCTGATAGGATTTTCACAGGCCTGTGTTATAAATGTTTTAAAACTTACATGCGTGCAGCTTATGCTGTCCAGTTTCAGTAACAATACTGCAGATGTGGTTGAGAGCTGTCTGTGAGCTATACTGGGGAGGCAGTTCAAAAATGTAGTTCTGTTTTAAAGTTTCTCTTGCCTTTTAAAGAACTGTGTTAGCTGTCCATATGCATCTGCTATGTCTCCTGGATGGGTGCTATGGAAACACTAATGCAGTTTGGAAAAGCATTTTTACTTTATTTAATAATTCTTTTAGCGCCACTCTGCCTCTGCCATCTTAAGAGGCAAAAAGGCAAGAGAAAATGACAAAATAGTGTTTGCATCAAAACATCAGATATGCTTTTTTCAGTTTGTCCAGTCCTCTGAGGTAAGACTCTGTCAAAATGAGTTTTGGTTAGGTAGGTTATTTTTTTAGTATGCATGGGGAGAAAAATATCTCTGTTATGTTTTTAGAGTATCGGAGACAACAGAAGATGCCTTCTTTTCAGCTGGGTGATTGTCTGTAGCACTTATGTTCTGTTACACCATGGTGTGATCTTAGCTGTTGGATTGTGACTGACCTGTCATGCTTGTGTTCAGCAAATATGCCCTAGCCCTGACCTTGACTACCCCAAATTTATTCAGGCTTGAGCACTGACCTATACATAATTTGTTGTGGTCTCACCGTCTGGTCAAACTAAAATACATACTAATGTGATCTAAGCTCTGCTCTGTTTTATGTTCAATATGTAAACATAATAAAATTCATACTGCAGATAAAGGGTTACACATCTTTCCAGTTAGTGCCTGTCCTCAATTTCAGTACTTGTGTGAAATCTCAGTGGCTCCTCTTAAACCAAGGAAGACAGCTTGATTATCTGTTATGTAAATATGTTCTGAATATATGTGTGCAAATAAAAAACTGAAGAAGAAGAATTCTTGAACTTAAATCTTCTATTCTGTATATGTGTTTCAGACTGGTTTCAATGTATGTGCAAATATGCACTGATGCAAAGATCAAGCACCCTTATGAAGTTCCACCTAAACTTTGTAACAAGATTTTTCTTGTAATTAGATCAACAGCTGTTTAAGGAAACATTCTGATGCTAATACTGTTTTTCTGATTAATGGGCACTTGCCGTGTAGGGCTGATGCATGTTGCAAATAGGCTTGTTTAATAGTACTTGGTAGTTGGATGTTTTGTGCTTTTATTTTTCTGTGTAAGGAAACAAGTCATTTGCAAGTATTTTTTCAAATGCATGTAAAGGATGAAAAACGAACTTTGAAAGAAAAACAGTGTTTTAACAAGGAAGTATGCAGCTTGAGCTGAAGCTCAGGCTTTTATCTGAATTTCAGTGAGCCCTAATGTCCTGGAATCCAATTATTCCTGGACCACACTTCTTTTAACTTTCTCCATGTTTAGAAATGAGTTTATATTCATATATAACTTTTAAAGGAAAATACTGTAAAAAAGAAAAAACAAGACAAAAAACCCCCCTCAATTCTGTTGCTGGAGGCTTGCCCTTTCACTGATTCCTACAACGAATATACTTTCTTCCACTAATTCTTTTTTTCTTTCTTAATTCTGTGTTTCTATTAACTTATTCAGTTTCCCCTCTAAATAATTAAGTTCAAAATCTGGGTTGCATTTGCCTGCCTATGGGTGTGATTGGTGTGACTAGTTCTGCTTATGTGTTGATCTCTGTTTTTTCCACTTTTTATTTTTTCAAAAAATTATTATTTGTTTAAAATTTGAAGCAAGGGCTGCCTTGTCTGACAACATGTATTGGTATATGTCTTCCAGTATTTTCACATTATGCCCCTTGAGGCTAAGTCTTGACTTAAATTGTCTTTGGTGATAATGCTTCATGCTGTGGCATGCTGCCCTGTCAGTTGTGCCAACAACTGTTCATTTGTAGGTTCACCCTGAGAACTGGATCAGGGAATTTTATCTGTGTGTTGTTTTTTTTTGTTTTGTGTTTTTCCCCAAGCCAAAACCAAAAAAAAATCAAAAAACTCCCCAAACCAAAACACAAAACCCCTCTAACCATGGATCTCATCCATCCTTCCCAAAAATGTTTGTGTTGGAGCAGCAACTGCTTGGTTGGTGTTGGAGGGGAGGGAGTATAATGCCATGAAAGACAATGTATGCTTAAACCCCGAGTCTGTTGGGATTCTGAGGTTGTTAATTCAAATAACAATGGGAACATTAATGTTGAGAAGTCGCGTTTAACAATTTCACTTCTGATTAGCCAGCTGCTTTGGGATTTCAGGAAGAGGTTTGGGATATCCTATGAACAGAGTACCTCTTCCGTAGTCAGATGCTTCGTTTCTGCTGTTGGGGGGCGAGGGAGGAAGAAAAGGCAGCTAAAGGGCTTGCTGATGTTTGAAATAGTTTATTTCATCGAATAAATCTAAGTAGAATGCTAGGACTGAAAATGGGGAAAAAGATATATTTACAGTCAGTATTGTTTGCAAGACAGACCAGATGACATCCTAGTCCATGTGACTGACTCCCCTTTCAGTTGCCTATGTAAGTACTTCATGTTTTTAATTATTACATCAGCAAATGCACTGACTGTTTATGGCCAGGAGAAAATGGAAAAGAAAATACAATTATTCCTTTTTATGAAGACTAAAAAAAGGTCTCTAGCTTCTGCTAAAAGATTGTTTAGGTCATAAATCATCTGGAAGGAGGACTGTATGGCCGTCAGGTCAGCACAGCTTTTAGGGGAGAGTAGATCACCTTAAGTAACTTGCATTTGGTTTTAGGAGTGTATGTGTGAGTGTTCATGGGCTAAGATTTCATATTATTTTTTATGATGTGATTACTCTAATGAGACATCGGCAATATTACATCTTATAACTACATAGTATGTGAATATTTTCCCTTGATGAGTGTTTTTGTGGAGGGGCGTTTTAGAGGTAATTGCTAGGCCTTCTTACACTCGTTTGCATTTGAAATATAAAATGTCATTGTCCTGGCCAAATAGTGCAACATGTCAAATAGCGTGATCTGCTTAGAAAGCTTAGTCTAGAACAAGGAGGGGGCAAGGGTCATCAAGAGAAAATATATGTAGCTTACAGCATTGAAACATCTTTACAGTTTCTCTTTTCAATTTTATTTAGGATGTTTACTTGACTCCCAGATAAGACTTCTATTTTTACCTGTGAGTGCTGTCTCTGCACAGATCTGTGAGCTCTTCTGACTTAACCCTGCCGAATTCCTGCCTGTATAGCAGCCAGGTGCTAGATTTCTGGCTTCCAGATTCTTTTGCTCTTTCTGTTCCTGTTCAGTCCACAAACATGGAAAAAAATGCCCCACCCTACTGACTCATTGTGCCCAGAGCACTCCCTATATTCCTGAAATAGGATTAATATCTGAGGCAGTTTGAACAACTCAACAGAGATGGGTCTGGTTGTCTTCTGCCAAACCCCTTTTTAAAATAGCTGGTTTCTTCTCTTAGGCCCACGAATCTTATCTACGTGCTCTACCAGCCCTGAGCCCCAAGGTGATTTCCTTATCTTGTATTCATTTAAAGGGCTTTTGCAACAAATACAACTGTTGTAGAAATCAACTACTATGCAGAATAATCCTTTTAACAGGTTTATTCTGATACTCTATCGGGCATTTAAGTGGATTTAACTGCATCGTTTAATATGTCCTTGAAGATGGTTCCAAATGAAACCTGCTGCTGTCAAATTCTGTTAGATCTCTGTATGCATACCAAGTGTGTCTGGGAGATGTCAGGAAGTGCTGTAGGCAGTGGGGAGGGGTTGCTATTTATAGGGGAAAACTAGAAGTAGCAAACCACTTACGCTGTTTACCATCGTGCTGTCTACAACTGGGTCTCTCAGATAATACTCAAAGCCTAGTTGCTCAGAAGAAGGCTCAGAAGAAGTTATTTCCCTGTTACAAGGGCAAATTCATGTTCTTCTTCCTGTTCTTCTCCACCTTACAGAGTATGCAGTTGTCTAGTGGCTCACCCCAGGGGCAGCTGTGCTACTGAATGTATCCCTTTAGCTTGTTTTGCTTTGGGATCAAAGGACTGTCAGCAGGCAAATGTCAATTATTAATTCTTGGTTTTAAAAATACACAAAGTGACACACTTTTTCCCTTTGATTGAAGTAAACAGCAGTCTACTTCTTCCCGTCAGCATACTGTGCAGCCCTGTTGTAATGTCTCAGGTTTTGAGCTCTTGCAAACAAGTGCATCCTGCAAAGGGCCTTATTTGGCAGTGAAATAGTCAGCAAAATGCCTGGAAAATAACATTACAACCTTGAGCACAGCCCTTTGGAATGTAGCAGGTTCCTGATAAAGCAAAAATTGGATGGGTGAATGTTTTTCAGAGAGGCAAGCCTGCAGAAAGGAATAGTGTTTAAGATGTTGGGAGTCCTGTCTTTGAAAAATCTTGGGTTTTGTTTTAAGTATATTGAAATATAGTTGTAATTATAGTAAAGTCTGTGTGAAACTTGTGAGTAGGGTCAGTTATTTACTTTTAAGGGGATAAATTATCATTCTAATGTTGCAAAGTAGTGTTTTGGAAGTTGTCTTAAAAATGCATATAAGGATCTTGTATCTGTCTAGGGAGCGAGGGGGGAAAAAACTCAGTCTAGTATTTTCTGCACAAAAGAGGAAGGATACACATATTAAAACTGGATTTTTCTTTCCAAATCTTCTCATGCACTATTGTAATGATATAGGCTTGTCTGCTTTTGGGATCTGCAGGTGTTTCAGAAACATGGATAAGTTCAACTATCAATAGCCTGTTCATGCAGGGAAATCCGATAATTCCAAATAAAGTGTCCAAGGTCATCTACAAATCATAGTTTTGGGATTTCAATCCTGAACTTTTGTTCTTAGTTCTAGAACTTAACCTCTAAGACAGTCTCTACTACATAGATCTCATCTGTGAAGTGATGTGGTAAAATCAATGCTAAATAAGCTTTATCCTGGCTCATCTCTCTCTGTGGTGGTTAGACAAGTATGGTTTAACCTTTGCTGTTTTCACCAGTTCTTCTAGAGCCCTGCAGTGGATCGGGCCTAAAGGGAAAAGCTAGTTAAATCCACATAACCATCTTCTCTTTCCATTATTAGTCCCTTTTTGTTGGCTTATTCTTGGGTTACTTGAATGATGAAGAACCATACTGGTGACCACAGCTTCTTTTATGTAACGAACGAAACAGCTATTTTTTAATTACTAATGCATGTAAATGGACTGAAGCTATAGTTTGTCTCATTACGAGACTCCTTACTAGGAAGCTCTTCTGTCTTCTTACTTGCCAAACATTTCTATGGCACCTAGCACAGTAGAATCCAGGGGTTTGACTTTTGTTCACTTACCACAGTGCAAAGCAACACTTCTTTTGCCCATAACTTTGTTAATTGAATGATACTTTGCAATACAGAGATTATGTGGCAGGAGAATATTTCAGGGAAGTCCAGTCTATTATCCCCCTGAGTTTGCTTAAGAAATCAACCTAGCCTTTAGCTGGCAACAATAAAGGAGACAGGAATTAAAAAAATTCCAGTTTTCCTGTGCTACAAGATTGACTTCTAGACCAACCAGCTTTTCTTATTTACATTTCTCCAACGGCAGATCTCTATGTTGGTGGTTTTTTTGGGGGTGGGTTGATGTTTGGTTTGGGTTTTGGTTTGGTTTTTTGTGTGTGTGTGTGTTATTTGTTTTCTAACTGCTTGGAAAGGTGCATTTACAGTAAAGGTCATTGGTGTTTCAGATAGACTTATTAACCAGTAAGTTCCTGCCAGAACAGTACTCCCCCTAAATTTTAAAGCCTTCCAGGTAGGTCTCGTTAACATTCTCTTCTAAGACCAGTAAGAGAAGCTGGTGTGCTTACTCAGCAAAGGAACACAACTGTATTGTATCTGTGGTATACCAGCAAAGCCTACAAACTTTAAGTATCTTACTTGCAGCGGCTTTGCACAGGTCTTCACTGTCCGGTGGTCTATTTATACTCATAGTACTTATTTGGGTGGGTTTTTTCTTTTTTTTCTATTACTATTGCTTCCAAAGCTCCTTTACTGGGCCGTCTGCTTGTTCTACCTCTTAAGGAGAACTTAAAAATCTTAAGTTGCTAATGCTCTGAATCAGCAGCTCCCTAAACCGGTCTTTGTAGTGAGTCTGTTTACACTAATATCAAGAAATGAGGCGGTACTGTTCAAAGGTAAAAAAATACCCAGCCCTCAGGGAATATACCATCTGAGTGGAATGGTGCCTACACAGCTCTCTTGACTTTCTTGTGTATAACCCTGCAGTGTTAAGCCCTCCTGTATACGCACAACCTGTGGCTCATCATAGGCTTTTAATCATCAGAGCATGCTCTGATGCACAGGCATTGGTGTGATAGACTTCCACAGTTGCACAGTTTATTAGAGAGAACTAGACTCCTATTTTGAGATAGTGTTGGTAGGATTCCTGCCCTTCCTAATGCAATGGAAGGGAGAACTTGATTTCTGCGTTGGGAAGTTGCTTTTATCTTGAGGGTTATTCTCCCTTTTGCCCAGCTGTGCAATCTGAGCTGTCAGATATTGAGCCTAGTCTGTCTCCTGATCCTTTTCTACGATTTTAGTTGCTTTTGTTCTTGACCACTGAGATGTTCATTTTTGCAGTCCCGTGGAGTTCAGGTTACTTCTGCCCTGCACCTGGGAGCAGAAACGTATCTTCCTCAGAAGTGTCTGTGGTCATCTCAGATGCTGACTTCTCTCCTTGTTGACAGAATTTTTGATTGTGACATTTTTCTCCCTTAGTGCCCCTTACCATTCCAGTCTTTCCTGATCTCCTGTCTGTACCTGCCATCCATGGCTCAGTTTCACATGTGATTAGTTTCCTCTTTGTTGTTGATCTCTCTATCCTGAGCCTAATTAAACTAATTTCTTTCTGATGCCTATGTAAGAATCCTTTGTGTATGATTTGTTGGTGCATGAACCCACACTTGCTTATTGGAGTAGCTTAGCCATATAATTGAGCCATACCCTCAGCAGTCTTCAAAAAACCAAATGCATTTTATTTTGAGTCTTTGTGTCCCTGTCTCAACATTTTGCTTTTTAGTCTTTCCTCTCCCTCCATTGACTTGCCATCATCTGCTGCTACTACAATGCATCGTCACCTTTGGGGCAGCCCTGCCATGTGGCTGGGAGGAAGAGGGGGGGAAGGTTGCAACTGTAGCAGCAGCCTTGGGGAAGCTGTGCATCATGTGAATAGGTGCCTGTGGACTGTTGGAGGGGGTTAACAGACTTGGCGCGGGTACTTCTAGCTCCACTTCTGCTCCACTTCATAGATAGCATGTTTGTTTGCGAGTCTCAGGTGACTGATGGGAGTCACACTATAGTAAAGAAGAATGTATGAAGGGAGAGCAAATAGCTTGAGATACCTGAAAGGGTGTTAAAACAGTAAAACTGTCCTTTTTCTACTCAAAGCCAGTTGCTTTGTTACGCACGTTACCTTTGATACCCCAGGTGTTTATTCCTCCCAAGGGTCACTGTACTTCTAATAATAATTTGTAGAAGAGCTGCAACTGTACTGAGTAGCTGTATAGTTCTAGCAACTATACTGCATTTGAGTTACTCAGTAAGTACAACCTTCATCAAGAAGGTTTGTGAGACTGCTGCCAGGGAATGTATAAGCAAAGGTTTAGGGAAAGGGCAGGACTTCCGTGGATTACATCCTTCTAAATTGTTGCCAGGACTTTTATTTTTCTTCCTTTTTTTTCTGACTGCATTTTTCTGAAAATTGGACACCCGTTACTGAGGTGGTGGGGAGATAATGTCTGCAAATCAACAGCATACCAAGAAAGAGTATCTGGGTTATATTGCTCTGCTTTCAACTCTAAAAACTGTTGTGGTACCGTTTCTAGGTACAAGATATAGGCAGGGGTTTTCCAGAACAAGTTGTTCATGATCCAGACTGGACCGGCCAGAGGGAGGGTAAGTAGCTGTCATGAACCAGGATGAATAGGTTGCCTGTTTGATCCATCCTGAAATGTCTGACCTGTCAAAGCTGTCAGAATCTGGGTATATGCTGGAGGGTAAACCGTATTTACGTAACATCTTGGAGGGTGTGCGAGAGGGAGGTGAGGTTGATGGCGGGGGGGGGGGGGAAGAGGTGGCATTTAATCCCTTGCTTGCTGAACCATAGAGGTTTGCTTTGTGTTGGTCTGCTCCCCTGTGCTTCCCTCTTACTTTAATGGCCATGCTGAATGACAAATGGAGACAGAGCGGTGAAAACAGGAAACATAATCCCTCAAAAATAACTGGTGGGAAAGGGAGGGAAGAAACTAAATAAAGGAACCCCTGCTTTCATGGGGCGGCCCCAAAAAGCATCTAGTGGCTTGTCAAGGAGAAGGAGCTGCTATTCTCTGAGGTTACCAGGGGATCATCTTGAACTCTTGGTAGGGAGAGGAAGGCCTGAAAGTAGGGGAGCTATGGTTTATCCAGTGTTGCTTTTGTTGTTTGGTTTGGTTTGGTTTCGTTTTGAAAAGAAGGTTTGGAACCATTTGTCTTACCTTGACTACAGTGTGAGTTTTGGATGGGATGTCATTTATATTCACATATTGTTTATAGGTTGCTGAGGCCCTCAGTTTTGTCTGGCTGCGAGAAAGGGGCATTGCTTCTGTATTATCATTCAGTCATTTGAGAGCAGAAGGGGTGGAGGAGAGATGACTGCATTAGCTGTATCTGCATAGGGAGACAGCCATTTAGAGCAGTTAGGGACTGCTCAGCAGGAGCTGTTTTGCCTCAGACTGCTCTTCTCACTTTGCTGCCTCTGGGCCCTACTCATTCATTGCTACTAAGTAAAAGAGGATGGGAGATTCACAGTTTTGTTGCACAGCAGCAGAGTTACTGTTTGCGGGGGAGAGGACAGAAAGAGTTATGATGGACACAACAAAAGCCTCTCTGTGGCATATTTTAGGAGGCATTGCATTGCTGGTTGGCAAGGTCGAAGGCTCAAGGTTACCACAAAACTAGATGAGTAGCTGTTGGAGCAGTGAAGCCTGCTTACCTAGAACTGGTGAACAAGGTTCTTCTAAAGCATGTTCCAGTGCAGCCTTCCTCAGCTCCCGTCTGCTGATCATCTTACAAGGAACTGTAAAAGGCAATTTGTCTTCTGGCTGCGGAGTCCTGTTGCACGGTAATACAAGAAAGCCTGAATTGCTTGGGATCCCTTTAGTATGGCAGGTATGGTGGAAGAAAGTGGGACTGTTGAGGGGGAATGTGCTTTGCCTCTTTGTACTTCTGTCATCTTCTCATGGAAGATGAAGGTGATGATTTCCTTTGTAAATTGGTTTGAACTTTACTTAATGCAAAGGGAGACCAAATCTGCGCCAGAACTGCCCGTGGGTGTGTCTGAACTCCGCCCCATGGCAGCTTTCTTCGTTAGGAACGGCCAGCAGTGCTACAGAGCCTTGGCTGTGTTTGCTTTTCCAGTTAACTTTGGTTTGGATGCCTTTCCTGGAGGATGCTGGGCATGGTTGTGGTTTTTTTTTTTCTTCTTTAAATTTGTATGGATAAGGGAGCCCCAGCGGCTGTATAGTATCTCCTCTGTAATAGCTAGAGGGTGAAAATAAATTATATGGATTAGTATTTTGAACCTTTTGTTTCAAAGTGGAGCCTGTGTTAATGGAAGAAGTGGTCTCGTGCCTGTGTGCGTGAGCTGCTCAGTGGTTGGTAGTTCTATGGAATGCGGCAGTGACTTAGACATAAGAAGTGATACGAGAAGGGTAGGTGAAAAATTGAATGACTTGCCTCTTTATTTACTTTTTTCTTATGACTTCTGTTGGTGGTGTACGGATCTATAGCAGGGTTTATTTAACTGTAATTAAGTCAGTCTTAGAGCAATTTACCTGTCTATTTTTAGGGAGTTTCAGCCTATTTCAGCCATTACTTGTAGGTTTGTAAACGTTGTAAGAGTTTGAGAAATACCGATTGGATGGCTCTTGCACTCTGGCCTCTATTCAGCTCTGCTTCCATTCTTAACTTCCTCAGGGTGCTGCTGCTTATGTATTTGCCCTATTTAACCCCTGTTAATCCAAGAGTTTAGTGCTCAAACCTCTGCTGCCTGGACTGCCTCTTAAGTTTGCAAGGGGACATGCAGAAAACAGCTGATAGACCAGCTGACAGCATTAAAAACCAGAAGGTGCTGTCAAAGCTGAGCTGGTGTTAATTAACTGACTTGTGTAGAGTATAACTCCGTACTTAGCTTGAAAATTGCAGGATGGGCCAATGCCTGAGAGGAGTGTGGTATGTCTATATTTGAGTTTCACTGCTTTCTTGAGTTTTAGAGGGATAGTGAGTGTTTAGTTAGAGGAACACAGGGAACTAGGGGAAGGTGCAGAAAAATTTCAAAAAGGGAACACAGGTTTAGTGTGTTGGCACTAAATGTGGTAAATGTTATCTAAGCATGTTATATTGATTTTTTCCTATTGTCCCTCCCATGGTTACTATGCTAGTTTTGCTTACCACTTTTCCTTATGTTTTAAGGACTGAATTTGGAGGACTTGGCTCTGCGGAAAACTGTAGCTTTTCCTGCTGCTTAGTTTCACTTGCTGCTGCCACTGCCCTCCTGACTTGCTGCATTCAGTTCCAGCTGGGGTCTGCTGAGAGCTTTCACCTGTTCAGCTGCTGCTCCCCTTCTGTGACTTTTTAAACTTGACACTTGTTCTGATCCACCTGTTGCCTGTGGTATGGGAGCTTGTTGTATGCCCCATTATGGTATCTGCGTGCTGGCTGCCTGGCTGTGGGGCAGGACTGAGATCCCCTGGCAGCATGCCAGCGCTCGCATACTGCTCGATGGCACTTTTGGTTTGTTCCAGTTGTTAGTTACCTGGATCTTGCCAAAGGCTGGCTGGTGGAAGCTGTGGGTTACTGTGGCTGACTAAGATGCTTTGTCAGACAGGCTTTTCTCTTCTCCTTATCCCAGAAAGGCTGCAGGCAGGCAAGGTTGTGCTGTGCTTTGCTTTTTCTCTTTTTAAATTCTCCAGCCTTAGGTGGGCTTGGATTTCCTCCAACATTAAAAATTAGCCTTCATAATAAATAACTACAAGCTGAAAGGAAGGAGAGGAAGTTAATACATGGGCATCTGTGTGCTTGTTCTGTTGCATCCCCCCCATTTTCTTGAGTCCTTTTTTCCATGCTTGATGATGCTCTCCCCTGAGTGTGTTAGGGGAGAACACCCTTCTCCCAGCCCCCACGTCTCTCCCCTGCAGCTGCCAAATGAGAGAGGCACAAAAGATGTCTGTTTGCTTGCTTCGTGGGTGCAGCTGACGGCTCAGCAGTGCTTTAGAAACTTATGCTCTGCTACAGGTGCTGGGGAGGGGAATTGAGGGGAATGAACACTCTGGTGCTGTTTTCCTCGGGTCTGGGGAAAATTCCTGAATTTTTATCTGCTGCAGCGAGGAACAACAGGAAGATTCCTCCCATCACATACACACTATGGAGCCTTTGGATCTTCAGCCCTTTTCTGCCCAGTGTAGCAAGATGGGATTTCCTCTGCCAGCTACACAGATCTGTTTGTGAAAGAGCTGTAGAATGATTTTAGAGTACAAGTGCCTTTGTCAACGTTGTTGTGTATGTCTGGAACAAGAGATTTCTTTTTTAAGGGGAGGATTTGGGGGTCTGGTTTGCTTTTCAAAAGTTCTGTGCATTGTCTCAGTGGTAATCTGTGACTTGTAAATATTCATCACTTTCAAAGGGATTAGCGAAGGTATTTCTGAGCCTTTCATAAGAAACCTACCCTAGAAATACATGTATCTTTAATTACACATTCTGAACAACGACACTGAGTTCTTCTACACAAGAAAGTTGGTTTCTTCCTAGACAGAAAATGTCTTGGAGGCTGCAAGTTCAGCTCTGATTAACAGCCACTTGGATCAGTTTTGAATCTGTTGTAAATTAAAGTGTACAGGCAAACTTTGTTCTTCTGTATTTGTTTAGATAGGGATGGCTGGAAGGTGGTGAGAAGAAGTAGAGAGGAGTATGGAAGACGGAATACTATTTTTGATTGTGATAGGGATGCAAAGAAGTTCTTTGTGTAAAGGCTGAGGTAAAGGAGCAATCATCTTTGATAATAGAAAGACTTTCTGTCTATAGTCCTTGTGTTTAGGTACTGCAGAGACTGTGCTATCTCCAGTTACAAAGGAGCACGGTAAGGATAGCGTAAAGTGTGACAGAGAATTTTCTGTTTGTGTTTTAAGAAGAAAACAATCACTGTATTTCATGCATATCGTTTGGATTTATAAAGCTTCCAACAGTTACTGCTTGGACAGACGTTGAAAGCTCTGAAGATGAAACAAAACTAAAATTTTCATTTATTGTGTTTGTTTTTGCTGATTAGCTTCATGCATCATCTGCCAAGAAATTAGTAATCAACAGGAACAGAATGATGGCTGGCTGTGCTCAGGTGCACAGTCAATTCAGTAACTTTGGCACGTCTTAAGTCAGTGCTACTCAAGATGACACTTAGTATTTGTTACCACAATTTTCTGGTTTTTATTTAGTTTTGTTTCTATCTCCCTGGCAAAACATGAGGTGGTTCTTGCATTAGCTTGTTTCTCTCCTTCACTTTAGTGGTAACCACACCCAGAGTTCAAGCACCAGCACACTTTACATTCCTGATTCTTAAACGGCTGAAATACTGGCCAGAAAGTGCCAATAAATTTGTTTTGGGGAGTATTTTTTTTTTTTTTCCTGCATGAGTTGAAGTATCTGAGAACATACTGTAACCTCAAAAATCTAAATGTGTCATGTACACCTATGAAATCCTGAAAAAGAAGGTTCTTCAAAGCTCTGCCTGGCATATTTGAAGCATTGTCTGTGTGAAACTTGGTGATTTAGAAAAGCCTTGTAATACCAGCTCCGAAATCCTGTTCGTGTCTCGTGTTTATTTGTACATGTGAACATAACAGAAATTAACTCCTTTTTGCTCAAAAGAAGTTGGTCTGCAGAGTATGACACTGCTTATTTAAGTCTGATTTCAGAATGTTTTAGAGCTGAATTGTTGCAACTGAATCAATATCTTCCCTTATGATGATGGTTAATTAGGGGTACCCTTTTCACAGAAGACTGTGTCCTCTTTTATCTGCAAAGCTGGATTTATAAATGAAAATTAATGGAATAGCTTGGTGGAAGATTTACCTCTTCTGGTGTACTTTTCTGTAGCATTTCTTTGCCAGTCCAATCTTACAGCTTAATCAAGGTCAGGCTTCATACTGAATCTGAAAACTGGTATGAGACAAGGGTGATTTAATAAATGAATTGACTGTGGGAACGCCCTGGTAACATGATTGGTCTCTGAGCAAGCGGCCAGACTCCTTGTGCTGGTACAGTGGAGTGATGTTCCCACAGCGCTAACCAACTGGCCTGGCACGCTGGGACCTCTCCTGCCAGGAGCTGCTCCTTCCTGCCTTTGTGTGCACTCCTCTTGTGAATGCAGAGCTGCTCTGGTCAGAACTAAGGCTGTAGAAATATCTACATAATTTCATAATTCCATGGGTCAGAGAAGCAGAATATAAAGCATGTAATGTTGCCACTTTTTTCCTGTAATGATTTGTAATCTGTGAATATGTGTGGACCTATGTATCATCAGGCAGGATTCTTCATTTGAACTGGCATCCATCCGTTCTGGTCTGTGTTGCCTCTGGGGTAATTCTTTTCAGAACCACCTCTCTGCCACCTTCCCACTCCATAGATGTCTACTTAAACAGACTTGTGGCTTGTCCATTGCCCCTTTAGCTCAATGCCCCTGCTGTCACTGTAAGGTGATGTGGAGGGAAAGAGGTTTTTATCACTGCAGTAATGCTCAGGCAGCTGCTTCTTCTGGTGGTGGAAAATTACTTCATACTCTCCAGGAGGCTAATGTCTTCAGAAATTGTTGAATAACTGTGTTATGGCTGCAGCCATAATAAGCTATAATTGCAGGCAAATGCATGTACAAGTTGGTGGCTGACACTATTTTTGTGCATGCATTATGTCCTTAATCTGTGTTCTTTCGGGTAGCTGTTGCAGTCTGGTTTTACTTGCTCTACTGTAGCAATGTTGAGAGGCTCTTTCTCTAGGAAATCTGGTTTTATAATGTTCTAAAAGCAAGACAGACACACTCCCTTACATATGCTAAAAGAATATGTAGTTCTGATGTTATGGTTTGCCATGCAGGCATTATCAAATGTTTTAAATGTCTTACAGAGTGTGTTAAATTTTTTTCTTCTTTTTTTGCATCACAATGGGCAGATTTTTTTTTTGTGTGTGTTTCAGCACTAAGGCCTCTTCTCCTCACTTCTCTGTGGTGCCTAAAGCGTGAGTTTCTTTGAAACTGTTGTTTCAAGAAAAGATATATATGATTCATTGACATGCTGATGTTTTGGCATCCACTATTGTCCGTATGCATATAATGTAAATTTGTTTGTTTAGTCAGCATAAGACCCCCGACCCTGTAAGTCTTTGGGACTGTGTAACTTTTGCCTACTTGCTAAGTGTGAAGTGGTTTTGTCACCTGGAGCATCACATCTTCCTCTGCTGCAACTACTCACTCAAATGTTGTCATGATGGTGAAAGTTATCCTTACTTAGGGCAGAGTCTGTGCAAAGGCTAATGTATACCTTCTCTTCCAGAGCCTCTTTTAGGAGGCGAGGGCTCCTGCAGAGCTTCCTGCAGGCCCTAATTTCCCTAAATATTTAATTGCATGGTGTAGATTACCCATTGATGTATGTGCAGTGTGGTCTTCCTTATCTGTGTATGCTGCACAGAGTGTACTGCTTGTGTAGTCCCTGAGCTTACTGTGTAGCTTGTCAAATCTAAACCGGTTTTCAATGACTTGCCCCAGGGTTACTCCTTTTCCTCACTGAAGGGTACTTCCCTGCTTATTTTAATTACGAGTGTTTCTTCATTTTAAGTTAAATAAAATACTGTATATTTTTCTACGTTGACAGGCAGTCTCGTAGCACACTGTTGGAGGGCATTGATTAAACAAAATATTTGGATTTGCTTATCTAAGTGCTTTATTTTACAGAAATATTATAAAGAATCAAAATAGGTCAAATGATCTGCAGGTGCTGGCTGTGCCTGCTTGTACATACTGAGAGCATCTTGCTTTGTGTGTTTGTGTTTCTGGAGGATTTTTGTTGCGTTTTAAATTGGATTATTTTGCAGATTACTTTTTTGTCTCTTAAGGAGCACATGCTCCAAAGCATTTGAGTATTTGACTTTTTAGTGTTTCTGCTAGTGTTCTTAGTGTTTCTTCTAACCATATGTTCTGACATATAGTCCCACTGGCTTCAGTAGAAAGAATTTGCTCAAATGAATTACAAGAATTTTTTTTTTTTTTTTTTAACAACAATTTCTTACGTATTTCTTTGTCCTGGCCCACAAATAACTCAAACTTTTAATTGGGAAAAAATCAAAACCGTCTCTAAGGGAAAGACTAGATCTATAAATTTTTAAGCCCACGGTAAATATTTCAGTGTGTTATGTGTAGGGATCACCTCTGGAGTTCAGTTTAGAAATGTCTATGAAATGCAGACTCTCTGCTGAAGATCGGTGCTGACAAGCATCCACATAGGATTCAATATAACAGGAGAAACCGGCTTAGAAGTGGCAGCATAGAGAAAATCTGCATGAAGTACTAGGCAGCATTTTGATGAACAGGGCACATTCTTCCAGTGTGGAAACATTGTCTCAGCTGTTTGACTAAGAATTTCCAAATGTTTAATAGTACAGACTTGTTTTCTTGTATCTCATTTCTGAGACTTTATTTCATCTTAAGTCTAAAGATGGAACTCCAGTTTTATAATGGCAATTGCCATGCTGATAGCTGTCTTTAGGAATGTGGCAACAAACTTAAAAGTATTGGAGAATGCAGCACATGAGCATAAATGAGAAGCACAGTTGCTGAAATGGGTTTAGGAATTCAGTTAATCTGCTTGTGTATGTCTCAAAATGCTGTCTTTTTTTATTCCAGGAGACAAGCTTTTCTCTAGCAAGATCTGCAGGGTGACACGGATACAAGATATTAAACAAAAAAAAATTAAAAAGCACATCTATTCCAATATAGCTTAAGGTGATAAGAAATCAAGGCTGCTGTGCTGTTTGGAGTACAGTGTCTCTGCCTGTGGGCAACAGCATACACAGTTAAGGTGCACCAAAAAACTTTTCACACACCCGTCTTAAGTCATACCATTGTATTTTGGGACAAAGTAAGAGGCAGGACTTTGGAATTTCCTGGCATTTGTTGAAGCATTAGAACTACAGTATGTTTTTAAATACTCCCCCTCTTCTTTTTTTGCTCAGTCCCCTCTTTGATACTTTCAAGTGTTGCTACCTATGCCTCCCAGCAAAGGATGAGACGGCAAAGCTTCCTCATCTGTTAGACTGTGGTCTTCAAATTCCTTTGCGTTAAAGGGAATTAATGTGGCTAAAGGCTGGTTTAAAAAGCTTTGCCAGTACATGTTGATCTCCAAAGAATGGTTATGCACATCAGCTATTTGCCCTCAGTTTTGCTAGGGAGGAGAACTCATTTTCTTTCCTGCGGAACTATAATATTTGGTTACTTCCTGAGCCTAAAATAACGTGCCCTGTTGCTTAAACCTTGTTAGTAAGCTGAGACTTGCTGAAGAAGCATTTGCTTCGTCCACTCCTCAACCTGTCAAGTTTTCAGTTTATCCTTGCTTGTGTTCTGCTGGTAGAGACCAGGTGGAAAATAATAAAGCCCCTGTGCTTATCTGTGGTCAGCACTGACTGAAAGGGAGGGCTTATCTCTCCTGCCCATGTGTCCTAGAGGAAGCCAGGCTGAAGCAGTGAATCCCAGTTCTTAACAACAGGAAAACCCAGGATTTGACTTAAAGGGGATGACTGATTGGAGAAAACAACAACAACAAAAAAAATAGAAATTGGTGTCAAGTGGCTGAAGCTATATTTGTGCTCTGCTGAGGTATGGCAGTGACCCAGCTGCCTGCCCACTGCAAATACAGAGCTCCTGGAGCTGTGGAAACTACTCAGGCTGAACCAGCAGCTGGAGGTCAAAAAGCATCATCCTACAGATTTATTTTTATTTAATTATTGAAAAGTTATTCTGTAGAAGCATGCATAGCAGATTGCAGTTCAGTGTAGAAAGTGAGACTTCAAATTGTCTTTATACGGCCTGTGTATGTGAGAGGAATAGTGGTGGAATATATACAGGAGCTGGCTTAATCTTTGTCTTTTTTAAGCTTTCTCATGGTGCAGTACCTTGACAGTGGATGTGATGATGTATTCTGGAGCATGATTTCAAGAGAAGCGGAGGATGTGTGAGAGAGGAATGCTCTCATACAATGCCTTCCTACCTGTAAGCTCTCAAAATAATAATGCGTAAGTGTTCAAGAAGATGCCAAGTCAATTACCGTATAAGCTAGTCTGAAGACTGGCTGTTAGTATTAGCATCCATGAAATCACAGCTGAAGGGAGTGCATAAGGGTAAAAACTATAAATATTATGAATTTGTGACTGATGTAGTTATTCTCCATGCCCTTGCAGAAGCTTTGATTAAAGAGTTGGTAGCAGGAAGGTAAAAGAGGAGTAAAGCATGGCATCCATAAGAACTTGATTGCAAAATACTGCATTGCAGCTTGGTGATGATGAGGATATACGTAAGACTTTGAGGGTCTTGGATTTATGTAATTCTGAACTTCTGCTGTTGT
Source organism: Chroicocephalus ridibundus (assembly GCF_963924245.1). Taxonomy (NCBI): domain Eukaryota; kingdom Metazoa; phylum Chordata; class Aves; order Charadriiformes; family Laridae; genus Chroicocephalus; species Chroicocephalus ridibundus. Next base: position 11,594,206 of record NC_086296.1, on the reverse strand, counting down.
GTGTGGCGGTCTGTTTTGTTTGTTTCTATAGTAACTTAAAGGTGTATAATTTTCCTTGTCTCAGAAAGCTATTCTTGAATGATGCTTGGAATTTCCCCTTGTTGCAGTTGAATAATTTGATCCTTAGCTATGTAAACTATTCCAATTCACTTACCAAACCCTCCCTGCTATGAAAATTGATTTGTTGTGTATGTACTTTCTGGCAAGTGGCTAGCCTAAGAAAAGTTGAGTTAACGTTACCTGTAATAACTGACTTTTGCCCAAATGTCTCCAAATATTTTTCTTTTTTTTAACTTTAAAGTTCCACATGTAAGTAGATATCTCCATTTAAAAATGGAGGAAGTCAAGGCATAGCTGGACACTAATCTGGTTCTTCCTGAAGTCTGACTGTTCACTTGCTGAACAAAATACCCTGATCTCCTTAGTTGTTGTCATTCTGTCATGTGTCCTGGTACTAATAAATAAAGTAATAAATTTAGCACAGCTGTACATTTTGGAAAGATAAAAGTAACAGAAATTGTGGACATTGGACAAACAGCCACATTTCTAAAATACTGGGGGCTCATCCCTATTACATGAAAGGAATTGCTGTCCCAGATAGTTAAACACAAAGGGATTAGACGTACAGCAGGATTTTGTGCCTTGTATTGTTTTAGTAACCATGGTGCCACACTGTCAAACCTTGCAAAAGAGTTTCCTAGATGCTTTTCCAGTGATTGCTATGAATCACTGACTGTTGGGTTTTTTTATGTCAGACTTTGTAGATATGCAAGATACAGAGTAGTACAAGTTCATTGTGCCACTTCTTATGAATAATGAACTGCCCAAGTGATACTGAAAGTAGTGATAGGTTTTGCCAGTTTCCAGAGCAGTCTGATTGCATTCAGAGAGCTGTAATGTTATAAGCAATTGAATTTAAATTACTGGAATACTCCTAATTTCCAGCAGTCCTGGAGGCGTGGAAAGTGCTTTCTGCTTTGGATTTCCTGCATGCCAGGACTTCCTTTCTCCAGCTGTCATTCTCGGAGAAGCTACCTTCTCTTTGCCATCTCGTCTCTTTGGACTGGATTCTCTGTCACCAGCTCTTCTACTCTTCTTTTTCTCTTCAGTTTAAATTTTTGTTCTGTCCCTGCAGAGAGGAGCTTACCTAAGTTAAGCTTTAGTCCTCCTAATTTGCATCTCTATCTCACTTGGTTCAAAGTTATTTCCCTGTAAGTTAGTTTTATCCTTTGTGGTAGAATTTTGATATAATTCTTATGTTACCAGGATCATCCATTAACTACTGCCAGGAGAGGCATTAACTCACATGTGTATATAATCTATTACGCAGATGACATTAGATGTGTTCTCCATCTAAGGAGGAAAAAGGTTTCAATTTCTCTAATGCAGTAAAAATCTCTGTAGCTAGGAATTCCTGACACGTTGGATGGAATACTGAAGGAGCATTCAGCAATTACTACAATTGTTTGTGCAGAAAAAAGTTGTTTGATAGGTTTCTGTTTAAAGCAACTGCTTGTTTTTATAACTTCTATTTCAAGCCTTTTCTTCAATCTTTTCTTCCGTTTCTTCTGGACAGTACTGCAAGATGTCTGTGCTCCATTTCTTGCAAGTAATGACATCGCAAGAAATACCTCTTCTTTTTCCATGTGCAAAGTCTTTTCATCCCTGATTGAGAGCCTTGCTTTGTAGGATCACTCTCACGGGCTCTGCTATTCAAAGAATGGAAGAGTTCTTGGCATTGGATGCCATTGTGTATAGTACTTCTTGTATCCGGCATGAGAACAGAGGGAAAGACTAGCACTAGGGACAGGGAAATGGGTTTCACTAGACCTGTTGTTGTGTTATAAGTAATTCAGTATATAAAATAAGTAGCTGTAGTAGTGCTTTATGCTAGTTTTCAGTTACACATGGTGAAACTAAATGGGAATCTGTTACCATTTAAAGAAACTAAGAAGGAGGGGCTTGTCCAAGGTGGTTCCCTCCTTCCCTTACATCAAACTCAATAACCATGGGCAGTGGAGAGGGAGAGTTTTAAAATACCCAACAACTAGATGGGGAGTAACTCCTGACATAAAACATAAAGGCTTTTATTCATGGCTTCTTCCCCTCCCCCTTCCCACTTGCTTCCCTTAAGTATATATTTTATACAGAGCATTTGAGACTATTAGTTGAGCTGTTTTTGGTAGGTTCAAAATGGGAACATGGTGTTTTGAGGCTAGGCACTAAACCACAAAACTAGCTGAGCTGATTGCATGGTGCCTAAAGCTTCCTGGCACATGATGCAGCCTTGGCCTCCCATTGTTTGCAGGGCTCCAGATGCGGAGTGCTGTCTACACGACCTACACTGTTGCATTCTTAGGATCTCAGTAATGTATGGACAGCATTCAGTAGGAAAGTGGATTATTAACAGAATTTGGAGGAGGTGAGAATCTTTACTGGGTATGTCCTCTTCGGAATTTCTTATCAAGCTGCATCGTGCAACCCGCTGTGTTGCAGGCCAGGTATACTGACACCTGTACAGCTATAGGGTGTAGCATTCCTCTTGTTTTATGAAAATGCTTGGGACAGCGAAATAGGAATATTCACATACAAAAACTTTTCCAGCCTTGGCTTCTTGGCAGACCTTGTGGGCTAAGCAAGAAAAGTCTTAGATTCTTGGAGGATACGAGGCAAGAAGTTGCTTTACATTCTGGTCAGGGAGAAGCAATGCGGGGAGGCAAGCCTGTCCTATCTAGAGGGCAGATTAGAAAGAAAATGCCTTTATTGGGAGAGAAGGACATGTTAATTCTGGACTGCTTATATGCCTGAAAGGCAAGTCTGGGTTTGACTATGAAATTGTATAACCAGAGGGAAGCTCATTTTGCAATATGGTCGTTCCAAGTTTTTCTGAGAGGTGAGTTTTACACACCTGTCTTTTGAATGCACGAGCTTTCTTAATGCCTGCTAGTGGAGATCTCTCCACATTCCCCAGTTTAAGGCACAGCATGATTGCCTGCACTCCCATGTGCCAGTAGTATCTGCTGGTTGTTTACGTAAACCTGGTGGGAAGCAGTATCAATCAATAATGTCCTTGTGAGACTAGTTCATGGGATGCCAAGATGTGTGATGGTCTCTAGTAAACACTGGTTCCACTTGTGCCATTTGCCTGCCCTGGAGAGGAGGAGTGGGGCGTAAGCCCCTGTGTTTATGGGGTGCTCTGGGGTTAAGCACCATTTGGTACACTGCTGGTAGCTGTAGAGTTAATACTGTCACCTGACAAGACGCCCTGTTGCAGTAACCATTTTTCCCTGATTCTCAAAGAGGGTTCATCCATAGTGAGTGCCTGCTGGGTTGTTATGTCTCTGTTACCTAGTGTCTGTGTCATCCCCCAACACCTTCTGCTGGGAGAAGTGCCAGCCTTATGTAAAGAGCCCCCTCTGAGAGTGGCTGATAGCCAGTAATCCCTTTAGAAAAGTCTGTGCACTGCGAGACTTCTGTGCTGAAGATCCTGCTGTTACTAAATTTTGCATTTCACCCTTGGTTTTTTGCCAGGCCCCGTGGGGAACTTGGTTTCCAAGAAGCAGTTACAGAAAAGGAATAGTGGCTGCGCTTCACTAGGGACCTATCAGCCACTGCTCATCCTTCCCTGCGGGAGGGAGGCAGCCACGGAAGGAGGCTCGCATGTTAGGCTCAAATCCTCGTAAGACACAACAGCAGCAGGAATACTTTGTGGTACTCTATTAATATAGTCCCCTGTATGAGCACTTCAGGTCCTGAGTCTCTCACTGCCTTTGCTCCTGTGACCCTTTGTGCCTCTGAGGCAGAACAGCTGGTGTGCATGACTTCAAGTTAACTTCAGGTTCAGTCTGAGATTAAATTTCCAGGCTTTGGAAGAGGGACCTGGCAGTTGTAAGGTCCTGTGGTGACTAGTAGAGAATAGTGGTAGTGACTAAGGTTGAGCAACCAAGTCCTTTGGATAACATCCAGTTTAGGTGATATCCAGGCCGTCATATTGCCACCCTTTGGCAAGGGTCAGCTGTGCTTTTTTTCCCCTTCTTATTCCCCTCCCACTGGTCAACATCAGATGCTAATCATAGGCAGAGGAGAAACTGTACCTAATCTTGCAAGAGAGTTGGACAGAGTGTGGATCCTCATGCTCCTGTTGAAGAGGGACAGGGAGGCAAGAGACCCCATGTGCTTGACATAAAAACTGAGGACTGAGTACTTTATACTTTGAGAGGTCATTGGTGGGCACAAGGTTCACCTAGGAAGCTCTCACCTTGCTCACTGAATTCAGCCTTCAGCTTCATGAAAGCTTTGTGTTAAGGTTCATTAATACACATGGATCATCAGTGCAGGTGCTTATGAAACTTCAAGTTTTTTCTTGGCTGTTATGTTCAGGAGTAATATGCAAAAGGAATGAGTTATGCTTGTTTTGTTTCTCTTCTCCTCTCATTCCCATCTGTTAAAAACAAGCCCATAAACAAAAATGAGGCTATTCCATCATTTTTCATCTCTACTAGGCTGCTGTTAAAAGGCAACTTGCCCTTTATAAAATGATCGGTTGGTACTGAGCTCCAGCCCATTTTTATTTTAGGATAGAAGAGGCATGCTTCACTTCCTGTAGCTCCTTTTGCGTCTAGCCACTTCTGGTCCACAAGCCCTGCGTTACTGATGTGAAACTAACAACTTAAACGGTTGTGATTATTAAGAGGAAGAAAATGCCTGAGGATATTTGTCATCTCTTTTGTGTGAACTGTTCCTTCCATTAGTACTTGATGTCATTCTCTGTGGCGTCTTTAACGCCTGTTTTTTTTTTTATAGTCTACACTTTTTTGATTGAAAGCTTCTTGGCCAAGGATCTAGGCTAAAATTTGCTCAGGTATATTTGGTTTAAGTCTTATTTTCATTAATTACTTGGATTTATGAGGTACCAGTGTAGTCCCAAAAATTCAACACCATATTCTGTACCAGTACTGCCCTTTTAATTCACCTTCCCAAGATACCTTCCTTCTTTTCTATTTTTAATGTTTTTGGTTTTAGGAGGAGAAACGAGTATTTGGGACAGAAAAGGAGCCTCTTGAAGGTGGTGGCTGTTATTTTGTGGTAGTGATCTTCTGAAGAGGATTTCCATTGCCACATACAGCTTTTGTAGTAAAATATGTGCCCACAGTGCTGGGTGGCTGCATTTTATGAACTATATAAAATCTGTACTGTGGCATGCACCACTCTGAAGAAGTAAAACAAATCCCAGTTTAAGGGGTTGTGGGTTTTTTTTGTCTGCCTTCCATTCTGGCCAAACCCTACTCTTGGGATAGGAACTGACCTTCCACTTTATGCAAGTGGACACCCTGCTTGGCACAGCAGATGCTAGTCCCACAAAGCAACTTACAAGTAGTATTTCTGTCTTTCTAGTGTAATAATACTGACAGGAATCTTGTCTTGTCGCACTAATTCTTCAGTTATCTCAAACCTATCAAAGTGTGTGAGTCTGTCAGACAGTGTAGTTTTTGTTTAAAAATGCTGCTGAAAATTATTGTGGAGCATTAATTCAGGAAACGTAGCGGCATGCAGAGGTTTTGTAGAAAACAGTTACTGTGCTGTTGAACAGTATCTGCTCTGTGCAGCTTGCAGTCTAAAACGTCAGAACTTCTATTTCAGGGCTGTGTCAAATTGCTTGAAGCTTTTTAGGGCTGGACCGAGCATCAACACAACACGTCTTCCAAGTTTCTGTAAAAGTCCTAGTAAAGCAGTATCTAAATATAGTGCTGATGTACAAGTGTTCCTTTATTTTTCCCCTGTTGTGTTTTACTTGCTTCTGGTTGTACATTTATTCCGTTTAAAGAGGGTTAGGTTTTTCTCTGAAGTTTTCACTCAAAATATTTGACTGCCTATAAACACAGTATGAAAGACAAGAGATTAAAATAAATAAATACATTTTCTATAAAAGGAATGAAGATATGAGGCAGCTAAGCTTTACAGCAGTCAGCAGGCCACAGCTGTGCTGCATGGAGGAGCGCAGCCATCCTTCTGGGTGTGTGCTCTGTTACTGGCACAAAAATTATCTGTACGTACAATTTACTCCAGATTAAGTATCTGTGCTTGGCTGATCTTTTTCCCTTCCAAAATGGTCCAGTCAAGTCAGAGACCGTGGCCTGGATCCTCTCCCTCTGATGGGGGTAGCATAACTGTGAGGATTTCTTCTGTTGTCAAGCGATTGATCCCCTTCCAGTAAGCAGTTTATCCCATCTAAGATTTTTGTCTGCTTCCGGACATATAAGGGGTTTAGGCTGACACCATTCCTAAATCAGTTGTTTGGGGTTAGGTGGGGTGAAACCAGCTTCCAGTGCAATACAAATTGAAGTGAATTTGCATTTCCCCACCTCTGTTAACCTTAACTGAATGAGGCCAAAGAATCATTTAGGTCTCTAGTCTTTATAAAGTGTCTGATCTAGATGCTGAGACTGTATGTGTACTTGTAATGCATTTGGGCACAAAGTTCTGTGATCTCTTGCCCCACACAAAGGGCTTTTGGAAGTTCTGTATCTATGCCTTGAAGATTTTGGATTTTGTATCAAAAAATTTAATGTTTTTCTCTTCATAGCTGTAGATGGCCCTCCTTAGAGCTCCTCTTAGTGGTTCTTGGATTTGCAGATTCTTTTTACTGTCAAAATACAGATTTCAGTGTCAGTTCATGAGGAGCATCTAATAGCCAGGGTTTTCCCAGCCACTATTCAGATGCCAGTCATAGGCATTCAGGCCTGCTCCTTGCTTTGGCTAAGCCCAAGATGCTTTTAAGCCCCTTGTTGGAGTGCTGCAATGAGCAAAGGGATGAGAGGTGCAGTGGTCCCTGACACAATGGGAGCTGGTTCCGATCACCACCTGCCTGCTGGGAACTGCCTGGGGCTCGTCTCCAGCAGTTGGTGTGATGGTACTGCTGGTGGTCGATAGCTCAAGCAAGACAGCTCCTGTTCCAGCTACTCCCACTTACTTTCCTTTTTAATGCTTTGTTCTCTAGCAAAATGTTGCTTGTAAAGGGGGAGGGAGGAGAGCCCAGGCTATTATCTGCTAAGTAGGTCGTAATTCTGGTAAATAATTGATTGATTTTTTTTTTTTTTCCAGGTTTGAAATCAGAAGCAGGCCTTAAGTGCCAGTGTCAGAGCACTGTGATTATCGCTCCTTCTGGAATTTCAGTGCTTCATCTTGGGGAATGGCTGGCTGGCTCTTTTGGGAGGGGGATGCTACTGTAAATAAAAGCAGAAAGTAACTCTAAAACCATATGGAGAAAGTGTTTTTAAAGTTTTCTTGCTTTGAACTAGCTCCTCTGGGATAAATTCATTCTCTAGGTCTGCTTCTAGCTTCTGTTATGCTCTGGACGAGCTGCTCAGACTCTCTCTTTACCTCTTTTTTTATTAAACAATGGAATCTGGAAACGAAAGTGTTAGCAGCAGCAAGCATCATCATTGGCTGTGTCTGCTCTGTATGTGAATATCCATGCAGTACTGGTTCATCTTTTAAAATCTTATCCTGCAGTGCAGACTGCTCAGTAAGAGTCTGGTGTGGATTTCTTGGGTTCAGCCTGTATTTTGGCACAGCCAAATCCTGTTTGCGGATAGTTGGGACAACTGATCAATCCTCTGCTGTGCAGCGTGTGTATATATGTGTATGTACACACACTTGGTGTATATATTTTGTGTTTCTTGACACTTTGCGTCCGGAGTGTTTCCCTGACAAGCTTCCTTCACCACTAGGGAAAGAGAAGGTCTTGTGCAGGAAAGTGGGCTGGGGGACACTGCCTGGAAAAATCTTTATTTTGTGACTTGCTTGGGAATGAGTCCTCTCTGTTGACAACCCTTAACTACATCATCTGCAGTACAGCAACAGTGCAAAGGCTTCCCCAGGGCCTGTAGCTCTTTTCACGGCTAAGTCCTTCTCCTGCTTTGCCATCTTCTCCTGCACCAGCTGATCAGAATTACAGCTTCTGAGTGCCCTTGAACGTGTGTGTGTGGCAGTCACAGCTGTCTGCTGTCAGGCAGCCAGGCTTTGACCCTGCCTGGGCCTGTATGCGTCTGCATATCCACAGTTCTCATTTGAAGTATTAGGGAGCCACAAGAGCTCAGTTCTTAGCCTTGGTGCAAAATTACTGTATGAAATTGTGACTTGCTGGCCACGAGGACATCTAATTGTTTCCTTTGGGAGCTACTGTCTGAGCAAGAGCTCTGCTTTGTATATGCAAGTTTGGGTACAGAAGAAAGCTGTTGGGGGACACCATCATCTAGAGAGGCTGTTTCATCTTACTCGGGACTGGTGTGGTCCTATTTTCCTTTGGATTAAATTCATTGGCATTTTAGTCCTTCCACTTGGCGTGGCTTCAAAATCACTTGTTGGCTTATTCATGCTGTGGGATGGCAGGGCTTAATGAAACGGTGGTGTTAACACATCTGTGTTACCAAAATAAGCTCCCTCTTTTCCCATATTTTAATAAAACCTGAACAGCAATGAATCAGTCAATGACGCTGAAGTGTAAAACAGCATTGTTGGTGTCTGCTGGAGTACACCACGAGCTCAGGCTGAGAGCTCTTTCCTCTCATCTGCTCTTCAGCTTCTCTAAGAACTGTGACTGGCACTACTGTGCTGCTTGTTCTTGAATCTTGTTTTTCTAAATGTATTCTTCACAATCATAATAATTGGAGGAGGACTTGGACTTCTAAAAGCAGATTCTGCAAAAGGACTGCACAATTTGGGAGGGAAGGTGGTATGGTATGTCAGGTGAGAACGTACTAGCCCAGGACAAACTTTGACATGTGACTCCAACTACTGTCATCTAATCTAGTAGTTTCAAGGCAAAAGAGATGGGGAGTAGATGGTGTTTATTAATGCTGGTAGGGAGCTGTGTTCTACCTTCAGCATCTTTAATTTAAAAAAAAAAAAAAAGTTTCTATAACTACCTTGCCATGGTTATGAAGGAAATAAAATTGTTGTTTTTTCTTCTCCAGCCAGATCACAGGAAGACACTGAGCTTGGGCAGCAGCTGTGTTCAGAAAAGGTTGTTAGTGGTGTAGGCAGAGCCATCTGCCTAGCAAGGCGTTTAGCTTGGGTTGCGTGTTCTTGGCCAAGATGGTAAATCAATAGCTTATTTTTTTTTTACAGTGTAAATGTAAGATGTCAATGGCCAGATTTACAGTGTAAACTGGAAAATGGTGTCTAGCTTTATGGGTTTCTTAGTGTCCTAGCTGCACTAGTAAGAAAACAAAACAATGTGGGGGGAAAAAAAAGACAAAGGAACTCAAATTGAAAGATGTTGAAGATTTAGAAACAGAACAGTATTCTTATCAGGCACATTTACTGGTTTTTTTTCGACTAGACTTTAATACCCCCTGCTGTCTAGGGCTGGTCCTCCCTTCCCTTCTCACAAACCTGTCAGCTCAGTTAAACTCTTGTTTTAACAGGCACTTTCCTCTCTGCATGGCAGGACTTCTGGTCTGCTCCAGTTAAATACAGGAAATGGAATATATAAATTGTGGGGTTTTTTGGTAAGAGATCATGCTGTGGCAATCGGTACATTTTGTTTTGATTAATTTTCTAATCTCTTCTACTTCTCTTGAGATTCCTGTTGCCAAATGTTGTTTGAAGTGGTGTAAAACTCTGAGACAACTGTGCAGAACAAAATAGTAAATAGTATGTTTATCATGGTTGGAATTTTTATCCATTCGCCTGACAAATGATAGAGTCACACTAGGTATGAGAGAAACAGCCCCCCCAATGTAGTTGGTACATGCTGTTTCCTATTAGGCTTTGTTACTGGATTTCTTTTTAGAAATGAAACTAAGGTTGTAGTTTGAGCACGGCAGTTGTGCTGACCTGAACAGTCACATTTGCTCCATCCCACCTCTGTGCTCAGTTATGCTGATGCATTGTGTGGAGATGATCAGTGAAATGGAATAGGGAACTGCTCTGGCTTATAAAATAACACTCTTGCCAGATATTTTTAGCTTAGTCAGCTCCTACTGTGTTTTGCTGTACTCCCTGCAAACACGTCTGTTACAGGATGGAGGGGGAGACATGGACAAGAACCTACAAAGGGCATGGAGACTGCTTGAATCCTAAAACTTTAGCTCTCATAATGCAGCCCCTGCATTTGTTGGTAGTGTGACTTCTCGGTTCATCTCCTTACAACTGCGTGAGGTTCATTGTTGTTTACTTGTTTGGTTTTGTTTGGTTTTTTTAACCTTATTTTTTCATGGAAACCTTTTATCTATTTCAGTCAGCTTGCACCTCTGATTCAGCCAGTGCTAAAGCTCCCGGTGCCTTTGCTGCGAAGCCACATGTACTTACGAACGTATCTATCCGTCCACGTACTTCTATATTGAAAAAAATCTTTAATTCTGAATGACTAGTCCTAAAATTTACTTTCTGCATGTTAGACTTGCAGTGAATGAGAACAGCTAAACTTGGTGCACAATCCTGGCTAAGGAATGGAAAAGAAAACTGGAAAGGCATTCCAGTTTTCTCTGGGATTTACTTTGCCAAGAACATCCAGTGGCCTGACTGCCAACATGAACTGAACATGGAAACCTTTCCAGCCTGCCTGGGAAAACATAGAACCGGAGAGGAATCTAAAGACATAGACCCTGGATGGAAACAGATTCACTTTTTGCTCTCTCCAAGGCAGGAGTCTGAGAGATATTTATCGGTGTTATGGGGTGTTACATTGTTCCATATGACTTAGTGGTAAACATTTAGGAGAAACAGTAAAAAAATTAAAAGGGCAACAGGAGTTTCACTGTTTTGGGCTTTCGCCTGCCCTGTGAGTTAAGTATTCTCACACTCTTCCTTGAATGAAGGACCAGAATTTCTGTCTTTACCTGTTGGCAGCATATTTGCAGCCAGTCATGCTGGGAACATACCTCATTCATATATGCATGTGCTCTAAGTGATGGCGATTAAACTTTTTAAGTGCCTTGGAGGGCATGTAGGACGTAGGCATTGTCAGCTGTCATAGACGAATGTTCAAGTCTTGTCTTCTGCAGTAACTATGGGTAACTTTCTTTCCTGATGTTAGTTACATACAGCATGCTTGTAGTATATCCTAAAATTTACAAATTGCTCTGGATGCACCCTGTATTGGAAAAATGTGTAACATGTTTTCCTCCTGATCACAACTGTTATCATCAGTTGGACTCCTCTGTCTAGTTTGTGGTGTGCAACGGCTGTGCTTCCCTCCCAGTATTTCAGTTTGATTGAAACTGATCCAAGTGTTAGATGTCTTGCAGAGATGAGAATTTACACCTCTGCTACTCTTCCCTTGCTGACCTCTGTGGCATGCACCGTGTCAAAGCCTGGCTGAATGTAGTGTGTGGATGACAGCTTGGTCTACGCTCCTTAGCATGTAGCATTCTAGGGTTGCTAAGCCAGAGTTGTCTGAAGCAAAGATGAGCAGTGGCAAAGTTGTGCTGGCTGGCGGAAGGGAAATGTTTAGAATGTCCATGCTACTGTGCAGTCTTTTCTGGTAAAAGACAATCTCCTGGATGATCAGGTTAGCTTCCTGAATTTTTCTCTCATGATAATGACTCTCTCAGAAGCCTTATTGAGCAGTTCTTTCTGTCCTGTGTGAGGATGCCTTAGGCTTCCCTGAGGTGGAGAATGGTCTCAGTAGTCCCAGCGTTCATGTCATGGAACCTCACTCTGCATGGGTGAATCTGTGTGAATGCTAAACCTGTTCCCAGGAAAATGCCAATCAGAGCAAAGTGCAACAACATCTCTCAGTGACAGACTGCTACAAACAGATCAGAGCTGTCCTCTGGTCTCTGCATGGACTCTTCATGGACTATATGGGCAGATTAAAGAACTCTGATCTTCTTTTTTAGGAGTTTAATGATCTGGGTTTGACACACCTAGAAGATTAAAAGTGGACTGCAGTTAATTCATCTCCTAAAGACTTAAAGGTGCTGTCTGCTACAAGGATAAAACTCATCTGTGGTAGAGACAGAAGTTTCTTGGAGGCTGGTTAATGTCTATGGTCTGAGATCCCCCAGGGGAGGGAGGGTGGGGAACCACCAGCTGGCTTGCTACTTCTGTATGCACGGTACATTGCTTTCTCCTACCATCTCAAAAATAAGATGCTGCTCTCACTCTCTACATGCACTCACACTTGTGCACTCACATGTGCACAGGCAAACACACCCTTACGCTTAAAAGAAAATGAAACACTGGGTAAAATTACATGTGACAGATATTTGTTTCTGCAGCCATTTAACATGCTGGAGAAAGATGACTTATTACAGTGGGAGAGGGGAGGATGCAAACCTGAAATGGATCTGGTGATTTTAGGAAAATCTGATGAAGTTTTGGATTCACAGAACTCCTTTTTTGGTTGCTCCGTATAAGCTGTAGTTGTCATTCCAGTGTCCAGCTATGTATTTAGAAACCTCCCTTCCTGGGGTACTGTTCCCCTTACATCCTACTCCCTAAAGAGTGTTTCACTGCAAGTTGTCAACATACAGCACGCTTTCAGAGCCCGTTTCATGTCTGTCTGTAGAAGGGAAACTGCAGCGTGGCTGCAATGTATGAAACAGCTTGTTTAATGCTGCCTTGGTTTTCTGTGCTGAGGGGTGTCTCCTGTGGATGGGCTGTGTTACGTATTTCACTGCAATTCTATTTCTGCAACCCATGCTTCTAAACAGCTTGTTCAGCAGTGATAAGCAAGATCATCCTCTGTGGACATTTTTCTCCTATGGCAAATGATGGGGTGCCTTGTAGGAGTCTCAGTTAGCACTGACAGCTGGATTCTCTTCATGTGCTTAGTGGAGAAATACAGTTTGAGGCCATAGGCAGGCTTGCAGCTAGCTTTTGCAACTTTTGGCCTTTCTGTTTTCATGCTCATCTAGTACTAAAGAATGAATTTGCAAACTAAAGGGATTTTTTTGTTGCTGAATGAATTGGTTTGGTATTTGAGTGGGGATTTCAAGTTTCACTAAACATCTTTACATGTATATGTACTGTCTTTACATAGAGAAGAGATACAGAATACAAGGGAGAGAGTTTGTTTTGAATCTATTTGGCATCCTAGTGGAGCCTTTTCTTCATCAATCTGAGAAGAATAAAGCCATAGGGATTTGACATGGCAAATGTATCTTTTTTTTTTTTTTTTTTTCCTTTTGATACTTGATCTTTATTCTGGCACAGGCTCCTGATATAGGTAGACAGCATAATTATTGTTTGTGGATCTCAGTTTTGTGCAAAAGTGTGCAAGTTATTGAGTGCACTATTTCTTGGTTTTGGAGATGATGATTCAGAAAGCGTTAAGGAAATAGGCAAGATGCTTAGTTTTCCGTAGCTTAACTCTTCTATTTTTCAGAAAGTGCTGCTGAATTTCCTAGGCAACTGCATTCACAGCTCATCCATACTGATGTACTTCTACATGTGCTCAGCACTGGGCCGAAATCCCTGATCATTCTCTAAGTAGCCTGGCTAGCACTGAGAAATAAAATGACCTGATTTTGTATTGTTTATCACCAAGCAAACAGTAGTATGTACAAGCCAGAGCTAAGGTTGGTGTGGCATATTGATAACTTAAAGGATACTTTTTTCTTTTCTTTTTGTTTTATATGGTTTTGTATTTCATTTTGGTAACTTATCCCCAAACTAGCCATGTGTAAATCTCAGGAATTAACTAAGCTTCAGCCTAAAGGAAAACTCAAGCAGTGATTTGGTGACTTTATGTCTTCAGTTGCAGTACAAGCTTTTAAGTATACCCACCCCTGAACTACCACGCACGTATCCTTTCAGTTTGGATTTCTGTGCCATGAACTAGATCAGAGAGCTGATCCAGCTTAGAAGGGAAGTGTCAAAGATATTTTTCTTTGAGCTGGCTAAGTTCTTTATCTGGACCATAGACATCTGTGGGGTTGCAGAACTAAGGGAATGAGAGGAGAAAGCGCCATGCAGTGATTTATGGTTTGGTGGGGGAAACCTTAAACCCCTATTGCTGCCAAAACAATGCATTGTCAAACTATGGCCTCATGCATTCCCTGGCATAGAAACACAGAGTCAGGGGATGCAAACTGCCTTAGCTCTCTTCTGCTATGCAGCTGCGGGAATGTTTTTGGAGTGAGTATAGACATTACAAAGTTGTGCTAGGCTTCGTACCTTTTACAATGAAGCCACAGTGATGTGGGGCTTTGGCATGAGGTGCAACTCCCCTCCCCCTCCAGGATTCTAGGTATTTACTTAGGCAGGTCTGAGCTGCTGTGGCTTCACTGCTCTGCTAGTGGGATTAGCTGGAGCACAGCTAGCTTGGAAGCTTCTCTGCATGCTGCTGTTAAGCCTCTCAAGCAGCCATGGATGTTGTGATGCTGTGAAAGTATGACACATGTATTTGAACCACTGTGTGGCCCTGGATTACGTGCAGCTAATCTTTCTTTTTACTGAGAAGTTAATTTCTTTTTCCCTTCCTGCTTTCAAGTTAGATCTATGACTTGATTTCATATTTCCAAAGAATGAATGTGGCACCCAGCAGGAAGGGTGTAGGCAACTGAACAAGGGAACAGTGTTGCTGTGCTGTCTCTTGAGTGCCAGTGAATTTGTGACTAACTGTAAACTTGTTAGATTCTTCCTTATCCGCCAGCCAGGTGAAATTTGAGGCAGTGAGGGAGAGGAGCCGTTTAGAAGAGGGGAGGAACAGGAAAATACAGAAAAGGAATATGAAGTTTGAGAAAAGCAAAAGAAAATGAAAATGGAACAGAGATGAGAAAGGAGGTTAGAGGCTGGAAGCAGTGACTGAGAAGGGTGGTGGTGGAACAGACTCATAAAAGCTGGAGCAAAGCAAGGCCAGGAAGGTCATTGCTGTCAGAACTGTCAGAACCAAAGGTAGAAGTAAATGCTTGAGGTTTTTAGCAGAATGTGTGAATTGATGATGAGCCTTTGTAGCCTCATGTAGTTCATTGCACCTGAGAGGGGTACTGAAGGGAATGTCAGCGGTAGAACTAGCTTCTCTTAAGGGCTGAGAGGGCTCATTTCTGTAAGTCACATGCTGCTGCTGTTCTCTATCACCCAAAGAGGAGGAGAAAGGGGCCTTCTGGTGAGGCGAGAAGCATGACATATGTGGAGTAGTGTCCTTAGTATCTCTCTGGTGCTCTCTCAATACAACATGTTAAGAGCCCATCATCCTTGTAGGCCTACCCTTTTTCCTTAGTTGTCCCTTGTCAGCAATTGTCTGTTGTTCCTGTGTTTCATCTTTTTTTGGCTTTGATGGCTCAGTTACCGATGACTTACTGGCTGGCCCTAAAAGGAGAGCGAGAACCCTCTTAATGCTCACCCTACCTGAGACACTGGCTAAGAAACCAAGTGCTTTTGCGTGGCCCAGCTGCTGTCTCCACTTGCCATCTACAGTAGCAGCACCCAGAGTAGCTGGAGGTGTCTGAGCAGGTGAGCTCCTGGCTCTAATCTCTTTGCGCTAGTCTTTTTGCTCCCAGGTAGAGCCTGAACAGCCTGTGCAGCATTGTGCTGGGTTTAGGAGATCTGAATAACCTAGTTTCCCTAGCAACAGTGGTCTCTTTAATCACAGAGATACAAGCCTACCTCTGTTATTAGTGTTAAGACTTGCGTAGTGTATCTGGCTACGGTAATACTTTGCTTCTGCTGGAAAAAATGATAGAATAAAAGCAAGAAGGTCCTTCTGCCTTGGAGGTAATTAAAATCTCCATAGGTGGATTTTAGTGATGTACGCAGCAATAATAGAAAGAAGAGGGATTATAACTACTTCAAAGCTTTTTAATGTGTGAAGGATCCCATGGGGATCCAGAAATAAAGTTTTAAATTCTGTTTGGCCACCTGTGACACTGATAGATTCATTCAACTAACCTTGTTGAGATGTGTTATTTTCACTTTTATGGCTAGGAAGACAAAATGATTCAAAGGTAGACTTAATGTTGTTGCAAAGGTAGGAATAAGTCTCCTCTTCTGAGCTCAAGTCCTCCACCTGCCCTTTCCTTCAGTTTCAGATAAAGGTTTCCCTGTGCAGTGGGAGACAGAACATGTTACGGAAGGCAGAAGTGTGAAGCCTGCTTTTTAGCAGGAGAAAGTGAGGAAAGCGAAAATGCTGTGATTCACTGCAAGCCTTTCTGTTAATATATTTCAGTCTGTATTCACTCCCCCATTAACAGAAGTGGAATAAACTATAAATTTTGAAAGTGGGCATTGGGAGTGAAAGAAATATTCCTGCCTTAATTTCTGCACAGCACCACGGTCTTTTTACTGCATGTGTGCAGGAGAAACTGGTTTGGATGACAGCAGTTTGAAGAAACTTCTGAAGGAAAAAGAACTCTTGCTTGATCAAAGGCATGAAGCGTACGTTAAGCGCCCAGTACTGATTTTCCTCCTTGGATAATGCCAGTGTTAAATTGTCAGTAATATCTTGCAGGCTTCTTGGGTTAGAAAGTTGCACAAGGCACAGATGAACGGAAAATAGGTATCTGCACTCCTCCACTGAAGTTATAAGGTTTTAGGGTTTGGGATTTTTGGTTTGTTTTTTTAATATGGCATAAATAGTGCAGAGAGGCAAGGAGACTCCCATCCTCCTTCCTAGTTCTAATTCTCGTTTCTGGAATCAAAATGGTCCCTTAACCTTCCGGCCAAACAGAAGACCATCCACCCTGTGTGTGAGGAGGGTATTTTTACTTTTTCTTTTCAGTGTTTCCTTGGCTGTTTGGGTAGTGCAAGGTGGGGGCCATGCTGTCTTGTCTTCCGCATTCTTTTAGCCAAAGAGCTTTTGAAAATTTCAGCATGAAATTTGTTTTGCTTGTAGGTGTTGTAGACATCATCCAACTTTGGGATATCTAAAAACCTCTTTTGTTTGTGACTGAGCATCCTTACTTCAGCAACTCCCTTTCAAGCCTCCATTTACCAAATTAACTTAATAGGGTGTCTTCTAAATGACTAGGGAGCTCTGGAAACCTCTGACATCTAGACAAAAGTCCCTTCCAATGAACGTGTCCCACCCCCCCACCCACTCCCCGTTATTTTTTTTCTTGTCCATTCCTGTGGTCTTGCACAATCTAATGAGTGTTTTGAGGAACTCAGAGCTAAAGCACAAGGTAATACCACAAGGGGGTGGGTGACATAAAACTCACTGAGCTTGTTAAAATAATATTGCCGTGGTCCTTCAGCAGCCTAAAGGCCTTGTATAGAGCTGTTATTTAGCTGGGTGGTATTTGGTGCAAACCGAGACAGAGGCTCACTTCTACAGTGAGTTTATTGTTGGATTTTCAGTATATTGTTTGCGTAAATTCCCTAGACCAGCTCTCCCTTCTGAATAAGCCACATGGATCAAGTTTTATTCTGTTCCACACAAAGTTCACATCCTTTACTGGAATGAGTCATGCTTTAACTGAGTTTACTGTGAGGGAGGAAAGTGGGCTTTAAAATGTTACTCCTCCACCCTGCCTTAGTGAAGTATAACAGGATTATTAGTATGCTTGGCAGCTGCTGCTTATTATTTTCGCAGAACCTGGATATTTCTCAAAACAAGTATAAATTTGTTCTACTTGTGTTCAAGTGTGAATTTAATGCACAGTTTTAAACTTATAAGACAAAAAAGCTAATTTTTTTGTGGCTTTGTCTTCCCTAAGGCTCGCCTGCTACTGTAAAAGTGGATCTACCTTACCTCCCTGTGTTTTTTTTTTTTTCAGTTTTGGTAGAAGAGTGGCATTTTGTGACTTGTACCTGAAAGAGAAGGAGGATCTCTACCATTTTGTGTTCAGTGGCCCGTGCATGGCTATTACTGTTACACACAGGACACTTGTGGGCATTGACAGGTGAAAGTGCTTCTCAGGCCCATGTAACTCAAACGTAAGGCTGTCTCCAGCTTCTCTCAGGCAAGATGTATATAAAGCGGTGCCACTGTGCAGGAAGCAAATTTTGGTCCTCTGTGTCTATTTCTTTGTGCAGAGAGGTAACAGTCTTTTTCACCTCTGGTAGAGGGAGCTGCTCAGTGTGTGTCCGTAGTAGAGATTTTGCAGAAACCAGTCTCTGTACACAGCTACTGAAGATACCAGAACCAATTTTATTACTCGTCTTCCCTGCAGGAGTTCATTGATATCTCATGCAGTAATGGTTAATTTGACTCTTCATACCATCATCCTTTTTTATTTGTTTTTTGATTAGGGTTTTTTTGGGTGCTGGGGGAGGTGAGGGGTGGTAGGAGGGAGCAGGGTGGTGGTTTGCTCATTTAAGGAGTTAAGTCTCAAAATTGAGGAGGAGTGGCAGCCAATAGAAGAGAGCCGCTTAGGATTTTATTTTTGGCAGTAGGCCGGTTCACTTGACATGTAAGACCTTTCTTTCCTAGTCCTCTTGTTCCTGAGAGGTCTGAAAAGAGTTATGTTTCTCCCCTGAGCTTATGATTTTCTGTGATTGCTAAAATGGCAGGGGCATCATCTGTTCTTGTTCTACAGAAAAAACAGGGTTGGTTACCCATACCCACTACATTCCTAAACCCAGACTGCATAACTTCTATGGAGCCTGCAAAAGGATTTATTTTGATACTAATGCTTTTGAAGGAGAGCTTGAGGGAAGGAGGAGTAATTAAATGAACGCCCATGTTAGGTATTAGAAAGGACTTTACCTTTTAGGACGAGTGAAGTGAACGTTTGGTGACAACACTCATTTAATTAAATTTACGCCTCCACTTGATCTATATTTAACTACCACTGACTGTGGGTTTACTGATAAGTAATCATAATAGCTGGGAGGCTGGCAGTGCCTTGGTTGACCAGCCTGTCTCCTGTCCAGCTTGACTCTGACCAGACAGATTTTTCTCCTGTGTTTTACAGATGCTTCATTCAGTGGCACGCCACCTAGCTATGCGTATGATGCAGACCGTGCTGAAGAACAGAGGCGACATCATGATATGATGCCCTATATTGATGACTCGCCATCATCCTCACCCCATCTCAGTTCCAAGAGTCGGGGCAGCCGAGACACACTATCTTCAGGGTCTCTGGAATCTACAAAATCAGTGAGTCCTTTCCTGCCTTTTTGGAGTCAGCAAAGCCTTGTAGGCTTGCCAGGGGTGTAGACTGCTTTAACAGGGAGCAAAGACAAGGATTACCAGCACTGTAGGACAGATTACCTGACATCATATAGCAGTGCCTGATTGATATTGTGTATTTAAAGCTAAATTGAGGCTTCTAGCTGATGCTAAGCCTAAACTTTGGGATAAATGGTATGTGTATGATTTTTAAGCCTCAGTTTTTCACGCTTTGTGAATTTTAGTGGAGAGAATTGGTGATTAATTGATGTTGAGAGGGTCTCTAAATACCAGATATTTTGGAAAGGAGACTCTGGAACAAAACGTCTTGCAATATGATGTGCATGTAGGTTTGTCATTGCCTTTCATAATGGCAAGAGTTATTTTCAGGTAGGTTAAAGGCTTTGATAAAGCACTTTATCAAAGTGTAGAATATAAGATCTGTTTCCTTCACACTGTGAAAATGGAATAAGAGGAATTAAAACTGCCAGCTCTGAAGACTTTGGTGGGAGATGGCCGCTTCTTATAACAAATTTGACTAGTCACTAAATAGCTAGCTATGTAATCAAATATGGTAGATAAATAAAAAGTTCAGAAGAGACCACCTCGCCTGACCTGTGGTTTGATGTGGACCTTCAGCCTATCTTGCTTTATTTTTGCTTCAGTTTCAGTAGCATGTCTATAGTTTGGAACTTAAGGAAAATTTCTATTTTTGTTTTTACAATAGTCTTTGTAGAGAGTCTGCTGTTTGCCTTGGTAAATAACGATTGACTCTGCTGTCTTCATAGTCAAAAATATCTTAGTTTCAGCTTGAATTAATCTATTTGACTTTCAGTCTTTGTTTCTCTTTATCCTTTTGCTTCCTAGATCGTAGAACACTTCAATCCCAAGTTTCTGTTTCCCTGAATATCTTTGTCATCTACAAAATTTTGGTTTCCCCAAGCCATTCATAAAAATGCTCAATAGCATGAAGACAACTGTCACTTCCTTCCTACTGTATTTCTAAGAAAGTGTAGCCAAACAACCTTGGATTCCCACATTGTAAATGGCACTTTGAAATCTGTCATTTAACTGGTTTAACTTATGTGTTGGCTTTATACTGTTTTGTCCTCTTAATTAAGCTGTAATGGGAGAAGATGATAGATATTTTACAGATATCAGTGTACATGTAAATCAACACCATCAGCTTTATCAGACAGTTTTATTTATCTTGCATCAAAACAATTTCAAGAGTCTGACGAGTTCCACAAACCATTGCTACTTAGCATTCATTATCTACATCCTTTATGGGTTAGTGCCATATCATATGCTTCCTTAATTTTTGTAGGATGAATGTTAGATTAAGAAGCCTACTTGAGACAGTGTTCTTGTTCTTCTTTTTCATTTATAAAAATGCATTGTCAAGATCTCTTAAAGTATTATCAAGTACATATATTGTTGATGTTTGCTTAATTTTATTTGACTATAAAGTAGTATGGAATCTAGTTAGCTGCTTATGCTTTAGTCTGTTAACTCCGAGATGCTTTTTTATCTCTCAAGATGAGAATTCTTGTGATATGTAAGAGGCTTTTAATGAAGAAATGATCATTAGTAAATTCAAAAGCTCCAAGAACATTTTAATATTGACTTGAGATTTCCAGGTTATGTTTCTCAGGATGAAGGAAAAATGCTATGTGACTATGTATGGCTGAGACTTATCTTCAAAGAACCAGTTGTCATAGTGCCTGTGACTGGAGGCCTGGAAGAGACACTGCCGAATATTTAATCTTATTCTTTATTTGCTTGAATATTGCCTCATAAGCATTTAAGAGTAGTTAATTTCAAAGTGGCCTTAATAATGCTAGAAGGCTGCCTTTTTAAAAATAATTTTTAACATAAATGGCTGCTTTATTCTCTCTGACTATAAAAAGATGTTTTATGGCTTCCAAAAGAAAGAGGTGTTCTGATACAGATTAGACTTTTAATTGTGAACCTCAGCTGCTTCAATTGATCCTGTCTGTAATTAGTCCACAAATGACAATGCCACTCATGAAGGACAGTCCATGACAAGGAGGAAGAGACTAATTTATATATGGTTGCAGTATTTCCCAAACAAGTTAAACTTTCTGTCATTGTGAGTTGATAGATGACTTTTGCTGTAGTTACATTTTCAGCTGCAGTGGAAAAGACATCAGTAACAAAATTAAGTGTTAAATGCACTGTGCTGAGCCAAGCATATAAAATACGTTGGACCAGAAATACCAGGACGTATGTCTTTTCTGTTTTCTTTTTCACTACACTTGATTAGCAGAAAACATTTTCTTATTCACATGTGTTTGCTTTTATAGTTGTCTCCTTGCCCTTTTACTTCTTAGTGCCTGCAATTACTTCTGACAATTTTGGATTTTTGACCAGATTTTGACCTTTATGACCAGAGTCTAGAAGTCAGCAGCTAACTGTATGTAACAACAGAACACATGCACTATATACACCACTTCACAAAATATTAAGATTGTGAAATCATTCAGAAGTTGACTATGGTTATCCAGCCTTGCCTTGTGCCTGTAGCCTTGTCTTGAACCTTTGTGATAACTTTCAATTACGCAATCATGTCCTCATTTTTCTATGGGGGTTCTGCATTGCTCAGTGTATATAGAGAATGATGCTCACTGGATTCAATATTTTATCTCTAGAGCTATGTGTACACCTTATTTACAGGATACTGTGCAAACTCGGCTCTGAGTACAAAAGTACTCATTTCCTTTTGGGATGACCATTAACTCCAAATACAGTTGGAATGCTACAGAGGTCTTAATTATCCTTGTAATGTTCCTGTGAGATAAGGGGATGTTACGTTCACTAACCACAGGTAATCAAGGCAGACAGATCATAGGAAAAGCATCTGCTAGTTTTGAGTGCTTAATATGAGATGCATAATGTTCTGCAAACCCAGGTTCTGACTTTTAATGCAGTTTTCTTCACATTTAACATGGAAATCCCTTTAATTTCACTTGTGACCAAGAGTTAACAACACTCCAGTCAGGCGCCCAGCAAATGGAAAACATTGCGAACAATGATATTTTTTATTATTATTATTTTTATTTAAACGTAATTCTAAGTAATTCACTTAGACACAGATATAGCAGCATTCTATTGTGATGTTCATCTGCCTTATCCATGAGACCAGCCTTCCTCTTGGAGACTGCATTGTTGCTATCTGGATATCAAGGCTTTCTCTGGGTTTTGTATTTTTCTGCCAAGTGTTTGACTAAGTCCTTCCATCTCCTTAGAGCAGCTGTAGCCTTTGGTTGGATAGTGCATCAGGGTTCCACCTGGTCTACCCAGCCACCATAGAGGAAGTGCAGAGTGGCAAAAAGAGTGTCTCTTCCTAAAAGAGAGTGAAGGGATACCTCCTGGACTATTTGTTCAGGGGCTTCATGTTGTTCCCTCAGTGTTGTAGGGTGACCAACTCCCAGCACCTCATGTTCTGTGTTCCAGAAGGTTTGTGCTGTTCTACACCTTGTCATTTTGGATCTGTTCTCCAGTCCCGTCCCCCCCACCTGCGTCATATAAGCAGACTGAAGGATGCTGTCTGGTCTGCCTCCAAACTGTACCACTGCTGCCACCTCTTATGTATTCATATTCCACCTGCTATGTCTATTGCACAAACAACTGTTGCTATCTAAGGAGGGTGACAAGAGGTACACCAGCATTAGTTTTGTCTGTGACCCAGAGAGGACATAATCAACACGGGCGTTTGTAGTGTGGATCTCGGCATCCCCTGACTCATCATTTTTGTGGTAAGGAGGCCTTAACAAATGTTTGCATTGAGCAAGCTAGGTCGTACCCCCTCTTCTGGCTCTTCCAGAATCTCGTGCTGAGCTGCTGACGCACGTCCCGGCATAAAGCCAGGGCTTTTGCCAAACTTTGACTCTTGCTCTGAAGCAAGCCTACAGGGGAAAAAGGAGAAAGGAGAAGTAGGTTCCACTAATGCTTAAGTTGTTTGTTTATTTAACTTCAGAAGTGATGTAATTTTCCTGAACCTTGCTGTCTGTAACAGTTGAACTGCTGTGATTGAACTTTCCAAAAATTCTGGAAACCTGTCTTGGAAAATGTCAGCCCAAATGTTTGCCAAATAAGACAGTGCTGGTAGCTTCAGAAGGTGTCAGACAGTGTTTGTAATAGGTAGTGATAATTCACTTCCAGAAAGAGAGAGAACGTGTCTGTCAGTGGAGAAGATTCCTGGATAGAGTTAGAGGAGGACAGAGAGCTTGCTGCAGTATTCTTGGGGCACAGGAAAGTGTTGGGACAGTTGGAAAGTTAGTGACTGACATGCTTCACTAGAGAACAAGTATTGCCGAGAGTTGTGGAGCAGGTAGCTTGCAGCTTGGAGGCTAAAGAGAATGAGAGGATGAGAAGCTTTAGCCATTACGCTCCTGTTGCTGCTACTCACGTGGGGAGAGATTACAGTGGTGGGAAGGGTAGAAATAAGAAAGGCCTTTCAAGATCTGCTTGCTGACAAAGCCAGGCTCCAAGACGTGTGTGCAGCTGAGGGTGTGGGGCTGTGTGGAGGTGGGAGCAGGGCAGCCAGTGGAGAGACAAGGCTGGTTCCACACCCCAGGAAATGAGGAGAGTCACTTTTCCAGAGTTTAGAAGGTGAGTTTTGTGTCAAAACAGATTCTCCAATTCTTGTATTTATCATGCCCAGGGAGGCAGGAGTGCTAAAGCTGAGCGACTCCTACTTTCTGTTGTGTTTGGAGGGGAAATTCGCTGGTACTTAGAGATTTCCAGGTAGAATGTCTCTTCCCTTTTCTGCTGTGCAGCCCATGGTTGGTGCAGCATTGGCAGCTATTGCCGCTCCTCAGTCCAGATTCTTTTGTTCTCACTATCTTCCAGCTACGTGACAAGCAGAGCTGTGGCAGAACAGGTTGTAGACTTTTCTCCTAGCTTGGTCCCAATGGGGTCCAGAAAAGTTGACCTCTGAAGCTATATCAATAAATGGGATTACTGCTCTGCTTAGTACTACCGCTACTGGCTTGTCCTTCCCTCTCCAGCATTCCAAATCCTTCTGCTTTCTTCCTCTCAGTATTTGGTTTTGTTTGTTTTTGTTGTTTTACTGTCACTTTCCCCTCACCGCCCCCAACAGATGCAACTTTTCCTTTTTATTCTCCAAAGCTTTGCTCCTTAAGGGTTCTGCCTGGATGTACAGCCCTTCCTGAGGAGAGCTGGCACACCAGTACTGATGTTATAAATAATGTTGGCTCCTCTCCCTGCTCCTTCCCCTCCCTGCATGGAGCACAATTGGCTTGATTACAGAATTTGCCCTGTTTAATATCACCAAGACAAAGAGACACCTCCAGCCTGTTTAGCAGAAGCTTTCAAAGATATTTACACTTTAAAAATTGAAATGAATAGTTTTTCTCTTTTGTAGGCTGTCAGCTTCTCTATGAGATTCTGAGCTGTCCTTACGGGAAACCGCTCCTTTGAACACATTCATTGCACAGCATATGAACACACTGTACCAAAGGAAGGTCTGAGAGTTAAAGTGCCTTTTATACACCCACTTTGAGTCACTGATTCTCGTTACAGAGCTGTGCCGGCAGCAACCACTTTGCAAAATCTTATGTGCTGTGGTTTTTAGATTCTTAATCTATGTTCTTCTAACATTTGCAAGAAAACAATTATTGCCGTTAATTTAAACAACAACCAGAAGCCCCAAGTTCTTTAAACAGAGTAAGGAAGAGCTGAATCTGTCTAATCCTTGGAGCTGGTGTATCTCAGGCTTGCAGTAATTGAATACAACATGCAATGCCAACCTGGTTAGTAAACTAAAGTACTTAGGCTGACAAGCTGTAAACACATTCAAAACAGCCATGGCTCGGGGCCAGCATATGCGCGCTCTCTAATATCTTCAGTGCTTCTAACCGCTCTAACTGGCCTTGGTTCAGGTCGCAAGATTGTGCTTATGACTGCAACTCAGTCTTTCAGTTTTTAAGTCTTTGGAATAGCAAGAAGCACCACCTAGTTGAGAAGAAAACACCAGAACCTTATAGGCATGAGAAATCTGTGAAACTTCCTTTATACAGCTTTCCACCTTCCTTTTTATGTTGGTGTTGGTTTTGTTTTGTTTTGTTTTGTTTTTTAATGTAGTTCACGAGGAGTGGGAGCAGAGCACTGATTTCTTGCTTACTTGTTCATAACTGGCTGGGTGTTGAGTCCTCACAACTCCCATGGCAGACAGACAGGAATGCTCTGGCTGCTGCCCCGTGATAGTCTTGTAAGACAGATTTATTCTGAAATGTGTGGTTCAGGAGGTAGCCAAAAGATGGAAAGGCAATGGAGAAAGGCTAGAAATGGATGCTGGCATCAAAGAGGTAGGGACAGAGTCAGAACATGAAATACTAGTCAGACTTGTACAAGTAAAATACAGGCTAACCAGGCTGGGTAGGAAGCATGGGACGGACTGCTGACCACCTGGCACTCCCTGCTGAGTGGCTCGAGTTTGCCAATACAGGCTGCTCCCCACATCCTGCTGGGAACACCCCATCTGCACTTTGGTTAATAGGTGTATTTTCCCCTAGCTAATGTGGTCTGGTAGATGTGGCACCAGCTCCTCCCCTTGCCACAAGCAGCTCAAAGATTTGTGAGTGCTTGCTTCTTGCCAGGGTAAGGGAAAAGAGTCCTCAGCCTTGGCAGATTTCCCTGAACCAGTGGGGAGCTTGATACCTACGCCTGGGATGTTCCCTCTCTTAGCTGCCCTTCTGCCTGGAGTGGAGCAGCCAGCGAGGCTGTTGTGGTCGCAGTGTTGCTCTTTCTTTCCCTTTTTTGTCAGATACGAGCAAAGCAGAAAATGCCCTTGGCACTGGGTGCATCACATCTTGGCTTGCTGTAAGGGTAGAGTGGAAGGACAGTCTCGCAGTATCTCTGCCTGCTAATTGCTCTGTCTTGTTTTGGGTGAGCAGGTGAGCCTGTTCCCAATTCTGTAAGTGAGGAATGTTGTAATACCAAATAATAAACCTGCTCCTCTTTGCCCTGATGTTGGCACCAGCTCCCAGTGAATTTCTCAGTCCTGGAGTACGTTTCATAACAAGTGTGACTTAAAAAGCACCCTGAGGCTGAAGAAGCACAGGGGCTGTTTTCCAGATGTTCATCTAGCAGCAAGAGATGCTGCTCAGCACAGCCCCAGATGACATTGTCGGAAAAGGCTTCCCTCAGCAGGAAACTCTTGTCAGGGCACTGGCTCTCAGGAGGAAAGAGAGAATGGCAGCACAATGCAGACAGCAGCGCCCTGGCGTCATATTGATCCCTGACACAGCAGGAGCAGCAGGAGCTCATCTTTTCACATATAAGGAATCTGTATGTAAATTTGAAGTACTGCATTGGAGACCTTGTAATATGTGATGTGATTGTTGCCTAAACTCCCCTGAGGGTTTCTTCAGCAACTGCTGCACTGTAGCTTAAAGCAGTCAGGCCCTGCCCTGTCTGGCTGCGTCTGAGGCTAGTTTTGCAAGCATCACGCTTGGAAAATGCTTCTATTAAAAAGGGTTAGGACAATACCGTGGACTTTGCAAAGTGACCTTGTGGTAATGGCCAGGAAGGAAGGCCTCTAGTGTGTCCTGGGAGATGTTTGTCTCTCTGAAAGCACATCTCTCTTAAAGAGAGAAAATTAACATTCAGGCAGAAAATGCTGTCTCTGTCAGCTGACGGTGCTCAGCAAGAACTGGCTTGTAAATTAAAGCTTTTATTTGTGAAGAGGAAAACTGTTCTCAGTGCTACAAGGAAAACTGTTGTGCCACTGTCGTGATGGGAAAGTTTGAATCATTTAAATAACTTGTCATTGTGTACTGCTCTTTACAGATGTTGCAAACATACCCAGATGGTTTTTAAATCCTCACCTCCTCCAAGACAACCTGCTAAAGATAATAATAGTACTGTGTCAATATTGACCAGTGACCTCATCCTCAGCAGCAGGGGCTTTGGAGCACTGTTAGTTTTTCTCAATGCTTCTTTGTGAAGCTGCATTTTTCTTTTGTAAGTGTTGTAAGAAATCTTTGGAAACCAAGAGGTATTGTGTTTTTCTTGCAGAAGGACTGCTACATCCCTGTCTCTTGGAAGAAGGCAATCTGTGTTAAACATATTGGGGCTGTCTTGATTACGTGTACGTACCATGCCTTACAAAATGGTCTATGAGGTGAACATCCAGGCAGTACTGATACAGAAATCATAAGGAATGGTCATAAAATTGTTTCACCTTTCTGTCTGAGCTGTAACAGCCAGTCGCACAGGTGCTCTGTAGATGCATAGAATCTGTTGCAGCTTTCGTTTTTACCGTGTAGTTTGTCACTGGTGTTTTTCTGAAATCTTCTGAACACGACTGCCGAATTACAAATTCCTAGCTTCTTTGAGATGCCCTTTCAAGATTTTAAAAGGCTCTGTGGTTCTTACTGAACCTTACTGAAGGGTGAGATACAAAGACAAGTTCTTCTTTCCATGTTGTACCTGATGTGTGTGTAAATTCTACTCATTTCCTTAGAACAGCTTCTGTCTGCCACTTTTATTTAAGAGGTGATGGTGGTATTTGACACCTCAAAAATTTTTTATGAAGTAGTTGCTGCAAGGTCTTTTAGCTTAGAAAATAGCTTGTGAAATTTAATGAAAGCATGCAAAAACCAGGATGGTTATTGGTGAGACTGAATCCAGAAATATCTGGGAGCGTGAGGATCCGCTTCTTTATTCATGTGGTGCGTAGGCTCAAAATCACACTCAGAATGTGATAGTTACTGTAACTTACCTATAGCCAAGATACCTTCTCTCCATAATGAACCTCAAGGATACATCTCCTGGGTTCAAAGCAGAGGACCCTAAATTAAATGTAGCTTTTTTTATCAGCTATAGGGCTTTCTGTTCAGTCAATAGAGTGGAGCATACTGCTATGTTTCCTGATCCTCCTGCTGCTGAAATCAATAGCTGAATATTCTTCTGGATGTTAAGAGGAGTACGATGGAGCCTGAAAAGACCTACCTAAAGCCCTTGAAAAGTATCTGCCCTTTCAGATCCAGCTACTGACTCTATTGTTAGAGACGTTTGACAACATGAAAGGTTGCAAGAATTGTAAAAAGCCATTTCTGTGAATGACAGAAATAAAAAGAATGGGAAATAGGATTTTGTAAAAGGGGGTGTTTCTCATTATTTATAACCTCCATTGTTCGGCTACACTTTTTTCAGAGTTTATGGAATACTCAATTTAATTTTATCAGGTTAAATATTTTTCAGGTAACAGTTTGAGAGGAAAGATAATTGAAATTCAACAGAGGGGATTACTGCTTCTCTTAACATGTGATGTTAGTCTTCTCTTGATGTGTACATTTGCCCATGAATGTGGGGGTTTTTGGTTTTTTTTCTCTCTTTCTTCAGTTGCTTTGGTTAAGAACTCCTTCATGGAATCCCAATAAGAAAACCAGCATGTGCGTTCCAAGCAGTGCTGATTATTCCATCCTCTAACTAAAAATAGACATTGTGCAAGCTGGCACTGAAAAATAATTTAGTGAATAGTAGAGAGTGGGAGAAAGAACAGCCATCTTAACAGCAATGTCAGGCTGTAACTGCTGTATATTCATGTGCATCTGTGTAGATGCAGGGGAAGTGATCCTGTCTGCATAGAGAAACATGGCTTTGGAATAAGATCATAGGGGACTCTTGTGGGAGGAAAGTGAAAATTGCACATAACCAAGAGTCCCTAAGATTTGTTTAGGAGAATAACTTCTGATTTTTAAGTTCTGTGTTTTGTGAAGAAGTCTGGGCGTCTAATTGAGGCACCAAAGTTGGATGACTAAAGCTAACACCTGTAAATAATCTAAGTGAAATCAGTTGCTGGTAAATAAAAATTCATTTAATGTTTTGTGTTTTTCTAGAAACAGGACACTGAGCACAGGTGGGGGTTTTGTTTCGTTGCTGTTTTTAGTCTCAAAGTAAACCAAAATCCCAAGTATGCTGTGGTCCGCCGAATGATATCTTTTACTCTCCATCCTCATTCTTGTTTTTTTTCTCTTCCTCCCCCTTTTTCTTCTTTTTTTTTTTTAATTTTATTTTTCTGTTTTCTCCTTAACAACCTTTTTGTAGAGTGAGCCAGACCTGGAGAAAGGCCTGGAGATGAGAAAATGGGTCCTGTCAGGAATCCTAGCCAGTGAGGAAACCTACCTGAGCCACCTGGAAGCTCTGCTGCTGGTAAGTGCTGGTGGCAGATACCATTTCAAACACTGGTACTTGAATTTTCACTGCTGCTTCCATCCAAAGTTGCCCAGAACTTCACATACCATGGGTTACAAGTTGCTGGGTGCAAAGGGTACCTGTTACTCCTTTCCTCCATTAGAGAAAGAGAGGCTTAAAGAAAGGGCTGGATATGGCACAACCAGGGAGTTACTAGTGTGGTAGTATCCAGGAGCCCTGTTTTTCAGTGTCCTGTGCTAATTATTTGACACGGTGCTGTACAGTTGGACAGAGATTAAGGAAATGGAGTGCAAAGGGATTTATATTGCACCATTAATATCCTGGGAAAAATCTACCTACCAGGAGTGGCTGATCCCCATGAGAGAACTTGTTAATGTCTAGCTTTCGGGATTTGTGTGAATGCAAATATCAGTTATTAATAGGATGAAAAACAACTCTCTGGAGGGATGTGTTGCAATGTGGCAAGGGTGAATGTACTT
Organism: Chroicocephalus ridibundus; assembly: GCF_963924245.1. Taxonomy (NCBI): domain Eukaryota; kingdom Metazoa; phylum Chordata; class Aves; order Charadriiformes; family Laridae; genus Chroicocephalus; species Chroicocephalus ridibundus. The sequence continues at coordinate 11,564,518 of NC_086296.1, read as the reverse complement.
GGTTTGCATGATAACCATTTCCTTCTTTCCTCATTTCAGCCTATGAAGCCTTTGAAAGCAGCTGCCACCACCTCTCAGCCTGTGCTGACTAGTCAGCAGATTGAGACAATATTCTTCAAAGTGCCTGAGCTCTATGAGATTCACAAAGAATTCTATGATGGGCTCTTTCCCCGAGTGCAGCAGTGGAGCCACCAGCAACGTGTAGGGGACCTCTTCCAAAAGCTGGTGAGTCAGCTACCAACACCAAAATTTCTGTTACCTCTCATTCATCTCACAGGTGCTGGTAAAATTCCCTTTGGTGCCTATGCATAGACCGAAGGGATGAAAGCCCATAGCTGAGTTAGATGAGAGGCTTCTAGCTTTGCCGCTGCAGTGAAGGGCCTACAGCAAAAGTGTCTGTTTAAAGACTCCAGCAAGCTCTGCTACTAATACAAATACAATTTCACAGAAATCTCACATCTCCAGGGTGTCTGCAGTGTCATCAAACCATTTGCTTTAGAGGAAGATGGGAGAATAGCAGTGTTGAAAAGTATACTTTTTAACACCGACAGCTAAGTGTTTCTCATTGTGGCTGAACTCCCTCACTTCCTTCTCTCTCTGGTGCTTTCCTCTATCTTGTGCTGATTTCCTCTGTTTTATGGTCATCACCTTTGGCTTTGCTTCTCTACCGCCATCCTGGCCTTGATACTCCTCTTGCTGCTGCTGTGCTGATGCGGTCAACCTGCTGCTGAGAATCCTCCAAGCAACCACTACAAAATTCTCTGAGTTCAGAAAAGGACAAAGACATATACAGCGTATTCCTGAGGCTGAATTAAAATTGCTGAGTTTCTGAGCCAGATGACGAATTGTTTGCATTCTATGAGATTCCTTTGGCCCCTTTAGCCTCTCCCCTAGCATGTGCAGAGAGCAAAGGATTAAAGGAGCTGTTTTTTCCTTTTTAGAAAAGAAAAGAATTTCTGCATTCCTGGGGTGCCTCTGATTCTCAGGCTAGGAGTGACATTCCAGTGAGGGGTTTATTGGATGGGGAGTGTGCTTTACCAAGGTCATTCAGTTGTTAGCAGCTGTGTAGCCCAGCACCAGCCCCATACCCTATGGAGCAGGGGAAGATGGGCCTGGCTGGAAGATGATGTTTTCCATCCACACCAGCAGCTCAAGATCAAAATATGGGAATCAGCTTTTCACTGCCAGCATGTTTTAGCCAGGAGGGGTCAAGTTGGTGTCTTGGTGAGTAGTTCATGGTATGCAATTTGAGCAACTGGTTTAAGAAGACAAAACCACCTGCTGCTGGTTGCTGAAGCAAAGATCCAGAAGGCTGCTGAAAGTGGAAGCCTCACAAACTGTATTGAAAGTGTAGTGCAGCAGTGAAGATAATACTAATTGAAGAAGACCTGAATATATTCCTTACCACTGCTGGCTGTCAAGCAAGCTTTGACTCACCGTACAGCTACTTAGCCTTTGTTTAAGAACATTTCTTGCTGATGGGTGGTCGGAGGTTCAGGAGTTAAGCCCTTCTGGCACTCTGTTTTTATGTTTCCCCGATGTTTGTGCATTTGTAACAGAATTGTTGATTTTGTTGGATTCCTATTGGAAGCAAAGGAGCGAATTGCCCTCGTGCAGGAAGCTTTGAGCTAGCTTAGCAGTTTCAGTGTCTGGTTTGGTACAGTGTCAGTGGGAATTGTGAACTCTTTGCTCAATGAGATAAAGCTAATAATTCTTGGCAGGCAGTGGGAGGCAGCTAAAGGAGAGAGACAGCAAGAACACCAGGCATCACAAGACATCTTTACAGGATGTACATCAAATCTTTTGGAGCAGACTGTTTACTTGTGGTCATGTTGTGCAATCTGATGATAAACACTGGAATCCTTGTTATTATCCTGTGATCCCTGGGGACATTAATTTTCTTTAATATCATGCAAAACAAAGCACCGTAGATTGAAGTTCTAGAAGTGCATGCAAGGAGTCCTAGAATTTCATATAGTCTGGCACAAAGTACAGTCCATTTGCAACATCAGTGACTGTTATTCCACCTTTTTCCTGTTGAAACTAAGGAAAAGAAAAAAAGATGCTATGCATGTGGGAGTGAAATATGCTTCTCAGTTTTGGGAATATTTTGTCTATTTTCTTAATAAGTAGAAAGGAAACACTTTAGAACTGTTTTTAGAAATGAAGAAATATTTAGCAAATATTATCATTGATGGTTTTCAGGAATGGAAAAAATTTTAACCAGAAGCCAATTATTTCTACCAAAGCTTGTTTAACTTTCAATGTGTTCTTTTCAGTTGAAAAAGAGAAAACTTAAACCAGCATGAAAACTGTACATGAGCATTATTGCTTTGATTGGAAGCTCAGTTTTCAATGAAAAAGATGTTTTCATGGCAGCATGTTTAGAAGAGGAAAATGAAAGCTTAGAAAAGACTGTTCATGAGTTAGCAGGAAATGAAAGAGCCACACAGGAATGGAGAAACTTTAAAGATCTGCTGTGTTATCTGGCATCATCCAAATCCGAATGTCATAAGCCCTGCTTCTTCACGAAATTGTGCCCCAGTGGCAAAACCAGATTTTATTCTCTCCAGACTGTTGGGGTCAGGTCATCCCTGGCATAAGTGAGCGCAGTTTCCTTCAGCTTCAGCCATAACCGTGTTATTTTGTATGAGGGTTGAGATTGGTTCCTAATCTTTCAGTAAAACGTGCTCTAGGAAATAGCTTGCTGTTTCTTAGCCTCTTTTAGCTAAAGAAATTTGTGCAGGGAAAGTTCTCCCGAGAGTGGCTTTTTCTCTTCCATCGTCAGTTGCACAAAGCTCCGTAGAGAATGGGGAACACAATGATTATGAGAGAGCAGGAGAGGAAAAAAAGCACAGTCTGTGGGAAAGTTAACTGCTCTGTCTGTTGCATGTCTTGGGCAGAAGTGTTAGGGAAGTTGCAGAGACAATAAGGTAAGTGCAGGGTCTTCTGGTAACAAAATTCTTTTTAATGGAGCTTTTTACAGCACTCCACCTGTTGGCTCACTACTGACCATGCACTTGCAAATGTGTTCAAGGTACTGAGGTGTTTAGAACACAGCCTGTGCAGCTCTGCAACACAAAACCTCTTGTTCAACCTCATGAAGTTCAACAAGACCAAGTACAAGGTCCTCCATCTGCATCGGGGCAATCCCAAGCACCGATATAGGGTGGCCAGCAACTGGCTTGAGAGCAGCCCTGAAGAAAAGGACTTGGGGGTGCTGGTGGACAAGAGGCTCAACATGAGCCGTCAGTGTGCACTAGCAGCCCAGAAAGCCAATCGTATCCTGGGCTGCATCAGGAGAAGCGTGGCCAGCAGGTCGAGGGAGGTGATTCTCCCCCTCTACTCCACTCTCGTGAGACCCCACCTGGAGTACTGCGTCCAATTCTGGAGTCCCTACTACAAGAAAGATAATGGACGTGCTGGAACATCTCCAGAGAAGGGCCACGAGGATGATCAGAGGGCTGGGGCACCTCTTCTATGAGGACAGACTGAGAGAGTTGGGGTTGTTCAGTCTGGAGAAAAAAAGGCTCTGAGGAGACCTTATAGTGGCCTACCAGTACCCTAAAGGGAGCCTACAAGAAAGCTGGTGAGGGACGTTTTAGGATGTCGGGTAATGGTAGGACTAGAGGGAATGGATTAAAACTAGAGATGGGACGATTCAGACTGGACGTTAGGAAGTTCTTCACCATGAGGGTGGTGAGACACTGGCCCAGGTTGCCCAGAGAGGTGGTGGAAGCCCCATCCCTGGAAGTTTTTAAGGCCAGGCTGGTCGGGGCTCTGAGCAACCTGATCTAGTGGGAGATGTCCCTACCCATGGAAGGGGGGTTGGAACTAGATGATCTTTAAGGTCCCTTCCAACCCTAACAATTCTATGATTCTATGAAAACCAGCTCTGCAATCCAGACAAGCTTGGAAGCTACCCAGGGATTTTCTGACCTGGATCTTATGTTCTCCGGCATGAATATGGCTGCAATTCCTAAGTCAGGGACATCCTGCCATCAGTGATAAGACTCAGTTGTAATAATGGCTTACTACTGCACTCTGAGGCCTGCTCCATTGTCTTTTGGACCAATTGCATATTCCTTCTGCTGGAAAAACTGCCATTTTTGATCACCTAGTGCTGCAGCCCCTGCCTTCCAAACAGATTGGGCTCTGGATCTCTCTTCTGTATGTTCAGCACTCTGCCACCCTTATGACCATGTTCACTAATGCAGATATGGGTTAATATCTGGGTTTGAGTTAGTGTGTCCATCATGCAAAAGCCAACAAGTAGCTTACTGGGCTCACGTTTGTGCTGTTGGGCTGAATCATTCCTGTCTGATTCATATTTTGAGGCAAATAGCCAGCAGCTCCAGTTACATCAATGAGCTAAAATATTAATAGATACTAATCTGTCAGTTCAGAAGGGAAAAATAGATGGCAGTAATAAGGATGTGTCATCCTCACAGGCTTTCATATCCTTCACTTGTGAACTTATTTAGCATAGATGGAACTGGGTGCATGGGAGTACCTGCCCTGGTTAAGCAAAGCTGGCAGGTCAGAGGTGTCTTTCAGGGCCTGCTCAGCATTCCCTGCGATTGAGTGGCATGAAGGAACACGACCTGATCATTAGATACTGAGGCTGGCCATCCCAAACTGTCTTCTTCCCCAGCGTTTATTTTATTTTGTTTTGCTTCCTGCAGGCCAGCCAGCTGGGAGTGTACCGGGCCTTTGTGGATAACTATGAAGTTGCTATGGAGACAGCAGAGAAATGCTGCCAAGCCAATGCTCAGTTTGCTGAAATCTCTGAGGTAATGTCACAGTATTCAGACACACGAGCCGTCTGGATCTGACTAATACTCTGCGATGTCACTCCTGTCTATCCTCCAAGTATCTTTGCAGCCCTGACTTCTGGAGGAGTTGTGAGCTCCCGTAGGCTCATTGCTTCAGCTTATGTTCTTACAGCAATTTATGCTTTGGGCCAATAGAAGTGATCACACAGACAGCCTTTATGTGCTGTCCCCACCCCAGGAATCTTGTAAAAGCTGTCACTGCTTTGAACTTCTCAGCTCTGTGCCACCTTCATGCATTTCTAGAAGAGAAAGCTGTATTTGAGTTTCTCAAATATTTCTCTTGCTAATGATGATGCTGACTGTGGTGTAAAAACCCGTCCTTAATGGCTTGAATTATGGCTGCCAGTGGAATTGCATGCTTCACTGGCGTGGAGAGAAGGGAGAGGGTAGTTCCCTGTTTAAAAAGGCAAGTGTGTCAACCGTAATCTATGATATTATTCATTGGGCTACTCTGATTTCCCCTCTTTAGGAGGAGTACCTTGTGTCAAAGCATTTTGAATACTTTTTCAGGCTTCCCAGGACACCAGCTTTGCCTGCAGTGCATGGTTGACTCTTTGTATTGCGGTGATTATATCTTGAAGAACTCGGTTGCCAAGAAAACATGAACTTCATGTATGTGTCCTTAGAAACAATCAGAGCTGAATAACACTGGCGGCATTTATTGCTCTGAATAAACTCCTGAGTACATTCAATATTGCACGTCCTTTTCGATTTTTATGATAAAGAGGTGAAATAAAACATGTTCCCTCTGTGAAATGGGGGAAGGAAGGCTTGACTTTTGGTACCTGCTGTACTACTCACCAGAGTGCAAATGTCTTCTTTCCTGAACATTTCCATGAGGTTATTCTGGTCCATTGCCTGACAACTTCTGTGCTCTAGTGGTGTCAACTCATTAGTAAAGAAGCTTCCCCTGTGCTTACTTTTCCTTCAGTACTAAAACATATTTCATGGGCTTTCCCATTTATTTATAGTAATATGTACAGATAGTATTATGGTAGCCCCTAGAAGACAGAATAGACATTAAGACCCCAGTGTCCTGGGCTCTGTGCAAATGTGATCCCTCGGTTTTGCTCTTTTCTGAAGGATAATTCTGAAATCATCCTAGTATCTGCTGTATTTGGAACGACGGTGATGATACTTTTGCATGTGTGCCCTGGTGAGGATTTCAGAGCTCAGCACATTAATGCATGCACCTTCGCAGTCCATGTGCAAAGAGAAGACTGCAGGCATTGTTCCTTTTCTGCCATGATATAGAGCTGACCTCTCCAAGGTCACCCAGCTCTGAGTACAGGTATAAGGAGGTATAACCTGGGGGTACTGAATCCCAATCCTGTACTTTATTTATTGGTGGTGTACACATGCTGTGATAATGGCTGCATCCTTACAGACACATCTTTCTCCTGCAAGTGATTTAAAAACTCCACCATCCATGTTGCTATAGGTGGTTCCCTGCTTTGCTGCATTTCTATTGACATGCACTCCTAAGAAAATTGCTTAATATTTGAGATGTGTGGGCATCTGTGACATGGCAATGGTGGATTTACTAAGAAGGAAAGCATATTTTTCCTTCAGTGACTTGAACTGTGGTAGGGCTGTCCTCCATTCACAGCTAGGCCCTCCCTTGGAGGAGCAGATAGTCTCTTGTGATCCCATGTGATGTTTCAAGGTGATTGACCATCTGCTACGTGGGTTTTCTTTTTCTTTTAGAATCTAAAAGCTAGAAGCACAAAGGAATCTAAAGATCAGACGACGAAAAATTCCTTGGAAAGTGAGTGATCGATGCAGAGGAGACTGTGGTTTGTCAGGACAGTGTGGAGGCTGTTGCTAAACTTCCACTCTCCCTTTTTCTTTTTAAATGCTGGAGGGTTCTGGAGTCTCTGCTGGCTCTACCTGGGAAATCAGTTCCCTTTTGCTAAGTAGCAGAGCTTGTGCATAATAAACTGCATGCATGCATGGGGAAGCCCCTGCCCAGCTTAAAACCTCATCAGTCCCTCTGGGGAAAAATAGGCCAACCAAAGGACTGCTGTGATTTTCAGAGAACATCTGCTACCCAGTGATAGCACAAATGCGATCATAGCAGTTACTGTTATATGGTGTTTGCCCTGTGGTAGCATCTAGAAAGCCTGGTCAAGATCAAGTTCTATGGTGCTTGTGGATGAGTACAAGACAACTCATGTTATAATAAGCTTCCATACTCACTAATATAGAGGCCAATCCCCTTCCTGTTTTGGCCTATTATCAGGATTTGGAAGCACTCAACAGGTCATGCTGAACTCCAGAAGGGAGGGATGCACTTCCAACCTTTCGGGGACCTCCTTGGCGACTTTAAAAGTGCAATGCCTGATTCTGACCTGTGGGACCAGGCAGGTTGCCAGGGACTTGCCGGAAGTATGCCATGCTGTGTGCCGTTGTTCTGTACTACCTGTGTGCTCCTCATCTGTGGTCTGGCAGGGCGTGCTTGCAAGTGGGCATCTGTTTGCTGTGGAGCATGTTTATTTCCTCTGTGTGTTCATGTGTGTTTTATTGGCTGTTCAGCACACTAACTTTAGAGACAGTAGCTCGTTGGGGAATAAACCTGTGCCTCTACATTCAGTTACATTGGGCAAGTTGCTTTGTAGGGGCTGTATTTAGGTACCTCTCCCTTATGTTCCTGCTGCTTTTTTTTTCACAGCTCTATTATACAAGCCAGTGGATCGAGTGACTCGCAGCACACTTGTCCTGCATGTAAGTATCTGAAGGGTAGTTTTCGAACTCTAGGCCCCTTCCTTATTTTCTTTGCCCTTCAAATTTTCCATGGGGCTACAGGACTGCGAAAATAAACCTGTCATGCTGCATAAGAGCCTCTTCCCTTTACACTAGGGGCAGGTAGTCCATAGGTAGGACCCTGCTGTTACCTCAGTGAGGTTTCCAAGAAGTGCAGAGTATCATCCTCTTCCTGTAGAGATAAAGCCTTGCTCTAATCTGTAAGAAGAAGCTGGAGCATCTTGTCTTACAGCTGTAGTCAGGGGCCCTCAGACCCTTCTGCTTTCCAGTGCTGCTCACGGTTCTGTCTGTTGTGTTCCTGTTGTCAGGATTTGCTCAAGCACACTCCAGTGAGCCACCCTGATCATCCACTCCTGCAGGACGCTCTGCGGATCTCACAGAACTTCCTGTCCAGCATCAATGAAGAGATCACTCCTCGTCGGCAGTCCATGACTGTAAAGAAGGGCGAGGTGAGTCTTCCTGCTTTCGTTACTTTCTCAGTTTCTAAATACTGGTTGTGCCTTTTCTGTAGAGCGGACTAGGAAGTTAACGCTATTAATTCGTTTGTTGCTAAGATACAGTATATGCAGTGTCCTTGTTCTCTAAAGGATGTGGTACAGCTCCTCTGTTTTCTTTCCACAAAACAGTTTGGAAACCCAGAGGAAAAGTATAATAAGAGTTTTTTTCCTTAGCACTGTTAAAATCATTTGTCATACATAATTTCTATGATGCATATTGGCATATTGCTATGTGCTAAATGCATTTGTATTTTACCTGCAAACTGAAACCAAACAGGAAGCCTGGGAGGAGAAAAAGGTGAGGAAACATCGGAAATCATAAAAAATTAGGAAAAGCTGTTTTCCAGAATCTTCAATTCTTGCCATAAAACTCATTTTTTGTTTCCTCATTTCTAAAGAAGAATGTTGTAAATGGGACTAGGAAGCAAAACAAGCAGAATGGGTTGGGAAAGCTAAGGGAGGTGATTGAACTCCTAAGGGTGTAATATAACTCTTCTCAGCTCTGCTAGGAGCTGGACTACACCCAGGAAGTTCTAATACATGCGGTTTCTTTACCTGTGTGCAGTGTTGTGCAAGGAGGGCATAGAGCTACACAACGGTAAGGTCCTGCATGCCTCAATGGGCTTGATTAATCTGCCTCGTAATTTCAGTAGAAAGCAATTCAGTCCTTCCTGATGAGGAAAGGGCAGGACTGACAGAAGTATTAAGAGTCAGAAGGATGAAGGAGATTGGACAAAAGAGGGGTGCATCTCCTATAGTGTATACGTGTAAGAGGAATTGTGACAGTGTGCCAGAGACACCGGCTGATCAAAAGTGACCCAAATTACCCTGTACAAAAACATCTCTTACAAAGCCCAGGAGATTGTTAAAATACCATGAAACTTCATGATGTATTCCCAAATCCTGTCAGCTAAACATGCTTACTTTTAGCTGTTAAACTGATTTTCAGCTGACAAAGATTGGCTAGAAGCTACAGTACTGGGAATTTGGCGCACTTTATCCTGCAAGTCTTGGTTATTGTCTCATATTGTCAACTGAGGAAGTCCGCAGCTGAGAAAAGAAGAGGAGGGGCTGAGCAATTGAAGGCTGAGGTAGAAGCTCAGACATCAGTCACCAGGGCCTCAGTGATAGTAGATGGCCTCGTTAAAGTGGATGCTGATTGAGTTGTAGCAGAAATCGCAGGCTAGAATGCCCCTTCGCAGGGGAGGGAGCATTTTATGTTCTCCGGTTGTCTGTCAGCATCTCAATGAGGGATGGAGGCTTTGAAAAGTGTCATGCAGAATCCTAATGAGGTGCCAGAGCCCAGGCAGAGGGGCAGGCTCAGAAGGATGCTCCTGATGATCTCTTTTTGCAGCGGTGTATTTTGCAGATCTTAGAAAGCAGCAAGGGGAGGCTTGTCGGGATTGGACTCAGGAGGCTTGTTCACACACTCGCTGGTCCTGCAGTGACTCTGCGTGTGATGTGGGGAGGGAAAGAAGGGGAGACCCAAGGAGAGGGTTGTGGGTGTGCTAGAGGGGACTGGGAACCCCTTGTGCTCTCCTTCATTGCACGTAGCTTTCACTGAGCCCAGGGAAGAAAAGGACTTGCTTCTGATGCTTCCCACTGTTTGCCTTCCACTCCGGGAATCTGATGGTGGATACTTTCTTTAGTCATTTGGCACCAATATCCCACTTTTTTCAAAGTGGTGACGCCCCAGTTGACACCACTCTGTGTCTAGAGAGTAGGTATGTTCACTCTCTGTGTAGTAATCCAGAGACAAAAGTCTGCTCCCAGCTATTCTGTGTGGGTTAGTGATGGCTGCTCCTTCCTATAAGCTGCTCAGCTTGGGGTCATAGCTGGGTTTTGTTTATGCCTGTAAATCTTTCCTTTTCTACTTATCCTTTCCTCCCACTAGTCTTGCTTGTGCTTCCCCTAGGGTGACAGGACAGTGTGCAGTTTGCATCTCCTAATTGACTGCTCTCGATGCATAATGTATTTTTTTATTTTAATGAATCACCAGCTTGCTTTGATGGCTTTTTTCATTATTTGTCTTCCTCCCATTGAAATTTCCTTGGTGGAAAGGAAGGAGGGAAAACAGCCCTTTCCCCTCATGTATTGCTTAGGTGCTGATCTCAGTTACCTTTTTTCCCAGTCCTTGCCTTTTATGTGGAATATTTTTCCCCTTTGAGTGCATTGTGGGGAGGAGTCAAATCTCCTTTGCCAGCCTCTTGCTCCAGCTCTTTTTTTCAGGATTGCTTTGAACTGAGGAAAGCAGCCAGTTGTTAATCTCCCTAGTGACAGGCTGCGAAGGAGAAGAGTGCAGGTCAGGAGAGAGTTCAGGCTCATCAGCACAGTATTCCTCCCTTTTTGCAAAAAGTAATTCCCTGCTCCAGGAGCATTGACCTGCCTGCTGCCTTTCTGCCTGCTGTCAGGTGTCTTTCCTGCACACCAGCCCCCTGGTTCTGCTTGGCTCAGTAGGCTTTTTTTCCAGTTCTAGAGTTATGCATATGAACTGAAAGTTTTCTGTGATGTGTGGACCTCGTTTAGTTTGCTGGGCTGAACGAGTATTTCAGGTAGTGCAAGGAGATGGGAACAAAGGGAGTAAAACCATTCACCAGAGGGACAGAATGGACTACAACAGGGAAGGGCAGTATTGGTGTGTTAAGCCTACGAACGCATAGTTTGGTCCTTGCTGCTGCCAGGCTGACTGTAGCTGGTCTTCTCTGCTTTGTGGTTTGCTGAGGGCTGGGGTACAGAGGAGCCAGGAGAGCACCAGCCCCAGCCTGGCCACACAAGGGAGGCTTATCTGGGCTCTGGGGTCTGTTTCCATTCAGCCTGATCTGCTACGTTCTCTTGCTACCTCCTTTTCCCATCTTTCTACTTTTGTGGTTTTACTTTTTAACTTTTTGGATGGATTACCTGCAGGTATCCACTTTGCCAACCCTCTAAATAACACCACCACCACCAAAACCCCCCCCCCACCCCACCCCCCCCAAAAAAAAACGCACGGAGGGAAAGGGAGTCTGAGTAGCGCTGTACCTTCTGACTCAGAATGCATGTGGTGGAAAATCTTCCACCCCTCAGGACCATGAAGCAGGCATCTTAGCTGCTCACTGCTGATCCTTCTTCACCTCTATCCTCGTGGCTTAAATAGGGAACCTGTTTAAGGTTCTACGGAGGATGGTCCCTTGGGGAAGCAAGAAAACAAATGCTTTGAGGTGAAGGATGTGCCACTATTATGTGCCAGAAGGAAGGGAGTAATAACCTTTCTAGCCTTATTAATAGAGCAGCTCTATGGACTGCATGTTTTTTTTCCTCAGCTAAACCTGGATGCAAAATGACTGTGGAGCTTGTGTCATCTTTCCCTTCCAGAAATAAAGGCTTGTGTTTCCAGCTAATTCAGCCCATTCTTGTAAAGCAGGAATTAATGAAACTGCAAAAAATTGTAGAGTTCATTTGGGAGATGATGGTTCCTTTCCTGACTGCTGCTGGTCTAATGTTCTTTGCAGGATGTTGTTTCAGGGCAGTTCAGACCAACCTGAGTGGTGGTGGCCGCCATTCTGCCTTGCCACACAGTCCCACCTTCTCTGATGTGTTCTCACTGTTATTTGTGTATTCCCACAGTGCCATGGAGTAACGGAGCTGCTTAAAAATGAAGCCTTTTTGAGTTTTATGTCACTCCGCTGGCTGAGTGGCTTAGTATCTGGTCTCATCAGCACCAGGCCAGACACAAGAGGGCTGACAGACAGTTTTGTCTGGGATCAAGCCCACTACATCACATTGGATCAGCTTATGCTACTGTGCGCCTTTTCCCTTGCCCTGGAGAGAAGAGTCTGCTTGGCAAGCTGCTCTACTGTGTTTCTAAATGTGGTTTTAAACTGCAGTCAGGGGACCCTGGGTATCGTTGCCTTAGACTAAGTGTGCTAGGGAAGGGAAAGGACAAAGGATGTTTGCAAGAGAGCAGAAGTGCAGACTAAAGCCTTTGAAAAGCTGGGAGCTAAGCTTAGACACAGGCAGTCATGCACAGCTTGAGGCCTGGTGCCTACTGCTTCTAGAGGCCTTGGGCAGATGTTGGCAATAGAGCAATCAAAAATGATCTTGGATGCTTCACGCTCTGTCTTACAGCTGGAGTCAGAGAGCTCCTGGTGACAGAAGCTTTGGAAAGAAAAAGGAAAGGCTATTAAAAGGCTCAAAGAGCAGCCAGTTTAGCTCCCTAGGCAGAGCATCCCTTTATTCTGCAATGCTGGTCTTGCAACACACGCGCACACACACACGAGGAATCATTTTCTTCCTACGCTCTGCAGAAAGCCAAACCACCTCATCCTCGCTGACGTATGCCAATACCCATCTCCTGCTTTTACCTTCCTCCTCCTGCATCACACATGTTCCAGCCCTTCCCGGGGCTCTCACCCACACACACTGCAGGCCTCTGCTGTCACCACATCAGATGAGCTCTTTCCTCAGCACACAAGTGAGGAGACGGCCTTTTGTACAGCTGTAGTTCTGGATGAGGAGACTTTCAAATTCCACTTTTTGTAATGTGTCTCAGACAAACTTGTCCTCTGCCACACTTCCTGGAGTTAAACAGTACGTGACAGCAGCAGGATTTATGATATGCAAATGGCACTAAAACACTGTAGGATGAATAGATGAGCATACAGGTAGTCGTGAAGTTGGTAGCGGAGGAGGGGGAGATGCTCACTGAGAGAGGTAAGAGGAGGAGGACAGCAACAGGCAACCCAAAGAGGGTATCCAAGCACTGAAAGACGTACAGGGAGAGCTCTCTTGTCCAGAGCACTCAGGTGGGTGGGAGAAGCAGGAGGTAAAAACGTGCAAAGGAAAGCAGGGCCTAGAACAGAGACTTGGGACTTATACTCCACCAGTACAGGAGCTTTGCAAGAGCCACTGAAGGTAAGCCCACAGTCAGCCCAGGCCTCATTTGAGAGATTAAAGATGATCCTAATTCACTCCATTATGACACAAAATGGGAAGCTTTCCCCCAGGCCTCATGGAACATCTTTCTATAGCTGAGTTGAGCTTCTGTGATGGACACCTGACAGTTGTGGGGCTGTCTGTGGAAGAGAGAGGGTCACTCTGCCACTGTGCTGTCACTCTGATCCTAAGCTTATGTTTTCTTGGATGTTTATTTGGTGTTTCTGTAGTCTATATGTCATTTCAGTGTATTTTGGGAAACCTTTAGCAACTTTGTTAACCTTAGCAAACAGAGTAGCTTTGGAAACAAGGTAGAGAGATGGTTTCCCACACATAGGCTGTTGCATGTCATGTACAGAAGGATGACACAGCCAAAAGACTCATGTTTCAGGAGACCCTGTTTAACAGGAGACCACCAAAGGAATAGCTGTTGCTGGCCCTGGGTGGAAGGAGTTGACCAAAGTGGGCTTTGGCTCCCAAACTGCTAGAGAATACCTGTGGAGCTGAGGTGGCACAGGCATCTGACTGGCATGAGTCCTGTCTGAGGGGGCTGCTGCTCCCCCCGGGTCGGGTGGGATGGGCTGACTCATGTCGGGAGGTCCAGGAAGATGCCCTGCACTCCCTCACTGTGGGGTTTGGCAGGGATCTGGTAAGCCAGTTGGGAAATCCTTTTATTGTTTCCCTCTGACCTGCTGAACCCTCCCAGCAAGATGAATCATTTGCAACAAGGATGTGACCCTTTGCTGGAAATGCTCCTCCTCTGCTCCACTGATGCTGAGCAGCCTGGGGCATGCCTGTTTTGCCCAACCCTAACGAAAGTCCTGTTTTCCAAGAGAAGCTGGTAGTTATAGCTAATATCAAGCTCCACACCCCTGTGAGGGGAGATTTCCTGACTTGATCCACAAATGTTTTCTCCTGTTCTCTCCTCCCCAGATACTTGATTGCTTTTGGGGCAGTTTACCCCTGCTGATTGCTAAAGGGAGACCTTCCCAAGTAGCTCATGAGCGAGAAGATAGGAAGCCTTGGAAGGTCTGGGAAACTCAGTGTTTTCCTCTGAGTGGCTGACTGGAATACATCCCTTTCACCTCTTTACTTCTGTTCCAGTCAAGCTCGGGAAATAGAACTTGTCTTCTTCCCACCTGGTTCTCTTTCTGGGAGATCATGCTGCCCAAAACTTTTTGCTGCCTCATGGTAGCGCTCTGTCTCATGTCAGTCAGGGTATTTTGTACCCAGGAGTGGTAGTCAAAATAAACTCAGTGCAAATGAGTGGTACCTCAGTCCCAGGTGGGAAGTATGAAGGCTGTTGAATCACACCCCTGTTTTGGCATCACGTGGCTGAGCTTTCTGCTTGGGTTTTGGGGAGATGTGGAACAGACAGCATGGCTGCTTGGAGGAAGTCTGCTTGAGTGGTGACAGCCAAGGACTGTGCAGCCAAGGACAGGTTAGGTGAAACTTCAGAAGGCAGGAGAAGGGGTGGCCTTGTTGGACCAGGCAGGCCATGTGGAGAGGTCTGCAGCCTTGCTGCAGGGAATACTGATGGGCTGTTCTTTTCTTACTTTGTTGAGGCCTGACACAAAGGTTTCCAGTAACTGGTGCCCTGTATGACCTTCCTGGTCTAGATGATGGTACTGGCATAGTGCCAAAACCAGGCGGCTGATCTAGGGCTGAGCAGTAGTCCTTCGCAGTCCCCCAACAGCTCTCCTGGGCCTGTGCCCTCCATTGCCTGTGAAGAAACACATTGCTGCCACCAGAGGTGTCTTCCCAGGACCAGGTGCTGAGTCTGTGCTCTGGACTAGCCTGGGGTATTTTTCAGCTGGGAACTCTGGGCAGGGTGCTGGGCTGGGCTATTGGCTGATCTCACGCGCTGCCAGTGCCTGGCAGAGGGGGACAGAAGGCCAGGTCAGGACCGTGCCACGTCCCTGTCAGTTGGGAAGGGACGGTGCCATATCCTGCTGGGTAGCAGAGATGACTGCGCTGTGAGAACATCTTTACACCTACGAACAATGAGCAGAGGTTGAGCTGGCAACGAGCAGCTATTCTCATTGCCCCAGAGGAGCTGAGCTGATTTGCAGCGTAATTAATATGCATCAGATAAAGAAACCTGAAATCAGGATTTTGGCTTGCTCAGAAAATATCTTTCCCTGCTTCATTATTGCTCCCAAATGAAATTCTTTGAAGCTGCGAAGAGTGTTTTTGCTACTGACAACATACCTCCTCCTTTTTATTTATTTATTTTTAAAGCTCTCAGTGTTTCTGGTTTCCTACCTGGGATTTGTTTGCCACGGAGGAGGCAGGAGGGGGAGGAGGGGGAGGCATGCACAAGTGCATATCAGCAGCAGAGACATTAATGCAGGCAGGTGTTCTCTCCAAAACCACTGAGGAGAAGCCAGGAGGATCACGCCCACCTAAAAATAAACATTAACATATGTATGGGCCTTTCTGAGCCTGAATCACTGCTGGATACCAGATCTCCACAGACTCTTGCCCAGAGATGGTGCAACAGTCTGCTAGGTAGCAACCCTGCTTCCTGGCGCTGTGGGAAAGGTGTAGGTTTTGCTGCTGCTCACAGAGTTTCAGGACCTTGGTGTAATGGAAGGCAGCACCAAGATGAGACGCTGACACTGCTGTGTGTGCTTTAACAGCTAGCTGTAGTGCTAGTGCAGCTGCAGACAGGAAAATGCAGACTTATAGTCTATGTCAGGAAGTTTAGGGTGCTGCAGGATAGAGTGTGGAAACCAGAATTATGTCTGCAAGGGCATTTCTCTGCCTCATGTTCCTTGCCATCATGCCTGCTGGGCCCAGGACTGATGTGGTTTGTTTTCATTTTGGAGAGCCAAGATGGGAAGAACGGTAGGCGGAAGGAGAGGCAGCGTGGGGGTTTGCACTCCCACACCCTCTGCAGCAAATGTGTTCAGGGCTTGTTATGTCACGCAGCAAACAGAACCCATGGGGCATAACCTGAGAAACTGAGGCATCAGTTCTGGTTTGGATGTCCTGACCTTGCTCAGGTTAACTGCTTTCCTGTTGCATGCCGCTGCATAGCTGAGCACAGCTGCCTCTCGGAAATGGGCAGTTTTCATGTACGTGTTTCCCAGAGTGGGGATCACAGAGATACTGGAGGTTGGGAGTGAGTCATACTAAGTCCCAAGAGTGGGCCTGGAGAAGACTGAGACAGCAGGGAGGGGTGTTGGTACTGGTCAGTGTTAGCAGATCCCCAGCCATGGTGCAGTCTAGGCTTAATTGATATGTGTAACGTGTCACTCATTGGTGTCAGGCAGGGGGGCATCCTCTCAGCTGGAATAGCAAGGAAATAGTACAGGTCAGGAAAAAATACCTTAGTGTACTTGTGCAGAGAAGCTGGTGGTTCCTGCTTATACTGGCTGTGAAGCAAGGCAACACTGACAGTTATACGTATCGGTAGGAATACAGTTTGCCCAAAGCTGAATACTCCTGACTTCCGTTTGAAAAACAGTGGGAGATATCTATTCCAGATGTGCACTCAAAGTCCTGTTGATCCTGACATCAGAGCAGAAGAAGGCCTGAGCGTTGAGTAGGGCTTGAAACTTATAACAGCACACAGCCATCTATCTCAGTGCCAGTGCTGCAGCATGTTTGTCTTTCAACGGAGTCCCCATAAGGGAATTAGGGAAGTGATGCTTCTGCCTACCAAGATGTGCAACTTATTTAGGAGGTTGTAAAGCTCCTTGGAATTAGAAACAGGAATAAAGGCATCAGGGTTGTGCAGCTTCTTTGCATCTTCTATGTTTGGGGAATGTTTATATGATATATAAAAGAGATTTAAATAGGCACCGGGTGGGGGCATATCCAGATGTTCCTATTTAAACACAGGCTGAGAAGGGACTACCGAGAAGTTTGCTAGATAGACGTTTTGTTCAGGAATTATCCCTTAACAGCACTTGTAATAAAGAAGCAGCAATGGCATTCAGCTGTCAGTGTTGACAAACTGCTACTACTGTTGTGATGGGGAGTGGTGGTGTTCGCTCCTCTTTCTCCCTGGTGGGGTAGCTTAAGCCGAATTCAGTGGCCAGGTGATTTCTGAGAAAAGTGGTGTTTGCTGCTCTCTGCTGGTTTGTGAGGGAATGATGTGCTGTCAGCGGTTCTAGCCCTTTGGGACACGGAAGCTGGGCAATGACTCACAATAAATTACACTTGGGTTCAGGAACAGATGAGGGAGAGAAGCCTGAAGTCTGACCCAGAACGAGATAATAAAGGAGATGCGTGGCCATTTCTGCCACTGGGAGAGGGGGCAGCAGCAGGGAGCAGAGCTTACAGCAAGGAACACTTAATAGCCTTTTTTCTGAGCTATTTATTTTCAGATGTCCCAGTGCTAAATATGGGATTTATATTGCACTAACCAAAACATTTTTTCTGCTTTTTCACCAGCACCGGCAGCTGCTGAAGGACAGTTTCATGGTGGAGCTGGTTGAGGGGGCTCGCAAGCTACGTCATGTCTTTCTTTTTACTGATCTGTTCCTGTGTGCCAAGCTGAAGAAGCAGATTGGAGGGTGAGGTTTTCCTTCTGGAGTGTGTCCTTTGCACCTCAGTTTCAGCAGAATCCTGGGTTTAGCCAGCAATTTTAGCTGAATATGAATACCTCAGACCTGGGTAACCATAATCCATGAGATGTAGTTAGACAAGGAATGATCAGCAAGGTAGTACTGTCTATTTTATGAGACCTTGGCCAAGTCCTGATCCCTCAGGAAAGGTTAATTCCTCCTGCCCCTGCTCCAAGCCCTCCTAGGAAAATAGAATGTTCTTTAGCTGCTGGTATTCTAGACAAATGTCATTCATTTTTCTACTTCCCCTTTCTTTTAATAGGTGACATTCTTCACTTTCTTTTGGTACTAAGGTTATTAATTTTGGCCTTGCAGCTACAGACAGTTAACAGTTTTGCAGAAAGAATGGAAAAGGTACAATAAACAGACTATGTGTCAATCCCAAAATGCAGCTATACACACAGTTTTGTTGATGTTTTTCACAAATGAGAGTGGAAGAACCTTTACCACCAACATGCTTGCCTCAAACAGGGCTTCTCTTCATTTGGTAAATGTTCTGCTCGGGGAGACCCCTCTCACCATCTTGCCCTCCTCAAGCAAAAAGTTGTCCCTGCCCCTTTTGAAGCACATGCTTGTGAGGAATGAACCTTCAAAAGAGTGGGACATTCCCAAGAGTTGGATGTTCCTGACAGTAGAGGTGGAGAGGGTTGAAACATTAAAATAGTGAACTAGTTATCCTGGTGAAATCACTGGAGGATGGCAGTTACGAGCTGTCATTTCTCTCTTCTGTTTGGATTACACAGAGGTTTATCCATATTGGCTTACCTTCCCTAACTTTGCCCTCTTAGCTCAGGCAGGAGAGACCTGGGTTTAGATCTTGGGTAACAGCCAGGTCAGAGGCATGGCATGGCTTTTGAACTTTGCCTCTATGGAGGCTTCAAAGGGAGAGCATGCAGGACTGAAAGGGTTTGAAAAAGATCATTATGGTTCCTTAGGATCAAAAGGACTAGATAACAAAACAAGTTGCCTTGTCATGTGCTGTACTGCCCACTGGCCTTTCTAGGCTTTCTTGCTGGAAAGCAGCCCTTGACCAGACTTTTTCCACATGGGAGTCATGGCGAAGTTGAGCCCATTTCTGTATTGTATGCACTATAGCAGGGAAGGACTTGTGGGAAGGGGGAGTGAGTGTTGCCAAACATTGGTGATAGTAGAAGGTTTGGAGCTTCTGTCTTTCAGAAAAAGCCAGCAGTATGACTGCAAATGGTACATCCCGCTCACTGACCTTAGTTTCCAAATGGTGGATGAGTCTGAAGCAGTGCCCAACATCCCACTGGTACCTGATGAGGAACTGGATGCCATGAAGATAAAGATATCCCAGATCAAGAATGACATCCAGCGTGAAAAGGTAAAGGGGGTTGAATACTCCATGCCAAGTACAGACTTAGTGTCTCTGCTGAGATGAGGTGCTAATAAAGCCGCATTCCCAGAGCTGCACAGCATGGAGAGTCATGCTGAAACAAGACTGCTCGGCAGAGGGTTATGGTGCAGCTCTGTTTTCAGTGATATCTAGATGCTCTGCAGCCCATCATTGCTTGTCCTAGTGCACGGCTCGAATGATGGTGTCCTGTGAGGAGGCAGAAACAAAAAGACCCTGTAGTTGTTCCCAGTAGTTCCTCTATTTGCATGGAACCGTCTGTAACTGCTATCCCTGAGCATCCATGTGGCGGGCAGGACTCTTATGCTGTGGACATGAGGAGGACTGGGAGTGTGGCATGCCAATTTCTGGCTATTAAAGTATGATCCTGCAAGTGATTTGGGTCAGAAGCCATGTACTTATGAATTTTTGTAGGCTCAGTTATGCTTTTGACACTTTTTCTGACTTCACTGCTGTCAAAGCACCAGCAAATATATGGAGAACACCAATTATATTGACTGGACAGTCTGACACAGATAAAGTGTCTCTGGCCCAGGATTCTCTTTGCTTGCAAGACGTGTTTTCTCAGAGGTGTTAGACTCCAAACCTTCTTGGAATCCAAAAGAGAAATAAGAGTTTGAAAACTGGAAGCCTGGTGGTGTGTAGAACAGGATATAAATAACATTGCTTGTACCATGAGAAGACTGTCCCCAGCTCTTCCAAAGAACATGCTTCTGCCTCTCTGCCCTGGCGGGCTTTCAGAAAGGGCTTCGGGGAAAAAGTAAGATATTAGGAGGAACACTGTGTGGAAGCCTCTTACTCAAAAGGTGCAGGTGCCCAAGATACATGCTTCAGTGCATCAGTGCCAAACAATATACGTGACTGGGTTTTACCCAAGAAAAACCTTTGTTCTAGCTGACCTCTGTTGAAAATGGATCGGTGGGTGGGAGAGAATTTTGGCAACAGACTTCTAGGCAGCTTCTAGAGAAGTTCCTTACAGTCTCCTTAGTTAAGGATGCTTGGGGAGGACCTGGCAGTGCTATGGCAGTGACATGATGCTGTTGGAGCCTCTGGAATGAAAAGTACAGGGTATAGCTGGGACAGTGGCCATGCACTTCTGCACCTTCATCTGGGGCAGCTGGAATTGGGGAACAAAGCCAAGACTGAGTGTAGAGATACTGCAGGTAAGATCTTCCTGAGCAGCTGGGAGCCCTGTGGATCCTGTTGACAGCATTTCTCCTGCCTGGGGCCATTTGGCTACTCACAGAGGGAAGGGATTGTAGATCTTAAAAGTCTGTCAGTGTAAGTGGGGGAAGACATTGGAGAATAACATGTGTCTTCTGTCTCCCTCCCTCCCTGACCCTTCAGAGGGCCAATAAAGGCAGTAAGGTCATTGAGAGGTTGAAAAAGAAGCTCTCCGAGCAGGAATCCCTCCTACTGCTGATGTCTCCCAACATGGCCTTCCGGGTACACAATCGCAATGGCAAGGTGAGTGGCTCTTCTAGTCTCCCTCAGTGTACAAGACAGAGATCAAGGGGAGAGTGTGTGTGTGCGGGTGTGTTTGTATATGCTGTTGTACAAGGAGGTCTTCATGCCCTCTACTGTCTATGGAAAGCACTTTCCAAGCAGCAGACAACTAACCCTTGCTACACCAGAGGTTATGATGGCATCTTGTAAGGCTATGACTAATTTGTATGCAACATTGGCATTTAAAAAATAGTGTTAGAAATTAATCCCCTACCTCAGCAACTGCCTGAGCAGAGCAATAGGAACGTCTCTCTTCACCTAAGATACAGCTCTGCAGCAGCTGCCTTCTAGAGTCTCCTTTGAATTCAAGGCTTAGCACACTCAGGTCTGTCTTCTCAGGCCTGTAGGCTGCACTTGGCACCAAGGATGCTGAAAGGTTGTGAACAGTCTCCTTTAGCACTGTGGGATGCTCAGTGTGCCAGAGGTATCCCCTGCTCTGGCAGTGCTGTAACCTGTCACTGTGGCCTTTCCATGCACATGGCGAAGGATTCTCACAAGACCCTGTTGCTACTCAGTGAAAATCCACAAGCTGGTCACTGCTTCCTCAGTTTGCATCAGTGTCTAGGCCTGTGCCTGAGGCTTTTGGGTTTCCTGGTGCAACCATTGTGAGGAATAGCACAGAGCTGCCATGGGACCTCATGCTGCCAGGGATGCAGCTGCTGTTTGCAGGGTGGAGCTCTGTGAAAGCTCTGACTGCAGGAGTCTGTGTTGGTGCTGCTGGCACATTGCTGAGAAAGCATATTGCCAAAGTCCTGCCTGTCACTGACAGAGCTGTGACATAGGGCAACCGGCAGGAGTACTAGAAGGACAGTATATCCAACAATTTGCACTGGAGGAGGGTGGGAGGCAGACAGACCTGCTCTCAGTCATCGGTCAGACTAATGCATACCCCATTTTCTTCTGTTTTCCTGTGTAGAGTTACACATTCCTTATTTCATCAGACTATGAAAGGGCAGAGTGGAGGGAGAACATCCGGGAGCAGCAGAAGAAATGTGAGTGTCTCTCAACTGGGCGTTGGTACAATGGGATCTTATTAGACAGCAGGAGTCTAGAGGATGAAGTGTGGGGCAGGGTCCCCTGGAAAATGAGACATGTGCATTGAAATCCACAGCACAACATGGATGTCTTCTGTCTCTGCGCATCTGAGACTGTCTGGGGATCTTTTGCTTGCAGTAACATAAAGGAAATGTGTAGGAAGAGCACTGAGTAAGTGTGTGGAGAGATTGTCCCATTTACTCTGGAGATCAGAGCTCTGTGCAGTTCCAGGTAGAGGGAACAGCTGCACCCTTTTACCTGCCTCCAGTCGAAAGAAAATTATTTACTTTTTTAGCATGGGTGCTTTTTGGCTTTGCAAGAAAATAAGAGCCCCCCTTGTTTCCTGTGAGTGATCCTGAGACTTTTTACTCCAAAGAGTATCTAAATATGCCCTCAGTAGAGCTGAGCTGTGGCTGCACTACAGTCCTGAGCACCACGGTGCTCCTTCTGAGCATTGCTCCGGGAGCAGCTATCCCATGTATGCCCAGAATGAGGGAGCATGCGTCCAGCCTCTGCATTGAATTTCAGTTCCTCCCTCTTTGAATCTCTGGCAGGCTTTAAAAGCTTCTCACTCACATCGGTGGAACTTCAGATGCTGACAAACTCCTGTGTGAAGCTTCAGACAGTCCACAATATTCCCCTCACTATCAATAAGGAAGGTGAGACCTTTAGTTTATGCTTTTACATGGTACGGCTGCAGTGAAAACCTGCCTCTGCCTGCCTTTGTGCATTTTCCCTCGAACTGCTCTTACTGTTTCTTTTTGCTACAGGCTTCAACCTGGTGATGAGTTACAAACTGAGAGTTCCTGTAAAAAAACCAAAAAGCTGAGGCCATATGTACCCAACTTGCGTAGTTTAGTTGAAGTAGATGATGGTGTACAAAGAGAGAGCAGCAGGAACGATAACAATCTGTCATACCAACGTTACTTGCTGCAACAATAAAAATACAAGCTTCAAATGATATGGCTACATCTAAATTAGTAAAATATTCCTGGACATCCTCCAATATGTATTCATTGACTAGTAAATGGTCTCTACGTGCAGCCATCATGCCAGGAATTAGAGGCCTGTTGGAAGTCCTAGCCTGGGACAACTTTGAACTATGCCTGGGAATCCTTTAGAAGAACACTAGTTGGCCAAAATTTTGTCAGAGACCATCCTAAATTACTGTTTCATCTGCTAATATAGATTTAGCCTCTATATTTTACTTTTTCTCCTCTGAATTTCTTCCGTGCTGTCTTGCTGACCCTAAAAATGTCATTGTAAAAGCCACCCATTGCCAGAAGGCATTACAGGTGAAACCGACGCTGAACCTGGAACAGTCTCCTCTCTTACTGAAATGGCTAGATTACATGCTCCTGCTATCCTTTTCAGAGACAGTTTACCCCTCTGCTCATTAACCTGTGTAATACCAATCTCATCACTCTGTCTTTCACTCTTGGCTCCTCTGTGAAAGTAACAAAATTCCTTGGGTCTTTTGTACAGATGATGAATCCCCAGGTCTCTATGGATTCCTGAATGTCATTGTCCACTCTGCCACAGGATTCAAGCAAAGTTCAAGTGAGTTGCAGTCTGTAACACACAGAGGTGTTGATAGGGGTTGGTAATTCAGGTGCTGTGACAGCTGGACGTTGACTGGTTTAGGACTGTAGCATCTGGGATGATGGTGAGGAAGAGAGGTGATTTGGGGAACTGGAAGTAGAATTGGGGCATTGGTGTAAATTTAGGGGAATGCAATCTTTTTAATGCTACTATTAACTCTCAGGAAGACCAGGATCAAGCATGCAGCGTTATTTTTTAGGTTGTCTGTTGGTATTTTTTTTAAAGCAGTGTTTGCTAGTTACCCAACAGTTTTAGATATGAGTCAACCCTTATCTGGAATTCTTTAACTGTATTTTGTTTTGCAATGAAAGAATGGAAAGCATTCTCTGACATCCAGAACTTTTGGTGTAAAGAAAGAGGTGTTATAATTCAGGGGAGTGATTTGACAGAAGGATCAAACCAGGTGAAAAAATAGAGTGAAGTGGACACCCATAGACAGAAACGTGCTTCTCAGCCATTGATGAGGACAATCCATGAAAAGCTGCAAAGCGTACCCAGCGCTGTGGCCGGGGATCCTGTTCTTATCAAAGCTGCATGTGCAGGCTCAGGAGGAAAGGTACTGGGCATACGTGCTTTCTGCTGGCCCTCCTCCTGCTGAACCGTTGACTTCCCAGATGCTGTCTAACGTCACTTGGAACATAACTTACAAATAGGGGCAATGTCTACAGATCATTACTAGTTCTTCAAAAACACCAGGTACCACCTGATTAACCACTTGACGAAGACAATGAGTTTTTGATGGTTGGCCCCTAGCCTACTCTCTGAGGGATATTATACTGCTGCTGTTCTCAGGGAAATTGGTTCTGATGCGGTGATGGGGTCCAATATCTACCTGGGGAAGCTTAATTTCTCATTGGTGTGCACTTTCTGCTCTTTGTGGATTGATTTGGGAAATACTAGGTAATAGCATACACCTGATTCATGGTAGAGATGAAGGGCTTGTCTGTGCTGATGTCATTTATGCAGCTGTGCTGGTACTTCAGCTTCATCAAGGCAAATCTGCTGGTCCAGGTGTTGAGATTTGTGCTGAATAGCGTTACTGATGCTAATACAAAGAACATGCAAACGCAGACACACCCTGAAAGTGATTAATGCAGGTTCAGAGTTTCTAGTAATTTTTAAAAAGGTTCTGTCGCTGTCTCCCCTCCTCAGATTTGTACTGCACATTAGAGGTGGATTCTTTTGGGTATTTCGTGAACAAGGCTAAAACTAGAGTTTACAGAGACACCACAGAGCCCAACTGGAATGAGGTAGGTTGGATTTTTCTTAATGTGACTTGTTCTATGTGCCAAACATTAATGCATGTGTGCAGAAAACCCGCAAATGGAGTAACTTGCTGCTTGCTTAGCACTTGTGCTGCATGTGCTGTCTTTCAGAGAACACTTTTATGCCAGGTTCATTTCTGTCAGGGCTTGCAGAAGATTTTCTCTTGGATTGGCTATAGCTAAACAAACATTTCAGTACAAAGGACTCTTGTCCAGCATTTCATCATTTAAACAGATGCACGCTTGATTATATTTTTAAAAGATGTGAGAATATATTGAAGGAGGAGGTGGTTTTGTTTATTTGTTGTGAGGGGGAAGAATTAGACGTAGACATTTTGCCTGTTTACAGCCAACTCAAACCTGCTGGGGAGCAAAATTAAATACAGGTACATTGTCCCTTTGAATGATGGTTTGCTGAAACTCAGTGGAACCCGACTAGGATGGTTGACTCCTTAGTCTCTGATTTGACCACCTTATATATACAAAATACAATTTCAGTTTATTTCTAGACCAAGTCCGTTAGGGAGGAGGTTTTGGTCAGTCCTTCAGTGCTACCTCCTCATGAGTTTTAAGGAAACTATATTGATCATTAAGAGACTAGCGTCCTGCTGTGATGTATTCATTGCTCTTTCCTTTCCTGGTGCCCTGCAGGAGTTTGAGATTGAGCTGGAAGGTTCACAAACTCTGCGGATTCTGTGCTATGAAAAGTGCTACAACAAAACCAAGCTCACCAAAGAGGATGGAGAGAGTACGGATCGCATAATGGGGAAAGGACAGATCCAAGTAAGACTGTGCTTAACTCATTCCTGCTACCCTTACTGCAAAACGTAACAGGATTTTTGTATCCTGCAGTGCACCAGGGAGGTTTTATTCTGCCTTCTGATTGTCTCAGCTTTGGAGCTTTTTCTCCAGATAGTGAGGTGTATGGTGTGATTCAGAGGCGGGAAGTTAGCAGCTTTTTCCCTCTTGCCTTGTCCCCTGTGTCTACTTCAGTACCCTTATGGAATAGATGCTTGTTTGTGAAAATTTACTTTTGATCTCTGATTTGCCCGTTAACTTCAAAACTTCCAGCACAGTGTATAGGAACTGCACTGTCACTGAGCCCTCAGCGCTGTTCAGGATGCTCCATTTGTGACAAAAGAGGAAGAAATGAATCCCCTCTGTAAATCATGTGTAAGAAATGCTATGTTCTTTACGTCCTGGAAGTTGATTGATGTGATAGCAAGGCCTTGGAGGACAGGCTTATTGTCCTGATAACTGCCATGTCCAGGGTATAGTGTCCGTGACAGCAGGCTGCATCTGAGAGAGACATCCACTGCTGAGAATCAGCACGGGACACTTTGTCTATGTGACAAATTTGTAATACAATAGGGGAGGTGATGAGATGATTGCAAACGGATGCTGCTCTCGGGGAGCTGCTGCGTGATAAAGCGCTAAAGCTCCATGCAAGAGAAATCAGGCCATCAGTGGAGGATGACATGGAGAACATATGTTCCTCCTCTTCTTCCAGTTCGTTGCACTGTCTGTCCACAACTTTAGGAGGGTGTTAAAATGCTTGCTCTGCGGACATATTCTTTGTGTTGGACTGGCTGTTGTGCTGAACAGAGACCCTGCCCAGAGACGTTTTCCTTTTTGGCACGCTGAAAAATAGCACCAGTTCTCCTCCATTTACCTTTGACTCTTCATCACTCCATGGATGACAGCTCTCTCCAACATTTGAGGGATGGTCACACAGGCCAAGGCCATTTGTGGGACTTCAGAAGCAGCTCTGGTTGAGAGCTGCCTGCAGGATCATATCTCACCTTTACTCCAGAAGGGTTCATTGTCTAAATGGGTTTCATTAGGCCTGTTCCTTTCCCTCCCTCCTTGCAGCCTTGAGGCTGCCATGCCCTTTTCAGGGAAAGCTTTTGTCGCTGAAGTCATGGTGGGTGATTGAAAGAAAACTCATGTACAAATCAATAAATGCTAGTACAGGGTGCCTCCTATGTAGGTGTCTCAGGCCAGCCAGAAATCTGTATGTCCCTTCTGCTAAGAAAGGCTTATTTCCGTGGAGCTGAGCAACTATAAAAGAGCAAGTTTTCAGCCCTCAAATGCCCTGGAGATTTGTTTGCTTATAATGGAGAACCCTGAAATCACTGACCCTCTAAATTCTTCAAATATTTTGCATAGAATGATTTGAAAATGAATAAAATCTTTTAAATTTTTAACAACTTTTTTTTTTCCACAAGAGTGGGCATTTTTATGCACAGCACTTGTATGTTTAAATCACTTGTACTGTTAAAACATTTCATACTTAATAGGTAAAAATGCTCTTTGGTGACACTTGAATAAGAACTCCATATTGATTCTTTTAGAGAAACCTAAACATTGGTAATTAAAAAACAAAAAACCCACAAAAAACCCCAACCAACCAAAAAAAAATCAATAAAAGTTGATTAATGTGCAAAAGTTGCATTCTGTTGTATCATAAAAGGCAAATGCAAAAGTTCTCTTGCTTTCAGTAAATCCCCCTTGCAATTTATAAAGAAATTTGGTGAACTCTCAGAACATCCTCTTAATTCTCTGATTTCTCTCCCATCACACAACTTCTTAGCAGTATTGAATAACTGCAAAGAGAAGTCTTAAGAGATTCTGGTAAGATGTTGGGTTGATAAGAATTATTAAAGGCTTCTGTTTTGTTTTAGTTCTGTTTTTAAAGCAAACACCATTTCTCTATTGAGAAATCATCATAATGCAACAACAAAATCAAATTACAACCTGTGGCTGAAGGTTAGCTGTATTAACGCTGTCAGCATCTTTTCCAATCACTGTTTTATAGGAATTTTCTTTCATGATTTTCTGAAGTGCTTTACATTAAATTTTGTTTACTTTAGAGTTGCTATTGTATCTAGGGCTTTCTGTTTTGTTGTTGTGTTGTCATTATTGAGCCAAATCTGTCTTGTGTAAAGTTCTGTGAAGTTGGATGAGGTTTTTTTCCTAAGTTCCCTTTAGTTAAAAACTCTGGGAACATCAAGAGTCGTGTCTGCATCCTCCTGCTGATAAAAACAGGGAAATTTCTGTGTTGGCTAAATCACAATGTATTGTTAAGCCACGTATTATTGTAAATCTGTAACTTCCCATTACTGGGATTTCTGACTCACCAAATTCTCTGAGCTGCAGTGATGAGGACAATGCATCAAGGAGACGAGGACTGTTTTGGCTGTGAAATGTTTATTAAATCTCTCCGTTACATAATGGCACTGGAGGAAGGAAGACTGGAAATTGGTCCATGTGGTCAGAAGCTTCCAGGAATGGGCAATTTTAATAGCTCCCATTGCTCATACTTTCTTTTCCTACGGAATATTTTATTTACCTGTTTTTATAGCCACATGCAAAAGCTTCATTGCTTCTCAACCTGCAAGTTTTATCCCTGAAAAATAAAACCACGAGTTTTAATATGGGAGAACCTCATGTAAATGTAGAAGTGAAGTCCTCATCCGACCTTCTGGGAATGGCAGCACTGGATGTTCAGTGTTTAATTAGCCAGCACGCATCGTTGGCAGCTTCTGTTACATCTTGGGCATGAGAAATACAGGGAGAAGGTGCCATTCCTGGGTGGTCTGTGAAACTGAAATTATTGGGGGGCTTAGGGGAGGAAGAAATGGACATTGTCTTACAGGAGAAAACGTGAAGATTAGCTCAGTTGTAATCATCAGCTCCTCTCATTTTGAACTCTATTTTATTTTTATTTTCTTTCTCCGGTTACTTTGCAATCCAGATTAGGCACTTGGGAGGCCGGCCCTTTTGCTCTTTGAATTTTGCACTTCACGTGGCAGGCAGGTCCATGTATTTTGAGCGTAGCAGCCTTTTGTTTGGTCCTGAGACTCTGCATCTAAGTGGGCACATGTGTCAGCAAAACTGGCCTCTGCCTTGGGAACAGATTGCATGAGTAAACTGACACTTCATCCTGTGATCCATCTCCTCCAGTTGGTGCCTCCTAGAAATGCTGTTTCCTTTGTTGGGTTGTTTGGTTTTTTTCCCCTGCCTGATCAGCTCAGGCAAACCATTTCCTTCTCCCTCACAGCAGTGCTGGAAAATCAGAGAGGATATGACCTTAGATCAGTCATTCTGTGGTAGCAGCGCAACACCATTCCTCTGTTGCCATGCAAAACAATCACTCTTATCTCCTTAATTATCTGGGATGTCTCATAGCAGTGCACATGGCTATTTCAGACATCTAAGTTGTTTTCCATGTAAAACAGATTGTCACATGCTGCACCTCCCAAGTGTCAACTCAGAAAACCTTTTACACACTCCAGTTCATTTAAACAGTTTGCTCATGCAGAAAAGTATCCCAGCACTGAAAACAGGGTGGAAATGAAGGAGGCAATGGGTCATGTCTAAAGGGTGATGGCGGGAAAGATTAACATGTCAGTGGGGAGCTTTGAGAAGAATGGGGTTATGGCTGGACTGGGAGTTTCCAGCAGCAGTGAGACTCTGACAACATGTATGTGACATCAGTTACAATTAAAAATTGATGGAGTGTAAAGTTGCCAGGGAGGTTTAATAAAAGGAGGAAGTAATGTGAATAAATAGCAGAAAACACACTAACCTTAAGGTTGCCTCAGTCCTTGCTCCCAGGCGTTTGATTTCCATCGATGCTTTTTCATTTCTCCCTCTTTCTGTATACTTTCTTTTCTCTGATGGGGAAAAAAAAAATTCATCAAACTCTCGCGGTGGTTTCCTAAGGCAGAGCACAGACACCCTTCTTCTCAGTGCCTGGCTTGCATTTGCCATTGACCAGCATCCTCAGTTTGCCTTTTTCCCAGGTCCTCACCACTCTGTGTCCTGCACACTTAGCCTCTACTGACCTCTGTCTGTGCACTAATTGTCTTCATTCAGTGCCAAGCTGGTACGAGGGCCAGAGACTTGCCCTCAGAAATCCCTGTGGTGCTGAGCTGCTTTGTTCTAATGTGTTTTATGCAGGATACAGAGAGGCATCTGCTTGATTCATTAGTGAATTTGGGGCTGTAGCTTGCCACTGCAAATGCCGAAGAATGGGTTGCAAGGGGTCTGGAGGTGCTGGAGGAGTAAAGGCAAACTGGTTTGTTTGTAGTTTTCCTATGCAGTATGCACTTTTAGTGGGGACTGTGCAAACAAGCCTGTGAGATACAGTCTTTGGGTGTTTTAGCAGGTCATGGAAACAACACAGTTTTTCACAGTTTCAGGTCCTTTTGTCACTCAGTTTGAAGGAAGTGTTTAGAGGTGCAGTAAAATTCACCGTCAAATTAATGCAGAAGCAGCCATTTCACAGTGCCTCCCCCTGCTTGAGCTGGCAGAGCGAGCACTGTGTGCTTGCTCGCTTGGAGCGGCTTCCTTTAGGCACACTGTCGATTGCATTCTTCTACTTCGTGTTCCTTCTTCCAGGTCATTGATCTCCAAATCAGGCCAGAAGACAGCATGACCTCATTTGTCACAGGCTCTCTCTGTGCTGGAGCATCACACTCACTAACTCGCTTTGTCCTCAGTCTGCTTTGTAACCCGTCTGCTCCAGCTGCCCTTTCCCTGTGTTGCTCTTGCTGGCCTTAGAAGGTCAGTCATCTGTAGGGTATACGGCTGAAAACTTGCTCAAAGTCTAAACGATGTTCTTGGTTTCCTATTGACTCTTATTTCCTACCGTGACTTTGTCAGACTGCTAGACCTGATCTTCCTGTCTCACTCAGTGTTGCTGAGAGCTTATTCAAGCTTTGCTCTTTTATTAGCTTCCATCATTTCGCTTTGTTATTTAAAAAGCACCTTGGGAGGGATTTTTTTTTTTTTTTAATTGTTGCAGTTATTGTCAGTGATTTATGCAGGGTTGGCTCGGGTCAGCAAGACCCACTCCCTGGTGGTTGTTCTCCCTAGCTGTCTCCATTCAGTACAAGCTGTTCTCCAGCAGGAGTCAAACAGCAGGTGGGGAGCGCGGGGGTCCTGCAACGGAGTTCAGAGATAAGGGAACAAGAGGCAGCAGCAAGTACACTCGCAGTCCTTGCTCAGCTCCAGTAGTTACCCAGCATGGAAGAGTCTCTGAGCTCTCAGCTCCGGCATGCTGCTTTTGCTAGTCCTTTGCAGCCGTACGATATTCACTCTTGAGACAGAGCAGGACTTTGTTTGGCTCGTACTTTCTAATAGCTCTTTACTTGCGTTCGTCTTACACAGTGGTACGAGTTCCCTGGTCATCACTGAGACGTAACCAGTAATACCTGTTAGCTTAAATAAACTGTGAATGGACCCTGCTGGACTCTTCCTTTGAATATTTGGCAAATATTCAAAACAGCCTTTCCCCTTCAGTCTTAAGCAGTCTCTCCCTGCTATAAATAGTACACTCTTGGTGGCTCCATTCTAAAAGCATATGGAAAACTGCTTCCAAGCTAGAGGATTGGCTGTGACTGTGTCTATCAGCAGGGCCATTGTGGCAGCTTAACGAGATGACTGTTTAGGCAGCTGGAGATCAAGCTTTCAGGAATAATGAGCATGGTTGCCCTTCATAGGAAACCAGACACTTCAGAAATGGTTTCCTCTCGATTCTGGGAAAGAATGCAGTTGTTGAAAGAAACCAAACTTCCAGCACGGAAATTCAGGGAAGAACAGCCTAGATTCTGGCCAACTTGTAGGGACCTTGGCAAGCCGCACAGGCGGGGGCGGATCTGTTCCGCCAGAGTTATAAGCAAGGCCTCCTGGCAAGCAGTCTGTTATTTGGGTTTGCTGAAGCACCGAAGCTAAGTGCTGCTGCCCAGTGGCCTCCTGGACCTTTGTGCAGTCCCAAAATGTGGGAGCTACTGGTTACTGACTATTCCTTACAAGGGGTCTTCAGGAATTTCTGCCAGAGTTGCACCTACAGGAACCGGTCCAATTCAACAGGAAACCATGTGTGCACTGGCAGCATCCCGCTGTGGGCTCACGTCCGTAACAAAGTGCGCAGGGATAAGGTTGGCCTGACTTGCTTGTCTCTTGCTTCTTGGGGTCTCTGCAGCATGAGCAAGCAGGGAGAAACTTTTCTCTCTGCTGGTTGTCTTTTTTGGGGAGCGGGGAAGGGTGTGGGAGACTTGTCTCTGTAGCTGTCAGCAGCATTGGGCTAGTTTGTTGATGACCTGAACAAGCATGATTGCATCTAAGATCTCCCAGAAAGTACTGCAGCTGCCATCGTTTCAGCATTTACCTCTGCCCGTCAGGGAACTCTGCTTTTGCATGGGGCTCTGTGAGAGAGAGGAGCTGTGCTGCAGAAGTAGCTCTAGTTACTGGGTGTCCTTTCGTTTGCTGAGGACAGTAAACTCAAAACACAGTCAACTGCAGTTGCCTCCTCCTGATTTTACTGTGTCTCATGGTTTAAGAACAAAGTGTTACAAAGCCATCTCAGGAGGCACGAAAATCTGCTTGCTTTGACTGGTTCTGATTGCTGATAGAAGTTCCCATGCAGACAGGTCTTTTCTCTCTTTTGCCAGGCTGGCTTGAGCTGAGTGCTGCTCTTCAAGTGTTCGGACGTGTTTGGACTCTCCCAGGCAGTATTGGAATGGCTGGGTGATGTTTGAGTACTTGTCGGCTGCTCCCTAGCCTCGCAACTGTCCACTCCAAAGAGATCATGCAAAGCTGAAAATGGGAGATCAGGGCTTTGTGTCAGAACTTGTTTCTGTGTAATGAATTCTTGCAATAGCAGGTCTAGGAGTTCTTTCTGCATCTGTGCTCAAACAGAAATGAAAAGGAATAGACAGGTTGAGGGAGGATGAAGTCCCATGATTTCTGGGCTGATTTTCTCCATTTCTCCTCTGCCAGATCCTGACAGAGGTTTGGCTTCTTACTTGTCTCTGTATGAATTACTTCATATTTCTCTTCCTTGATCTCACTGTTATGGTCATTATGTCTTTTGAGTTCAGTGGAACATAGTCCTTCTTGTAAGCTTCATAGGCAAGAGCTCTGAAGTTCACCAGCCTGGCTTTTTAGTTCAGTGCAGTAATTTCACACTCATCTAACCTCACCTGTCTCTAGAAAACTGCAGAGGGAGACAGTTTCCTCTCTTTCAAATCAGAGTTATTTCAGAAATCTCTCCTCCCCTTTTCTGACGCCTAGCCCTGTGGGATGGGACAAATTTGGCTGTTGATGTGCCTGTTGTGCTACAGCAAAGAGTGCAGTCTCTCTTCCTGTGAAAGCTGAGGTTATTGGCTTTCAAACATTGATTTTGCTCGCTGAGGTTGCCGTTGTTGTTGAGCAGACACTGCATGTGTGTTGCTGCATTTTCCATGCGTGTGAGTCCTCATCAGCCCTGCTTAGAGAACCACACAATATCTGAGTGTCTTGTTACCTGATACTGGGGAAACCTTGGAACGTGTGTTTTCCTATGGAAAAGACATAACATGCTGAAAGTGGTGGTGCTCTGCTCACTTACAGAAGCCTTTCAGGCCAGCTGATTTCTCTGAAGTCTGTTCCTAGCTCATGGGTACCTTCTGTGTTTTTCAGCTGGACCCACAGGCATTGCAGGACAAAGATTGGCAGCGCACAGTCATCTCCATGAATGGAGTAAGTATGGAAAACAGAAGTTAGCACTGCTTCTCTGCCTCTTTTGTGCTTTATTTCTTTGCTTTTCATTGCAGCATTAAAAAAAAAAGTTTGAAAAGTAACAACAGTTCTCTTTTATTTAGGTGGAAGTGAAGCTGTCGGTGAAGTTCACCAGTCGGGAGTTTAGCCTGAAAAGGATGCCGTCCCGGAAACAGACTGGGGTGTTTGGGGTCAAGATCGCTATTGTCACCAAGTGAGCTGATGCGTCACGTTTCTCCCTGTTGTTTTTCAGAAAGCCAACCGGCCAGTGGGTTGTGCCTGTGTTTGCCCCACTGAGGGATTTGTCAGTCCGGCCTGTTCCACTCGGGCAGTAGCGTAGGTGGCTGTGGCTGCAGAAAGATGTTGTATGTTCTCTGGGCTTCATTTTTTGCAGGGGAAAAGCCAGCATTCACACAGGCTTTGAAACCTGGGGTGTTTACTTACAGTATATCACTTTTCTGAGTTCCAGAAATACCCGTTGCGCCTTTTCTCTGTAGTTAGCTGAAGAGGTCACAAATTTCCAGAGCCACTGAACAGTGATGTTTCCTTTCCATAATCGGAAATGTTCAAGTTCTTTGGATCCCGTTGTATTATTTTAACCCCTGATCTTTTGTCATGAATCGTTTGCCAGAAGAAACCTGTTTGTTCTGTTATATGGTTTGGGAAGTGTGGTATTTCCTCCCTATGGAATTGCATTAATTGGAAAGCAAGAGTGTTGCTATGTATCCAAGGTCTATTTGGGAATCCTCTGATCACCTGGGCAAGTTGCAGACTCGGGGGGCACTAGGATACAGCCAGAAGCCCAAGCGCTCAGGGCAGCTGCAGGACAGCCAAAGGCAGGCTGAGACACTCAGAAAACCCTCTCCGGTCTTAAAAGGAGTTTTTCAGCTCACTCTTGTTTGCCTGCTCAGACTTTCTCCTGCCCCATTTCTCAGAAGAGGTTTGCACAGCAAAATGATGGGGTGATTGTAGCCAGCCTGGCTGGCTGGGGTGACAAGCATTGAGGGCACGGGCGGGACTGCACTCTCATGTCTGTCTGGCTTTCTTTAGGAGAGAGAGATCGAAGGTGCCTTACATAGTGCGCCAGTGTGTGGAGGAGATTGAGCGACGTGGGATGGAGGAGGTGGGCATCTACCGTGTCTCTGGGGTTGCCACCGATATCCAAGCTCTGAAGGCTGCCTTTGATGTCAGTAAGTAATTGTGCTGATGTTTTCCTTTGCACTGTGAGAACCTGTGTGAGCTCCCTGTCAGGTGGCTATGCTATTTTTAGTCTTCTATTCTCAAGGAAACGTTAAGAGGTAGAGATTCTCACACAAGGAGAACCATTTTAACCCTGGCTGCATGTTTTATTAATATTCTTCAGCTACAGATATAACCTAAGACATACAACGGGATGGATCCTTATAGCAAATAACGCACTTGTTATTCTTGCCAGCAGACATGAAATGGGGGTTTGCCTGCCTTGCCAAATATTTGTAAATGGCAGACACCTTCCTCAAGGGAAGTGGCAGCAATCAGAAGCCATAATTTCCTCGCTATTGTGAGGTCTCCAAATTAATAGAAGTCCTTGAAATTGAGAATCTTCTGTGAAAGGAAGCCAGCAAAAAAAAAATTTTTTTAATGTTGACTAGGAAGGGTGTTCACGAAACTGAAGTTGGGTGGTCAGAGCTCCCGAGTTCTCTTCTTAACTCTCTATAGATAGTAAAATCAGATAATTTTGACCAACCTTTGTAAAGCTTTCTTTGATCTTGAGCAGAACAGGGCTCCTGACTGGTGCTGCATTTAAAAGAATGGCACATATGTCCCAAAAGGCATCCAAGATGAGACAGATGAAACACCTCCAAATTGCTGAGGTACAAAAAGTGAAAATCTGCCCTACTTCCAGCCGCCACATGATGGTCCAAGCCACACTCGAGCTCTCTTTTTGATGCCAGCAGTCATGAGGCCTGTGCCAGGTGCCCAAATTCACCCTCCCTGCACTTTTTCTTCACTTATTTTATGCCATTTCTTCCTTGTATTTTCTTTTCAACTCCCTAAGATACCAAACGTGTTGATATATGAATCTTCACTAGTGCAAGTAAGGGTGTCTCACATTTTGAAAACAAACTTTTTCGTTTCTATTACATGCTGTTTTACACTAAGCTTCATGAAACCACTGCTGGCTCTGCTGGGTGGCCTGTTTGTTTTAGGGAAAGACGGTGGTTTTGTTGTCCGTAATAGTAATAAAACTGAAATGTGAGCTATGAATTGCCTGTGTACTTTAGCTATGCTCAGTGGGGAGTCAGACAGCCTCAGAGTCCCTTATTCTAAGCTGTTAGAGGCAGGGGATTGGCATAACAATTGTTATCACTAACAGAAGTTGAAATGCGTATAAATACAGTCAAGCAGGGCTTGTTCCAGATCAGGCTGAGGTCGCTGGCGCAGCGTAACTAACCCTGGGTAGCGTGAGGTTCCCTCTACTTGATTTAAAGCTATAAACTGTTTGCAGTCATTTGTGCAGCACTTTTCAGTTGTCAGAAAACAGCTCATTTAATCCGGAGAAACGTAAACAGGAAAACTCTCAGCTATGTGGGCAAAGACAAAGGATAAAAAAAGAGACTCAAAGGAAGGAAAAAAAATGAGTGCAAGCCCAGCAGCTTCTTTACCCTGCTTCCCCTCTTCCCTCTTTCAGATAACAAAGACGTGTCGGTGATGATGAGCGAGATGGATGTCAATGCCATTGCGGGCACCCTCAAACTCTACTTCCGGGAGCTGCCTGAACCCCTCTTTACAGATGAGCTGTACCCCAACTTTGCTGAGGGCATTGGTAGGTGGTAGCAGAAATAACTCTTGGCAACCGGGTCTGTGTTAAAGGCGCTGTTCTGCAGGAAGCTGCTCCTAAAGCAATACAAACCCCATACTTACAGTGTTGGACAGAAGCCTGGAACAAGCTGTTAGAGAAGTGAAATGGAGCTCAGAAATGAGCGTTGGAATGACATATTCTTCCGATGAGCCTGAATATGGGCAATTGCCGTGCCTTTTTGTAAGTCGAAAGCGCCCAGGTTCTGAAGGATAGGTTAATAATAGAATGACAGCCTACTCGTTCAGGTTGGGCTTGCTGTTTGCCCTGGTCAGGCTTCCAGGGGAGCCCTCTCTGGGGAGGAGGGAGCCAGGATATACCTTGGCTTATCTTGACGGAGGGGAAAAGCATCATAATGGTTGAAAGTCTGAAAGCACTTGAACTGCGTGAGAGAAAAGGATTCTCTACAGATGCATGAAAGAAAGGAAAGAGGTAGTGATGTGCAACTCTGACCTTCCAACCTATGATGTAATTACAGTCCATTTGGAACCATCCGTATTTGTTGGTTTGGAAAATTCGGCAGTCAGTCAAATTCATGTTCACTGCCTGTGGTGATGTTTTGTTATTTTTTATCTTGTAGCACTTTCGGACCCTGTTGCAAAGGAAAGCTGTATGTTGAATCTATTGTTATCGCTTCCAGAACCCAACCTTGTGACATTCCTTTTCCTTTTGGACCATTTAAAAAGGTAATATGGGGATCCTCTAGACACGTATTTAATGTGTAAAGCATCATTTTTTGGAAAAGAGGAGCCTTTTCCTTGAATTTGTGCTGAATCACACAAATGAAGAAGCATTTGCTGATTTGCTGTGAATGCTCATCACATATCTCTTGGCTTATACGCACTTAGTGAGGTACTAAATCCTGAATTTCATTCCCATTCATACTCAACGGATTAGAACTGAAGGAAAGGGGTAGCAAAAGTCTCGGGGCTTATCTAGTGCAAATGCAAATTCCTGCTGCGATATCGCTGCAAAACTGCACCTGCATCTGGATACAAAGAGCGAGGAAGGTTTTAGTATAAATTGTGAAGCTTTGGCCATGTTTAAGACTTGTGAGCCCTGTCTCAAAAGGTGGCTGCAGTCTAACATGATATATTTTTTTAAAATTCCAGCTTTGCGCTTCTGCTAACTGGAGTTGTCAGTTCCTTGCCCAGACTAGTCTTTCTGATCTTGTCTATGTCTTTGTAAATATGGTTGTAACTGCGAAAAAGTATTTCCATGTGTTTGATATTAATGCAATAAGCTTGCTTAATACATGCACAATGTGTTAATTTACATATGTGTTTTGTACACACCAGAGACTGTCACTGGAGAGATGAAAGATAACCTTGGGGCTGAGGTTCTGGATTAAAATCCAGGAAATCTGGGTTTTACTTGTGTTTCTGCTGCAGACTTTTCTGCCCTTGGCTAAATTATTTAACCCATGTGTCTCATTTTGTCATTTATGAAACTGGGATCAAAACTTTGCTTTATTGCTGTCCCGCGTCTGCCTGTCCCGACAGTACCCAGCAGTCTCTTTCCCAAGTCTGGGCCGTGTCTGTAGAGAGCCTGGAGACTGGGGTTGTGTCAGATCAAGGTATTGCTTACTTTAAAAGTTCATTTAGGCACATACGGAGAGAGTGGTTGATTGAATGTATCTAAAACTTTTTACAAAAGGAATAAATATGGTTTCTTTCTCAAGGACACTTCCAAACTCAGATGTTTATAAAGATCTGCCTTGTTCATTGTCTCTTCTCCCAGGGTTGCTGAGCGGGAAAGCGTGAACAAGATGTCCCTGCATAATCTTGCAACTGTATTTGGACCAACGCTGCTCAGACCTTCAGAGAAGGACAGTAAAATTCCGGCTAACCCAACCCAGCCCATCACAATGACGGATAGTTGGTCACTAGAAGTCATGTCCCAGGTAAAACCCCAAATGTGCTATTGAATCTTGTAAAAGCGGCATGTGGGAAACTGCAGTCCTCTGGCAAGGCCTGGCTCAGCCACCCTGCTGTGCTTTCACGACAGGTTTTCTTGAGAAACATAAACAACTTTCACCCTCACACAGACACTTTAGACTGTTTGTAGAACAGTTTCTTCAGGCGGTTCAGTTTGCATCTGTACTAATGCATGAAAGTTTCATGAAAAACTGCCAGTATGCAGGCAATCCCGTTTGTCTCGTGTTTGTGCAGAGTAAGGTTTTTGAGGGCTGTCTCACAGCACCGTATTGCCAGCCTGGGACTAAAGGGCCACCGGTGTTTTTCCACAATGCTCCTCAACACTTAAACAACCTTCGCAGATGCACAACAAAATTCTTTGCAAATTACAGATCAGATTTTTTTCAGTGCAGCGGAACACCAGCACCAGTTTTATACCCTGGAAGGTGAAAAGAGTGTCTCCGAAGCACTGCAAGTTTTAATATCCCCGCTGTTATTCACTGTATTAAAACAAATACATAACTGTGAGATGTCCCTGTGGAGAGAGCTGTAGGTATGCCTGCCAGCGCTCAAATAGCCAGATGAGAGTGAGTTAACGGAGCTTTATCATCACCTCTTTCTTTCTCTTTGCAGGTTCAAGTTCTTCTGTACTTCCTGCAGCTAGAGACTATCCCTACCCCAGACAGCAAGAGGCAAAGCATTCTCTTTTCCACAGAGGTGTAGGTGCCTGTGATACCAACAGGATGCAAGAAACTGCTCTTGGCATAAATCTGCCACGCCTGAGAAAAAGATGACTGGCGTTTCTTCAGACATTACTGGCCTGTTCCTGTCCTGGGGAATTATGGCCCTCAGTGCTTCTGCTGTTTGTTGACCAGGCTGAAGAGAAAGAAGAATCTCTACTTTTAATTGGTAGGAGCAGAACTGAACTGGAGACGGAGCTGTGCAGAATCTCCACTAGAAGGAGCAATAGACACTTGAACAAATGCACCACAGAGTGCGGCTATTATTCTTGTTGGGAATGTGACAGAAGGTATTCCTCGTTTTATGGATTTAATTTATCATAAAGAATCTTCAAGATTTCTACTGGACCACTTGATAGGATACCCCTTTTTGGGTGAGGGGGAGTCAAAGGATACATCACAACTGTGTCTTTAATAACTGCTGTTTTTAAAGTACTGTTCTAGGCCACAAAATAGCATTGCTTTGCAAGAGAGGAGAAGGGAAGGGTCTGGGATCTGTGATTCCCTCCTCAGAAATTCAAGTCTTGATTTGAACAGAGTTCTGAAGAAACGAAACAGTTTTGTGTACAACTAGAACGGTTGGTTTGTCTGGGGGATGTTTTGGGTTGGTGTCTTTTTTTTGGTCTCACCCACCCCTTCCCTGGCAAATGTTTCTGCAGCCCTGGGGAAGGAGACGCCCTGCTCTTGCCTGTGCTGCGCTTCCGGTCGGTTTATTTGGGTTAAGGGAGCCAGACCCAATGATGTTACACTAGAAATACATACAGTAAATTAAAGAGAGGCAGGGAGGATTAGAGACAGGGATTCTGTTTGTGATTCTGTTGTTTGTTTGCATATAAAAGCAGGGATGATGTTATCCAGGCAGGATTGCTAAATTCCTTAGACCCCGTCAGACTTAATGAAAATTAATTGGGAAGACTGTTAATTCCCAACGCTCCAAAGAAAAGATGTTATCCCTGCAAAAATATTTGAAGCATTTGTGGACACACAAAAAAATAATCAATGGCTATCAGTTTGGCTGGCTGCTTACTCCAAACTTTTATCAGAACATCTTTTTTTTTTGATACTTGAATTTTTGGAGGCTTTGTACGTTGCTTTACAAGAGTCTTTTTCTGATCGATACAAATACTTTGATAATGTGTCAGAATGTACTTTACGGACAATCTAGCAAGTAGCACGCGTTGTGTGTTCTCCAGAAATTCCAACCCTCTTTTAAATAAGAGCAGTGAAGAAATTTCTGTGGAACTACATACGGCAGTACAAAAGGCCCAGCCAAATACCGACTTTGTGTTTCCCTGCCTACATCAGCTCAAGCCACAGGGGGAACTTGGGCATATTCTGTGATTCTGTAAAGGGCAGCAGTGTTTGTCTGGGGAACTGAAAGCGGAATCTAGTTGCTGGTACCCCGAGCGAAGCATTCTGGCTGTGAAGCAGTTGTGCCAAACATCTTGGGGGGCGGGAGTGATTCCGCTGTCATAAAGTACCCCGGCCCCCTTCACTTCCTACCCAGTTATGCAGCATCCATTTAGTGGCATCCGTCCATCATCATCCCGGTGAGAAGTCCAGCTTGAAGACAAGGAAGGAATCGGCCCGGGGAGGGGAGGAAGGGACAGACTGTGAAAGCTTGGTAGGGTTAGGTTGTCAACACCATTTGAGGGGAAATACAACAAAGAAAGCGACCCCTGTTATGCTGAATTGCACATTTTCTGATGGGTGATCTGCAACCTCTCAATGAAAAAATAAAAATAACAAAGGAGTCTTTCAAACAAAATGGAAAGAAAAAATTAAGGGGAAATTACTTTGTAGTCACTGTAATTCTGACTGCTGCGTAATAGAAATTATTGTACTGTGAAGTTGCAAATTCAAAAAGGAACCAATATAAATTTCAATTTTGTGAGTATATCAATATTTTGCATGCTTTGTAAGGATTCTTATAGGAATTTAATATTGCTTAGTATCCCTCCCTCCTTAGGTCTGGGAGCAAACCTCTTTGTAATGTAATGTACAACTAGAAATTCCTTCTTTCTTGTATGTATTTCCACTACATTCCAACTTCTGAACCCGTAAAACAGAAAACGTGTTTATAGTAGGAGGTGCTTTTTTGGGGGAGGGAGGGAATGAAGGCAAGGAAACTTGAAGGCTTATGATTTTCATTTTTTTATTTTATTGTATTTTTTTGCCTTTTTGAAGGCAAAAATGAGTCACAATCCTGAAAAGCATTGACTTAAGACAAGTCATGTAGACCAGTAAACCACGCCCTACGGCTTTGTTTTGATGTATTTGTTCTCATTTTCACATAGCGGTTCTACAGCAATCCTTTCACTGCGAGCTGCACGCCTGCCTGTTCCAAGCCGTTGTTTGGTGTGTCGGAGGCAGCGGCGCTGCCCACGGCTTCGTTTAAAAGGAAAAAACCCAATCAAACTATGCCAGGTGGTTGGGTGACGGCCTTGGCCTTTGGGTGTTTGGAATCTGTGGCTGCTCTTTGCAGTGTTGAAACTGGAAAGCAATACCATAATGACTGTGCCAATTTACTTTTGCCCAAGTTTTTTTTATTTTTATTTATACAGGAAGCTAATTTTAATATTAAATTACTGATCTATAGTATGTAACCATGAGAAATTGCTTTTGCTTTGGTTACTGTTACAGGTTGTTGCTTTTAGTTTTTCATTACAATGCTCGGTTCTAATGTAACACTATCTAACATGCAGGCATGTGGATCAGGGAAAAAAAGTTAATTTAACTTAACCCGTTAATTATTTCTGTTAAGTATGAATATGTTTTCCCCAAAGCTGGTAATTTTGGGCTGGAAAAGATAGCACATCTTATTGCTGATGATGAAATAATGGACTGATTTGAAATACGAGAATTGATTTCTTGAATTTCCTGTAATTTTGCAATTAAGTTTTTTCAAATAGTCCTATGTTTTCAGAAATTAAGTATTTCTAAAAGGCTTTTATGTTGTTTTCCCAGGGATGTTGGTTGGGTTTGTTTTGGTGTTGTTTTTTTTTTCACTTTGTTATTTTTTTTAATAAGCCTTATCATAGTTAAACAAAAAGGGATTTGCAAAACTTGGCTTTAGAGAAGGCCTTCTGATTTCGACTCTCATATATTCCCTTGCGAGTTGTGTCAGAAAACCAAACTCTTCAATTTTCTGTATTAAAAGGTACAATATCAACAAAATAAGAGCAAACTAGCAAAAAATTACGCTTTACATGTGCACTGGGAGTTTATGCTCTTTCAGTTTCATGTGTATTGGAGAGACCTTTCTAAAAATGTAGCTTTCAGTAACAGGAATCTGAAACGTTGAAACTTTCAGCTGAAGAAATTCAGATGATTAGGACAGTCTGTGCGTCTACAGTTTAACTAGAGGAATAAGCATCAGTTTCCTGGCAATTAGAAACTGTTTACAATTCTCATGGATTTTATTTTTTTTTTTAACACTGAATAGGCTTTTGAGTAAAACTTTAAAAAGCTAAGTAAAGCAAACTGTGGGAAAAGTTTTCAAGGATGGACAACAGTTACTAGATGAGTTTCCGCTTTGTGTTTGTGTGTGCTTTGTACGGGAGGGGAGCGTCTGAAACCAAATTGAAACACATCCATTAAAATGCTGCTGGTGTTCTTTATTCTTGCACACTTTTAACCAGTTGAGGTAGTAGCTAAGCTATTTCGGGCTGTATTTTAATGCTGCTATTTTTCAGTGTATCGGCTAAGGGCAGAGTGCCGCAGTGTGGGGACTGTCTTTGCTGATGCCCACCGCCCGCCTGACCTTCAGCTCCGATACCAGGCAGTCAGCGTGCACCCACGAGGCAAAACTGCAACTTTCTTTGTTGGCCACAAGGTGGTGGAACCACAGAGTATGTTTATGGGAGATGCAGTATTTTTACAGTTTATTCATTTTACCTGTTTAAAAATCTGTTTTATGGTTATGTTAGTTTTCTATGAGTTTATTTAAACTGTTCTTTAAAGCATACGTGGATCTCCAAATTTGTTTGTCACCCTTGTAACACTGGAAGGCATCACAATGTGTTCATTTATCTTAACGTGCCATTCTTTCGAGAATGTATAAAATGTAAATTGACTGACATGGTTTTTAAAAATGCTTAAAATCCGATGGCAAAACCGCAACCCTCTCTGATTCCTCGCTGGTTAATCCTTTTGTTTCAGTGCTTGGTCATCTACTGGGATAACATGAGGTGTGGCATTCTTATTATGGAAATTTTAGTAAGAAATGGAAAACGTTTTAAGAAGACCCCCTATGCTTTCTCTTTTTACTTTAATTCACAAAGAAGGGGGACTTGTAATTACAGAAGACCAAGACATTCATGCTAGACTGAAGGGATTTGCTTCTGTTCCTTGAAGAAGAAAAATCTGAAAGGGCAATTCCTAAGTAAATACGATCAAATTAATCAAATTCTTGGTGTAGTTAGCAAGTCACTTGTTTATGCCCTCTTAAATTTGTAGTCCAGGTATGTTCTTATTTTTAAACTTTTCTCACATTGTCATAGTACTGTTACCAGAAAAATAAACCCAATACCATTCACTTCCTGGAACACAGGGTCCCTGCACCTGAGATACGGGAGCCGTACATTAGTATTAGCAGCTCTCCATTCTCAACTGGAATGAAACAAACGTTCATCTCTGTTCTATGAATTTTCTCATTTAATAGAATTAAATACATGGATTGCCCTTAAAATCAACAGAAGCTCTAAAGGAAGCACTTACAGTTAATGATTATTGCCTAACAAGGTTTTAGGGACTAAAAGTAACACAAATGAAAGAAGCATCATCTGGAAGCAGGAAGAATGTTCCAAGTTACGGAAGAAGGCCTGTGCCCTAGATAACTGTGAGCAAAGACCGTCTTGCCCGTAAATAAACGTTAATATAGGAACGCCAGGAATTTAGCTACTGCAGCCTCCCAGCTCTGATGTGCTGCAGCCCCTCTTTCTTTCTACTGAAAATTCACAGTTCGGTACTAAGAAAGCAAAGCTCATGCGTGCGCTCTACCTTTTGATTCCCAGGGGCAATAGATAGGGAGGAGCAATAGAGTCCATGTATTGCCGTAGGTGAAACACCACCGCAAAGAAAGAAAAAGCGAATAGAACCAGAAAGTCACATTATTGTTTAAGCTAAAAGTCTGTTTCTGGGCTGCAAAGATAAAATGCCACAACATGCTCTAATGATGAAACGGCTTAAACAGCAGGACTGAAGCAAACCTGAGTGTAGGTGTTGTCTTGATTCTCCTCCTTCCATGACCCCATATCACTA
The DNA here is from genome assembly GCF_963924245.1 of Chroicocephalus ridibundus. Taxonomy (NCBI): domain Eukaryota; kingdom Metazoa; phylum Chordata; class Aves; order Charadriiformes; family Laridae; genus Chroicocephalus; species Chroicocephalus ridibundus. The sequence continues at coordinate 11,520,848 of NC_086296.1, read as the reverse complement.
GATTTGGGCCTTCCAGGTCAAGCAAATACACAAATGCTATTGCCAAGAATTAGAAAATTATTAAATGACCTAGTGTGCCTCCACTGTTGATTCTCTTTGTGTTACCATCACATTGGGGAATTACTGGAGACCACTGTAAATACATGCAGGTAAACCATATGAGTATTTGCCATATCATTTATTTCCTACTGTGATGTTTCACCTTGCAGTAAGGAAGACCCCTCCTTTTCCAACAGAAACCACTTCACATCATTCTACACCGCAAGAACCACCCCACAGGGAGGTTCAGTTTGTTGCAGAGCTATCCCTGGAGATAACCAAAATATTCCCAGTCTTCCAGTGCAGAATGGACCAGGTACGGCTAAAGCTCTGAGCTTGTGTAGGCCTGGTTTGTGAGTTAAGGTTCTTTTATTTACACCTGTTCAAGCATATTTGGGAATCAATATGATTACAGAGTCCCCAGTGTTTGCTCTACTGCTTTGTCTTAATTGCAATCACGTTCAAATCCTCTCGTCAAAAATGGTTCATCAGAATGGAGAAAACTTTTATTTTTTTTATTTTCCACTAGAGCTTTTGTTTGTGCAACTGTTGCAGTCTTTTCCCTGGTGGCAAGATGTTCTGAGAACCCAAGACATGCTACAGATGAACCATTTCTCTAATCTGCAGCATGATTTACATGACAAGGCCATGTTGTATCCCTGTGGATGTAGGGAAGGGCAGGCTTGTGTACAAAACAGCTTCCTGTCTGGAAGGAGAAGACCGCAGCTTTCTGCAGATGACCCCAAACAAGGATCAGGACGAGTAGAGCCTGCCAGTGTGCAGTGGCCTCAGTCCTTGGATACTCACATCTCCCCTGGGGCAGCCTGAGCGAGGCCCAGAAGGCAGTTACAGGAAAAGTCTCATCCAATTCCTTCTTACTGTGCCTAATTGAATGATCAAATGCCAATATACACAGAGTAGCTCCAATTTCCTCCATTTTAGTCCCATTTTGGGAGAAATTGGGACTACACTAACTCTAGGGATTACACAAATAGTCAACTGAGACGCGATCCATATCTAAAAACTATTTCAGATATAGTAGGTGGTAATGTGAAACCTGCCATAGCAAAAGGTCATTTCTTCACAACAGCCTCTTCTAATCCCTCTAACGCTTCTCACAGCCTAAGAGAAATCTTGTTTTGGGCTTTATACTTACATATGAAACTTGCAGAATCCTGGATAAAACTTAGCTACGCAGGGACAGAGGTTTCAAGAGTTGGGCTATCGGTAGTAAAAGTGGTTCCAGGGCAGCAAAGAGGGTAAGGAATTGTTGTGTTGGATGACTGAGAAGCACCACAATGAAACAGTGAATTTAAATATGATCTCACAGCAGGATGCTGTGAAATGTTGTCCTTTCTCTGGCTGTCCAGCAAAAAAAATAAAACTAAGCTGTCTCTTGCATATGTAAGTTGTGTATTTTGTTCTTATCTCTAGTATTACAAGTGTCTATAATCCATGAAGAATTCCAAGAAAAGGAGTTAAGACTATTTATTTAAATATAAATACAATTAAATTATATAATCAGTGCTAAATTATCAGGTGTAGAAGACAACTTGCTATTTGGCTAATTTGGGGTTTCATCAGAGTTAATGTTGTTGGCATTGTTTTAACACTACCATGTTACAGAGTCAGTTTTTGACATTTTATACTGCTGTTGATAGTGCTTCAGTATCCCATAGCGCTCTGGTTTTGGAAAAGAAAACCTAATAGTTTAATACTGAAAGGTGTTGAAACTGTACTGCTAAACATCTCTCAGTTTAGGCCCAAAGAGGGGAAAAAGGAAAGGGGAAAAAAAGGGTGGGGAATGTAATTCTGGATTATTTTTTTTTTAATTTTCTGAGAAAAGTGGTATGAAAAAGGGATCCAAAAACTGTATTTGGGGAAAAAAGGCATTTGTAGCCTTTCTTTGTACACAATGTTAAATAAAATCTCCTGTATCTATGTTTGTCAGGTTTGTTTTCTCTTATTTAACTAAAAAACAGGTCTACATTAAACTGAATGTGTGAACTGCATTCAACTGAGTTTGCCAGAGGTATGGAATTTTAACACTGGCATTTCAAAAGAAAAGCTATTTTATGTTTTACAAAGTAAAAGCTGTATCACCTAAAATCTAGAGGTTAGTAGAGGGTTGTTACTGTATTAAACTAAACCAACTATAATGTGTGGAAATAGTTTAGGTGCAAGGTAGAGAAGTAGCTGGGCAACACAGTCCATTTTCAGATTGGTATCATTCCTTTTGTAGGAGTACTGCCTCAGAATGCAGCCAGCCTCAAAACATCATCACCTTTACATCTGTGTGCAGAACACTTTGGCTGTAGTTACATACTAGCTAAGAAATCAGCTCTGGCTTCTAGTTCTTCAAACGCTGCATGAAATTAGTTGGTTTTGTAGCAATCAATGTGGAAACTGAATCAGTTCTTTAAATCAAGTTCTCTTGGTGTTTTATTTAAATCAAATATTATTTAAATTAATAATGTAATTAAAGTGCATTTAATACAGTCCAAATTTAATATAAAATATACACCTCTACAATAAAAAAAATGCCTGCTTGAAAGCTCTCTGATTTTCATTCAGTGTGGATCCCAAAGATGACATGTCTCAATGACAACATCCAAAGCAGACAAAAAACGTACCTGACTGTACCGTGTTCAAAACTACACTGAAATGAGATGCAGGTCAAGAAAAAATGTCATGCTTACCTCTGAATTTGGAAAAGGAGGGGAAACTCAGTAACTATTGTTAATACTTCCTACCAGTGGTGTACCTGTATAATATAAAATAGTTTTCAGATAGCTTCAATGTGGAATTCTTCTCACATGAATGATCTCACTCAATTAGAAAGCCGATCTTTGTAGTGCAACCATGCTGAGCTGTATTAGGCCGCCCCTGAGTGAGCCTGGAAGGTGCCATGTCCTACCCCCAGTGCTGGCTCCTGCCAGGAGCTCTGCTCACACAGTGATGCTCCTACCGCCGCAACCTCTTCACTGACTACCAGGCTGGTGCTTCTCAGCTGCCTTCCCCAGTTGAAGACCCTGGGTGAGCAACACTGAACGCTGCCGCTGGCTTGAGATGAATCGCAGAGCACGAGCTTGTGCAAATTCAGCCAGTACATGCTTACGGTACTCTACTTCCCTGTGACAAGAAAGAACAAACAAAACGTAAGGCTGGAGCAGGATGAGAAAGAACATACGAGTGCATAATAACCATGGATGTTCTGTGCAAATTGCTACACAGTCCCCTCCAGAGCAGGTGTCTTCCCATTTTCCAGGCAGCCCTAGAGCTGCTTCCTGAGGCTTGGGCTGGCTGCCCTGAGGCAGCTGCTCCCCAGAAGCCCTGCAGGATACAGCTATCAGTCTGAGACAGGATCAGCTGTACCTGCCCCGCTCCCGAGACATTTGTCTGCTCTTTGTTAGAAGCCTCCAATTATGGAGATTCTGTAATCCTCTTGGGCAATCTCATCCAGAATATAACCACAATGAGAAAGTTTTCCTAGTAGGCAGTTGAACCGCTCTTGCATGCATTACAGGATATAATGCTGCAATATCATGCAGGTTTTTTCAGTGACCTTTAAGTTCTTGAACTAGGATAACAGCCACATGCACTGTCAACTAGCTGCCTGTTCATTAATTCACCAAGCTGAACGAACCACATTGTTTCCTGCTAGGAAACAGAAAGCAGAGCCCCTTTGTGGGCTACTGCGAGAAATACATTGTACAAAACAATACTGATGTATTTCACATCTCTAATACAGAAGTAATGCTGCTGCTTGTCACTGAAATGCCATTTTTTTACTGGTAAGTAACTTAATCGATCCAAAGGTAGAAACACAGAGCAACATTTTGTTGAACATATCATGGATCAGAAAACCCAGTGGAGAGACATTGGTCATATTGTTAATCAGGAATATTACTTAAGTATAAAGGAGCCTTTCAATGTCAAACAAGCACACCATGTCTGCGGAGCAGCCTTCCAGGGGAATCCCCGCCAGCTAAGAACAGGCAGACAGATGGAGAAATGGACTGGGAAGGACATCTAAATAAAATTACTAACTTAGTAAGACACATAAATAGTAAATTTTTCCCACAATGTAAATCAAACTATGTTGTAACATCTGGAAGCATACATCCTCTCCGTTTTCAAGGGAACTCTAATGAAATGTAATCTACTTTGATTTACAATATTAAAAATTAAGTTGCACCCAAGACAAAAAAACAAGGACTGTAAATCACTCTTGCCTTCACCAACCTGCAGCCCTCTGAATTCTAGGAAGGCACGTACCTCAAGGGAGAGGCTGCAATACAATCTTACACGGAAGCATTTCTTCTGATAAAAGAGCTGAATTGCTGTTGGGAGAGAGGCTTTAATCCGTGGTCTGAGCTGAACAGAAACCCTGATGGGGAAACTTTCACAGGGATATGTCAAATCAGCACATTTTCTTAGTTACTGTGTTCATAGCACTTTCCAGCCAATGCCTGTAAATACAGACTCTGCTACACCTCCCACTAAAGCACCAACACTGTAATTTGGGTTTATTAACTGCAGTTGCTTGTTATTCATGACAGCAGTCATACATCCTGCATAACAAAACTTAGCTTAGCATAGCCTTTCAAAAGGCGCAAGAAGTCTGAAAGCTTGTGTTCACACGCAGTTCTTGTAACCTAAGAAGCCAAATCTGTTCTCCACCACATTTAAACTGTCTTGATTTGAATGGGAAGCTGTAATTTATCTAATATTGTACTGTAAGGCAGAGCTTTAGGAGACTCAGCCCCCCACTGCCCCGTGCCCAAGCGCGGTTCGTTGGGGCCGTAACGGCGACGCGGGGCCGCCACCGCCGCACCCTCACGCTTTGCTGCACGCTCGCGGGGTCCCTCCTCCAGGCTCCTCTAAAGCTTAAAATCTACGGGTTTATTCCAGAAAAAAATAATAATAATTAAATGGTGTTTTACCAGAGCGAGACCCAGGCCTCGGGCCGGGGCCGCCGCCATCGCCCCGCCCCACATGCCCACCTCAGCCGAGGGGCAGCGCGACCCCCTCAGCGCCGGGACGCTGTCGCCAGGGCGGGCATCGCGCCGCCGAATTCCCGGCCGCCACTCCCACAGGCAACGCCGTGGGGAGCCCCAGCCGGCTGCCTTCCCGTCCCCGCAGGGCTCCGGCCCCGCTCCCGGCCCCGCCGCCGCCCTCGCCCTCAGGTGCGGCGGGAGGCGCCTCCCCGGCGGCGGGGCGCGAGGCCACGGCGCATGCGCCGCCCGGGGCCGCGCGCCCTCCCCCAGGCGGTGGGGGGGCTGTTGGCGCGTGCGCAGTGCGGAGGCCCCGCCCACGAGGGGCGGGGCGGAGGCGGAGGGGTCCCTGTCGTCCCCGCGCGCCCCTCCGCGCCCCCCTCCCCCTCCCGCCGGCGGCGCGCGCGGCCGGGCCCGGCCCGGTCCGGTCCGGTCCGGTCCCCTCAGACTCGGGCCGCGCCGCGAAGAAGCGGGAAGGAGGCGGCTGCCCGGTAAGCGCCGAGCGCCGGCGAGAACAGCCTAGCCCAGCCCCGACCCCCGCCCGCCCGCCCACCGGGGGGTCGCCCGTCGCCGCGCAGGCCCCGGCAGGGCCTGTGCCCCGGGTTCCCGCCGCTCGCCTGGCTGCCGCCGGCCGCAGCGCCTCACCGCCGCGGGAAGCCCCTTCCCGCCCCCAGGCTCGGTCTGCTCCTCACCGGCGCCCGCACCCTTTGCCCCGAGGGGCCGCCGGCCGCGCTGTCACTGCCGCCGCACCGCTCGCCCCTCTCCCCCGGCCGCAGCGGTGACAGTCGCCTCAGCACCTCAGGGGCCGCCCGCTCGGGCGGCGTCTTCCTCCCCTTCCCTCTCCTCCCCTCCCCTCGCTGACCCAGCGCCCCGCGTCCTCCCTGTCACCCATTTTGTGACTGTCCCTTCGCGGCGCTGCCGGCTGGAGCCGCCCCGGGGGAGACCGGTGGCGGTGAGGTAACGGAGGACTCCGCGGTCCCCGGCCAGCGGGGCGAGCTCGGGTTTGCATCCCGCGGGGAAATCGTTTGTTTCGCGCTGCTGGCTTGTTTCTGCGGAGAGGGACGGTGGCGTGCGTGTGGGAGCTCTGCGAGTAGACAGGTAGAGTCCCCACACTGTCGCACCTCTGTAGCTGGGTTTTGGTGTGGCGGGGAGGGCCTTTGTCCGGATTCTGGTCTCACGCTTGTCTAGAGTGCCGTTTTTTTGCATTTTTATAGCCCAACGATCCCCCAAGTTCCAGTTTTGTACCCACTGCCTGCCTTCCTGTGCCTCACAGTATTCCTTCTTGCAAGCCTTACGTGACCTGGTAGCGCCTGAGGAAAGCAGGTTCCTGTAGCTGGGCCAGAATCAGAGTGTCACAGCCTGTTCTAAGAGTCTTCTATACTCAGTGTCCTCAGAGAAAAACAATGTGGTGCTGATGCTCAGCAAACTGCACGCTGCCCTCCACAACAGCTTCTTGCTGTCTGTGATTGCATGTAGTGGCTGTCTGTGCTAGGATCTGAAAAACATAGCTCTTTTGTAGCAGAAAATTTGTCTTTTAAATGGTTCCACTGTGTGAAAAGTGTTCTGAAGCAATGTAGGTTCTGTCAAAGGACATAGTCAGTGCAAGCTCTGCTCACTCCCAAAGCAAACATAAACCTTCTGTTGCTGCTTCCTGCTTAATTAATGGTATGGACTTTGGCTGCTGAAATGGAGGCAAACTACAGCCAGTGGCTGCTTTTAACAATCTGCAGATCATAATATAGTTCTGCGGTAGCTCAGAAGTACAATTTCTCCTCCCCCCTCCAGCCTAGTTGATTGTTGTTAGGTAGTAGCCAGCAAAAATGAAAAGAGCAGGTCATTGTAAACAGTCTGAGATTAAAATTGAGAAATTGAGACCTGAGTGGTCTTTTGTTTCTTGTAATACTGCCACTTATTTTTCAGTTAATGGAAAAATCAGATTCTAGGCTGGTAGACTATGTGAAATAAGAGAAAAGACTTGATTTTTTTCAGGTGTTTTTGTATGTCTGAAGACCAATGTCTCTTTTTCTTTCTTTATTGAATACAATGCGGACTTGTGGGGAACAAAACACCTCAAATCTTTTTAACTTATTATACTATTTCTGTCAAATATGATGCCATCTAGATAAGCACTGCAGTCAACTTTTCAGTTCTTCTATGTGCTCAAGTCAGAGCGCCATTTGTCGACATGAATTTTGGTCTGATCATTAATAAAGATCTGTGTTCTCTCTTTAGTGGTATAAAGGACTGTTTTATTAAATGGAATGTCACTTTGGGCAAACCTTCGTGCAGGGATTTCCAATTCTCATGGACTGAGCTTTTTGTTGTGTTTTGCAGCTTAACATCTCTGCAGTATTTTCCTTTTCCCTCAGTGTTCTAAGGCAGCATGATCTCTGTGGCCTTCCAAGTGTGCTACCAAAGGTGCCTTCTGCATCAGGCTTGAGGAGAGGCTTGAATGAAGGTTTCCCTTAATGGAGAGTGTGTCTATAGTTGCAAATCAAAGAATACTTGAGTGTTAGGGTGAGGTCTGGCATGTAAATTGTCAGCATGGTCACTAGCATGGCTTAGCTAGGCCACCTAGCATTTTCCTTAGCCATACCTGGGCATCATTCAAAGGTGGCAGATGCCAGGACTTCTTCAAACAGACATGGACCATGACCCCCCTTTTCCAGATGGGGGAGAGGGGGAAGCGATTTTCGCTGTATAGTCACAAACCAAGCAGTGCAGGTTTACCTCCAGACTGGAGAATGATCTCTGGCTTGTGTTAGTTGCTAGTGTAAGGTGTAGCAAATGAGTTTTAGAAGTTCCTGTCTAAGTGCATGTTGGAATGTTTTTTTTTATGCTGCAAAGATTTCATTGTACAGAATAGATGAGATGACGTGCAGTTAACATTTTAGGTATGGATAAATATATACTTACGAGTAACTTGGTGAACGGAAATAAGTCTGTGCTAGAGGAAAACACGTTCTCAGAAGGTAGAGGCATGTGATGGAAGTTCCTTAAAAGATCTTTCACTAACATACTTCAGAAGTACTTTTCTTCATGCCTTGATCTTGCAACGTTGGAGCCTGTCTTGCCACCTAGGATCCAGTTCTAGAAGTGTATAAAGCTATTAATGTGACTGAATCTCTATTGCTCAGTGGGAAAAACAGCACAAGAAATGTTACGCTTGTACTTCCTGGCTTCAAAAATCACCCCATTTGATCTTATTTATAGTCTTTATACTGAAAAAGGGAGAAAAAATGGGTGTTCGAAGCTGAGTTATAGACTTAATCGTTGCCTTAAGTGACTAGTCACAAGGAACATACTACTTGTTTCTTTTGAGCTTATTCCAACTGAAATGATCAGAGAAGCTGCCATTTGGAGCACTTAACAGTTTAATGCAGCCTGCAAGAAATCATAGTATGCTATCTTTTAACATATAAATAATTCATCATTAGAGTTTTCACACACACATGCATGATTTTCTTTGGGAAAGAGGACTTTTTGTTTAAAGGCACTACAACTTTTGATCTTCATCTTTGTAAATAAACATCTCAGGATACCTTAGTTTTGCAAAGAACTGACACTGCGTTGCAAATAAGTAGCAGAACAAGTAGCTTCCCAAATTACAGAAAAAAAGAGTAATACAAGAATAAATTGTGAAGTTAGGTAGAAGGAGACAGACTTTTTAAAAGGAATCAATTTGCAAGGTTTCAGTATAAAAAAAAAAAATCATAATTTAGAACTAGCCATTTGTTACATATTAAAGGGTTGTAAAGGCACTTAAGTAAAATGTCAAGAGAAAAAATAACTCATTTTTACTTCAAGACTTGGTTTGACATTTATGAAAGATAAAACTTCAGTTAATTTTATTTTCCAGTACTGTTTGCCAGAATGAAGCCAAGCTAATGATCGCCTGCAACTAACTGGTATATATGCAGTTTTAGTCAGGAAAATAAACCGAGCATCTAATATCTAGTATTTAAATAGTATTAAAAATAATAAAGGTAGTATGGAAATACTCAACTGAAGTATTTGATGACATCAGCTTGAAGGTATTAGTATTTTTCTGATGCTAAAGACATTTCCCTGACTTTGGTCGACCAATTTAGCCAGTGTAGGATACGTGTTCTGCACAGGTACATGCGGTGAATAATCATTTCCGATGGGATATACATTCGAGGGGGTGGGTGGAAAGCTTGACCAAGAGGCTGGCGTTCTTAACACTCCTTGAAATTTTCTGTGTTCTTCTTACATTTCGATATATGTTCTTAATTAAAAGCACACAGTGGTTTTGGCAGATGGAGCCTTCTTGAAACTTCGGCTACAGAATTCTGTTGCTCTGTGAGGGGTGGTGCTGGAGAGGCTCCTTCAACATATTTCACTGTTCATTGATAAAATGTTGGCAGTCTTCATATTGACAAGTCTTAACTGACACGGACAAGTTCATAAAAGTGATCTATTAGAGCTTGACTTTCTCTGTTTAGCTATAGATTTTTAAAATTTTTATATAGTTTTTTTAATTTTTACTGAGTTGCCAGGTTGTGCTGAGCTTACAGTTTCTTTTATTTAGCAAGGTAAATGATACTGGGATTTGATAATGAGTATGCAGTTAAAGGAACGGCTATTGTGCAGTCAAAAGCCTTTCTTTCTTTGCCCAAAATGGTCTTCACTGTTTCAATTTGCTTTTCCTTAAGGGGTAACCAGTATTGTAATAGTTAATGGCAAATATTTCCTTCAAGTCCCTGAAGGTGTTTTCTGGAGGAAAAGAAAAAAAATTAAAACTGTTATTTATAGACACGATTCCTATCACAAATCTGAGTAACTCTGTTCGCTTGAAGTTCTAGTTTTGCTTTTATTTTTTTTCTGTGACCAAAAAAAACCCATGTTTCTTTCCTTGCAATGACAAAATCATGCAAGGCTGCTTTTTATCTGCACTCGTTTATATCAACTGGACAATTATGTGTCTCTTCTGGAAATTATGAACTTCTTAAATACGTACAGTTGAAGGAAGTTCTTGTCATCAAATTTTTCTTGATTTATGATTTGTAAATGCAAGATACATCCTTGAATGTGGCAATATCACCCGGTTTGACTATAACTGAGAATTTCTCATCAAGAATTAAGATGTTAGAATGAACGCTTTCTAACACAGTATTATTTTTTTTTGCCCCAAACTATTGCTATTCTTCTTTCCAACTTTATACAAAACTACAGGAGAGGGTTTCCTCAACCTGTAATTACTGGCATCGCTATGACTTTGAAAAAGCTTAAGGGTGCTGTCTTGTTAATCTCCAAAGGTTCAGATCGTTTGCTGTGACAGGTATTACTGTGATTTACAACCAAGCTCAGACATAAGGAGCTGGTTGTCTCAAATCTATAGGGAAAATGGGCAGATGTAGGAATAGAACCCAGGGTTCTGATTTAATAGTGAAGTATCCTTGTTCCACAGTAGATATCATTCTTTACCTATTCAAATCTGCTTAATTGAGTGAGCATTGTGGATTTTGAAGGATGGCCTATCCTCCTTTCTTCAGTGCTGTTATCGTTGGTCTTTTTCTTCTTCCAGATGCAGTTAGTAGTGTAAGTAACACACTGAGTCTAATGGAAAGGAAATGTTACTGATATATACCTGTAAAAAATAAATAGTATCTGTCTACAGAAGAAAATTCCATTAAGTCTATAACTTACGGACATTAGTCTTGTAAGTAAAGGATACTTGGAGGAAAAAAATAACTACATAACTATAAAAAAATAACTCCTTCAGTAAAGCCTTTTTTAGTAGACAGACTACATCTTTCTGGAGGGAACAGGAAAACTATTCCCAGGCCTTCAGCTGAACATCAAAGGCTCACCATGAAACCTGGAGGTATAGGAGCTTCTCAAAGAAATGCCATAAAAGTGTTTCACAATGGAAAGTGCTGAAGTGTTAGGCACTTGGCATTCCATGGTGGTATCAGCACATCAGCAGTCACATCAGTTAGGGATGCCGTACTCGTCCTGGGCTTTTAGTGCTTTTGGTGCTTTCCTAGGCTCCGTCCCCTCATAGTGTCCTGCATTGCTCCAACAGCCAAACTTTCCAAGAAAACAGGGAATCTATAAGCTGGTTAGTGATTCACCCCTTTCTGTAAGGCTTGGAATAAAAATATGGAAGTGAAACAGTATCTTATCCTTTTTCCTGGGGGAGGGAAAAAAAGTAGTGGCTGCAAATAAATGGGAGTCTCTCCATCCTGTCCCCAAGACTTTTTTTCCTCTATAACTCGAATGTATGTCCTTGGGCTTCCATAGTGGGGTAGGTAAATGCTCCTCCCGTAGTGATACCAGGGTATTTAGGAAAGATTTGCATGCAGTCCTGTCTCTTTGCTGTCTGCCAAGCCTGAAGGATTTTAAACTAAGCAATGAGTGTGCTGCTGCTGACAGGCCTTGGAGGTGAAGGAAGATGTGGGTCGGAGCAGAGAATTCAAACCCGTAGATAGTCAGCGTTTCGACCCTTTGTGGTGGTCAGTGCCCTGTATTGTCTTGTGTTGATTGCTTAGAAATAACACAGTTCATCTCTTGCCTCATCTATCTTACCATGTGGCTCCACAGAACAGTGTGGCTTGGAAAGTGGTTGGGCAGCAATAAGAGGTTTGTTTAAATTGGGGCTGTTGCTGAGCGTCCAATAGCCTGAAACTGAATTAAAACAAATTTGGGCCTACACCGTCTCAGAAGGGGTGAGCCTTTCTTCTTGTTCCTAGTCCCGCTGCTTCCTTTGCATAGTATCTAGCAATTATAAGGTGAGTCAGATCAGTCCTGATCTGACTGAAAAACCAACTCATCAAAAAATGAGCTATGATCTCTAGAATTGAAAGAAGGGAGAGGACTGAAGAAGGGGTGGGACTGCCTCTTTTGGTGGCAGGGTACAATTAAATTACTTTCATGACTAGCTTAAGCAATCCCTAGCAGGTACTTCCCTCCCCCAGCCTTAGCAAGGCTGGCTTGCGCGTGGGCCATTCCCTTGGTCCAGCTGAGACCAGGAGGGTCCTTCTGGGGCTGGGAGTCCCAGAGCTGCAAGCACCTGGGGGCTGGGAAGGTCCTCAGGGGGATGTATCTCTGGATCCTTCTCCTGTTCTCAATTTTTTTTGGTACAATGCCTTCAGGAATGTTGCCGAACCAGGTTGGTGGTGAAGTGGACATAGTGACCCAGTCACCTCCCAGTTCCAGAAATCCAGGCAATAGAAAGTCCTCAAGTTGAGACTACATTAGTCAACAGAGGGTAAGAACAGATTTGTCATCGTAACCATACTGGAAACAGGATTTGGCGTTTTGGGGTTTCTCATGAACTGAAGATCTGATGGAGTGTTTTGGATGAGCATGGTACACTTATCTTACAGGTTTCAACTGTAACGTACTTGTGGTGGGAGCTGCTGGTTTAGGTCCTGAAAACACCATGTTGCCTGTCCTTTCTCTGTCCCCCTTTTTCTGATGGCAGCAAGCCTACTGCCTCCCTTTCTTCTTCCTGTGAACGTCATGCTGCAGAAGCCTTTGCTGCAGTTGGTGGGACAAGAGTTCAGCTGAAAATGTTCTGAATGGAGAAAAGGGGAAAAGGTCACCACTGGTCACCTACTCCAGCCGGCACTTTTGGGAACAGCTGTGCTAGAGACGGAGTACATTGCAAGAAATGTCATCTGCTGAGCTAGTTAGTTCGAAACAGAAGGAATCCTTTGTGGTAGTTGTGCACCTTTTGGCGTGCTATTCAGCCAAATTCACCGGTCTTAAAGTTGTCCGTTGCTGGTTTTAAAAGTACTTCTCTGGCAGTGCAAGGAAAATTCCCATGCGTGCAGGGGAATCTAATTGTTGGTTAAGGAATACAGTATATACTTAGTGTTATGTGACATAAATACACCTTTGTAACTGGAGGGTTATTGATTTTTGTAATAACACTTACTGCTTGGAATGATGATAGATAATCTCGCTTTCAGTTAACCTGGTTAACTGACCAAGCATCACTTTTTAGACTAGCTGCTCTTACAGTTAAAGCTGGCTAGTCCTTGGAAATTTATTGTGTTAAGATCTTCTTTGCCCAGAAAACCTACAGTGCCAAAAGAAGAGTTGGTTGTATTTTATTGGAATATAAACCTAAGGGGTTTACAGAGGAGGTTGATATTCCTGCTAAGTTTGTTTAAGCCTTTAAAATTTAACATAGAGGAGTAATTACTATCCTGAAAATAGGTATATATTGCATCATATGTTAGTGCACAGCTTAAGATTTGGATGCAATTGTGAAATTTACCAAAAGGACTGAAAAATGACTCCATGGCCAAAACCAGGTTTTAGTGTTCCTCCATGTTTATTGGACTAATATTCTACATGTTATATTCCTCCTTCTGTTTCTTTCGTTGTGTTCTGCTGGTTGAAGTTTCTCTCAGCTTGCACTGAGGGACACACAGACTGCCTTCAGATATAAGGATGTTTCTAACACCAATGAAACAAAACCTGTGTAGTAGTAATGTGGATGGTATTCTCATCTCTAGTGTGAGCAGCCATAGTTAATGGGTGGCTATGGGGTACTTAAAATATTTTTTTAATCAGCTCTAGGATGGATACCAGTAAGATATAGATTTACCTGGTCTTTTGTTCTGGTTTCCAAAACTGCAATTAAAAAAAAAAAAAGCTTCTGAAGGAGCAGTCAATGTAGAAGTCTGTGCTAGGACCGACTTTTGAACAGTGTTCCCCTTCCTTGTGGAACAGATTCCTCACGCTAGGAAAAATCACTTGGATTTAGTTGATGAACAGTTGCTTTTTCTTTCCTCGGCAGTTTTGACATAGCAGTTGTTTAAAGTAGGAGCTTGAAAACAAGAGTACATTATTTAATTTTGTTATGAAAAGGCTTTTAGAGCACAGTTCGTAAGTTTAGGAGTTCTTCTGTAAATGTTCCTGTCACTTGTCTGGAATGTTAAGTATTGCAACGGTTACACATTGCTCACAGCAGTTACAGCTCTGAAGTTTTCTCCAAAGAAGGAGTAGAGAAATTTAGGTGTATAACAGCCAATTCTTGCCCAAAGCTCCAGTCTTTCCTCCCTTTGGTTTTAAAAGAGAAGTAGCAATAGCAAGTGTGGCTTGAAGACAGTGGATGGATAACATAACTTAAAGGTAGAATTCCTATTTTTGTGATTCCACACCTTCTAATGGAAAATTTTTTAAATAGAAAGTAATAGGAAAGTCTTTCCTCTCTAAATGACTACCTGCAGCAGTTGTTCCAAAATTGCAGCACCCATAAATCATTGACATCTGTATATTTTCCTCACGGCATAAGAACGTAGCAGACACTGCCCTGCCTGGTGCAGGGATCCATCCCACCTGGTGCTCCGGGTTCAGCCACGGCTGTGAGCAGATGCCTCAGGGGAAAAAAGACCCAAAACCAAAGTCTCCCCTCCTACCCTGACGGCTTTCCCACCCCGTGATTATTTTTGGCTCGGAGGGGTTTCTGAGGCCTTTGTGCTCAGCTGTTTAGCATCATTAGGGAATTTCTCTACCTTGTGCATGTCCAGTCTCTCCTTTCACTCGTGCTTCATCCAGCCACAGAATTCTTCCAGTCTGCATTAAAAATACGGCTCACTTTTCTTATTTTGTACCTGGCTCTAATTTCAGTTGTTGGTCCCTAGTTTTAGTACTGGAAGGGATTGTTAGCAGCCAGTCCCAGCCTACGTTCTTGATGCCATTCAAGGTTTGATAGGCTTTTATCATTTCCCCGTGAGATGTCTCATGGGAGCTGTTATATACCTTTGATCTTATTTTTGCCCCTTGCTGAACCTTTTTGAGGTCTGTAAGAAATCCTTTTTTTGAGGTTGAGAGACCAGAACTGCACGTACCAACTAAAGTGCGGGTAGATGGGTAGATTTGTTGAGTGCAATATTTGTGTTTTATGGTTTGTTCTCTATTCCTTTCTTTAGTAATTCCTGGAATTGCTTTGCTTTTTTTGCCTCATTCCAAACACTGTACTGGTAGTTTAATGAAGCTGTGAATCAAAACACTGAAGTCTTGCTGAGCAGTGTTGATGAGTTGAGAGCACATTTATATATGAAGCTGGGGTTGGTTTTCCCCAAGAGATAGATTGCGTTGTGTTTACCTATGTTTAATTTTATTTGCTGTTTTTATTGTCCAGTTAGTCTCATAAGGGTCTTCTGTTATTTCATGCAGTTTCCTGTTATCCTTGGTATCTTAAATAACCCACTAGCATCAGCAAACTTTCAAGTCACTAAAACTGATGTCTTGGTCTTAAGCAATAAAACAAATGCACTGCTTGCTCTGGGCTTCTGGAATCCAGTGGTTAATGGGTTATGTTTTTGGAATTATTGAGCAAGAGACGTCATTTTAGAGTGCTTCTGCAGCTTGCAGGCTGAAAGTTTGAGCTGTGGACATTATAAAAGTAGAGAACTCTGTCTCTTAGTATGCAGCTTATTTCCTATCCTAGACATTGAGTCGTTGGTGACTATGCTGTCTTACCTGCAGAGACTTGGAGAAGTTCTGAATCTGTGTTTTACAAGGGATTGAGGAGGCTGTATTTCATGATCTTCGCTTCACGGTTCTGTCTTTTGGGACTGTGAAAGTGACCTAAAAATGTCATTCCCTAATTATTTGGGCAAAAGTTGTCAGCCTAAATATATCAAAACCAAAGAACCTTGTACAAATAGAGAGTGAAAGTGTACTGACTCCATTGCTCTTGGATGTGAATATTTCCATTTTCCTCTGCATTTTGGGTATTTGATGTTTCAAAAATGTTCAGTATCCTCAAATTTGAGCGATCAGTTGTTTCTATTTTTCTGGAACTCTTAAAAAAATAATTCTAAGATTATTTATCATTTTCTTCATAATTCACAATTTTTTAATAGATAAAACTGCTTAATACCTCTCGATACTTTGTATTTTCAACCAAGTGCAAAAGACTAATACTTTCTTTGCTGCTTGACCCTCTCTCACCTTACAGGCACAGGAAACTATTTTTGTACCCTTGTAATTGAGCCTTACTTTTGTGACAGCAATATTAGAATAAGTAAGAATATTAAATAATGGATGACATTAAAATAATCACAGTAAGAAATCATACAACCCCACACCCCTTAGTTTTCAGGTTTCTAAAGAGTACATAAGAGTAACCCTGAAAGCATTTCATGTTGCCTGGGTGGATGTATCATATCAGTTTACAGTAAAGAGCAGAGCCACGCTATTGGGCAAAACACTTTTAAATTATTATTTATGGAGTTGTATTTGCAGTTGGTATAAAATGCAGGACTAGTTTCACATGCCTCCACCAGAGCAAGGAGAGCCGCTCCTGAACTAGATTCCCTTTTGATTCCTGTGCTATGTGTGCTGTGGAGAGAGAGACGTCTGGGAAAGGGTACAGGTTAGAGCGAATAGTTACATTTTAGTTTAGGAATGCAGTCTTTCTATCTGATATTTTTGGGCTTGTTTTGGCTTTTTTCCATCCTGATTAATTTTATAATTGATACTGTAGTGCTAGCATTAATCAAATGTTTTCCAGTAACATTTTGTGTCTGTTGATAGATGAGTATTTTGTTTAGTACTGTGATATGAGTCACTTCCAAAAGTTTCTCTTGACTATCTCATGGAGTTAAAACTCTTAATAACACTGCAACTTTTTAGTGTTATCTCCTGCTTTGCCTACTTCACTCTTTTTTTCCCCCTCTTTTTTGTCTTTCTTTTTTTTTTTTTGAGGTGGGATAGGGTGTGTGTAGAGGGAAAGGAAGTCTTCAGTAATTCTGTCTTTCTCCCTAGGGCAAAATATGAACTACAGTTTTATATGCAGTATTTGTTTTTTAAAACAATAGTGATTGTTTTAATTTTAGTTTAATTTTAGTTCTCATTTGAATTATTAGTGTTCTGTGTTAATATTCAGAAAGCTTTGGCTAGTGACCATTTTATTTCTTATTTTAAGACTTAGTGTTGGGCAGAGACAAATTTTTTGTTGGTTCCTAATACCGTGTCTTCCTAAGGAGTGTGGTGTGTTCTTGTTTAGAAGCATTAAGGTAGTATTTTCTGCGATATCTGTCGTTTGAGAAAGTGGGTGAAGTAGGGCTTTTTCCACTTAAAATTCAACAATATTGATGTCTTTCTGTTTTCAGTGCTGAAACCCCATCCTCTTCTTCCTTCCTGGAGAAGGCAGGAGGGGAGAAATTGGCACTGAGAGGTCATAAATTCACTTTAGGAGCCTGAGTGAGCAGCTGCTTTTAGAACCTGTAATGCTAATTAACGTCTCCTCCTTATTTTAAGTTAAGTTGGACTCATTTGTATCTTTTTCTCAGTTTTTAAACTACGATTACGCAATCTCCTTTCAGTAAGAAAGTAATTGCTAGAACTTAGCTTCTCTGGAAGAAAAACATGAACAGCGGTACGTAACCCTCCCTGGCCTCTAAGTATCTTTGAAGTTTCTGGTAAGGTGGTTCTGCCTTTGAGTGTCAGTAAATCACAAATAGTGTTTTTCAATGTCAAATTTATGGATATTTTAAATTAATGCTGTGGTGAAACATGAGGATTATACTGTTACTTTGTTTAGCTTCGCTTATTTACGTGGCTTTGCTATGCAGTTGCTGTTCTTGAAGCAAATACTGTTGCATGTTTTTAGGAACATTTCTAAAATACATGTTTTTTACAAATCATTACGGATGAGAAACATTTGACTTCACACAGTCTTTTGTCACTGTTGACCTCTGTGATATATTCGTAAGAGTATAAATGGTTTGTACTGTGAAAGCTAATGTTAGCCTTTTGAGATCTCTTTTTGAGATTACATCTTGTGGGTTCTGTTACTGTATCGCTTGCTATAATGAGTGGATCCCAAATATATCGATCTTTCACAGTGCATGCAAAGATCATGTGTGCAATGTGTATCTGGCATGTTGTAAGATGTGTCAGACTTGATGAATGTGCTCTGTAGCCTTGATAAATGTGTATCGTAGGTGGCCATTGCTGGATGTCTGCAGGCCAGCTGGAGTTACTGCTTTATCTCGATTGCCAGGCGAGGTTGTCAAGCTCTGCCCAAATGTATGCTAGTCGTATCGTTGCCAGGACCCGAACCTTCATTATAGCACCGATTTACTAGCTCTACGAGCTGTCAGAAAGCCATGGTTCTGATTTACTTGGTTTCCTGCAAGAGTATAGTTTTTTCTTGGAAGTAATTTTTAAAATGCAGTCAGCTTCACAACAAGCTGTGCGCTGAAATGTGTTTGATTCTTTCCCAAGCATGCTATGGACAACTATTTTTATGTAGGCTGTAGAACATCAAAACTATCATTCAATAGTAATTATGCCAGTTTTACTAAACAACTCTATCCTCTTTGGTCTTTTCAGTTTTAGTTTTCAATTGAATAAGATCAAAAGACAACTAAGTGTTCAACTCGTAAACATGAAAAAGGCAAGAAATGTAAGTGTGGCAACTTGGTCCTACCTGTAAATATTAGCATCTGCTTCTGGAGTTTAGTAGGCAGTTGTAGCACTTAAAATTGTGTGTGCATAGCAAACATATTACCTTCATGGGGCTTTTCTGGTTTGGGTTTTGGTTTTCTAAGGAGTGTCCCATTTCAAATTATGTCTCGGTTATTTAATCTTCTGTGAAGGCGTTCTGATTACTAGTAGCCATATGGCAGGACCGGTGCATTTTTGACATTCTGATGATGAAACTGCAACAGCAAACAAAGTTTTCTGTGTCTATTCATGCCAGCTTTCAGAGCTAAAGGGAATTTGGAAACTATAAACAAATATTGTCAGTGTCTTAAAATGGAACTTCCTGTTGCTTCTGTTAACAGCATGCGGGGCTCTGAGGAGGCAAAACTGGAGTCTTCCTGACTTTTATCAAAGTCAGACTTGAAATACGCTTGTATGCAGCTGAGGTGGTGATGGGGGGGGAAAGAGTGTGTGTTAGTGTACAGTGTTAATTTCATTAGTTGAAATGAATTAGCGCTCCTGGTCACTGTATTTTTGTGTAGCACATCTCATGCTCTCAATCATGAGTCTGCTTTTTGTGTCTTTGAAATGCTTCACTCCTTAAGAGATGGAAACAACTACATGTGTTTCATGTTTCTAATCAGCCACAGGATATCGGGCTCAGATAAACCTGATCATTCGCTTCCACCCAGAATCTGTAAGACTGAAAGGGGAGTGGAAGTTTCCTCCTCTTAATCTTCCTTCCTATGTCTTCTGACTCAGGGGGGATGAAGAAAACAGCTGCCAACTATCCTGCTCTTGCAAGGGGGTAGAAGGTCCCAATGTGACTAGGCCTTCTGGTAGTCTGTGCTTCAAGTTATGGCTGTTGGCTAGTCTATCTTTTCTTAGGTTGTCTTCTAGAATTAGCAGTTGTGATAACTGCAGGGCTCAGGTCTGCTGCAGCTGCTCCTGGTTTGAGTAAAGTCAGCTTTGTTTTCAGTGTTTAGTTTATTTGCTCCTGGTTGAAATGACAGTATTGACAGTTGTCTCTGAGAAAACTTGAAGGCAAGGTAAAGATGCTGAAGTGTCCTGCCTGGGGACCATGGAACGTCGTGGGTTACCTCATGTTTCTTCTCAGAGATAATCCTCATTATCATATGACGAGTATTAAATTTTATAAAATCCCATGTGTTTATTAACATTATTTTTAATAATAAATGGTTTCAGAGAATCTGAATTTTTCAACTTTTTAAAATTTTTTGTCCTGGCATTTTAATAATTTTTTTATAAAAATAGTGGTTTTTTTCTCTGCAGCTGCTGTTAATCTCTCAGTACTTTAATTACCAGGCTGGTGGTAATCTTTTCTCAGATCCAGTGTTGTTGGTAGTCAGGCTGTTGCCTGAATACTCCCACGGTATTTTCCTTCCCACAGTCAGAAATAAAGAACGTTGCTGCCCTAATAAGCCTTTCTTTTGCTAGCTAATGAGTGAACTCGGCAACATCGGTCACTTATAAAATAACCTTGGTTCAGTGCCATTTGTGGAAAGAGAACTGAAAAAAAATATAATTTGGAGTGGAGCTGTAGGAAGCGCTTAGTTCTTGGTAAAAAGTCTTTTTTAAAAAAGCAAAAACCATTGGTCAGTCACATGCGTTCTGTTTGGCTCTAATTTGTGGGCTTTAATGCTTTTCTGGACTTCTGGTCTTAAATAGAGCATTATAGAAAGAGACATTGCTTTTCATGTGTATTTTATATTTAAAATTTCTGTCTTTCTGCTTGTAGATTTGTTTGTAAATGCATCATAAACAGACAGCCCAGAATGAAGAAAGCAAGCAGGAGTGTTGGCTCAGTGCCCAAAGTGCCTGGAGTAAATAAAACTCAAACAACTGAAAAAGCCAAACCAGAAAACGGCTCCTCAGTGTCTGCAGTAACAAAACTCTCCAAAACTGGGACATCAGCATCTCTTCTGAAGGTAATAACCAATAGAATGTTCTGATTATTTATATTTTTTGCAATAAAGCTTTAAAAATAAAGCCAGAATTTTAGGCATGTCTTTAATGCAGCTTAGACTAGAGGTTTGTTATACGGGTAACTGAAGGGAGTTCGGGTAGTTATACAGCACTGGCCAGGGTAATAGGACCTTGTGTGCCATTCATGCTGTATTTTTCGTATTGCAACATGCGACGGAAAGCAATATACTTTGCAGAACTTGGCTATTCTGCAAAAGGAGCAGAGTGGTGGTTGCATTCTGATGAATGTTATTAGTAGTGTCATGTGTTATGCTTGAATGGTGTGTCAGTGACTAATGGGATTTGAAAAGAGCTATTTACGAATTCTGAAAAAAGAACTAATGAGGTATCTAACATGAGAAACTTTTTGATATCAGTGATCCGTGTCAGGTCAGTGCAGCTACATTCTTCTGGCTGTTTTGGCCTTTGCTTTGTGTGAAGTACTGCTTGAGCTGAATTTTCACAAGTTGATTCTTGCTCCTTGAACAAGTTCAAAGATAGAGGTTTTCTCTTATATTAGCAAAACAGGGCAGTAGATTTAGGAGCATATGATTTTCTACAACCAAGAAAAATAAGACATACTGAGGTGTGCTGGTGTGGAGTTTTCATCTGGGAGCAAACAAATCTGGGTTGGACAGATGGTATGAACCTGCGTGGTCCACCTCCCTCTCCTGGCACAGACACACGGCTGGACGCACCTCCTTTGCCTTTCTGCAGCCCAGTCTGCAGAGCTGGGGCACTGCTGCTGCCCTGGAGCAAATGAACAGAACAAGGAGAAGGGCTGGTGTCTGCAACTGGGGCCTGAACCACTGTCACCTACAGGAAGCCAGATAGGCCATTTAAATAACTGGCAAATAAAGACCTAGAATTAAAGAAGTGGTAAGGGTTGAGCTCTCTGTAGTAGCTATGCAGGATAGCTGAAGTCAAGTGGTGTGTTCCCTTCTTTTCTTTACTTGTTTTTCTTTTATGGAAGCATGGTTAGTACTTTTGCTGATGAACTTGCTTACCAGCTTTCAGCTAGGTTTTTTCCCAGTGCCTCCCCTTTCCTCTGCCACCCCACATACCTTGCAGTTTTCTTAACTTTAAATAATCTTGATGCTTGTTGACACTACTTGTTTCGTATTTCTAGAAACCTCTCAAAGAATATGGAAACAAAAGTCCTTTGTAGTTTGCTTATCAAGCTTCTTATGTCATACCTCTCAGTGAGATAAACGTGGAGGATGATCTAACACTGAGGAAATTTGACCCAGTATGCTTTCACAATTTTACTTATATTAGTAACACTTCTGGCTATGTTTGGGTGTAGGATTAGAATTTATGACAGTTGTATGTTTGAGACACAATGAAAATTTTTTGCTTAATTACGAAGACTTACCTCAGCTTTATGTTACAGCCAGGCTTACTCATACAGTTGGATGGCTTTTACTTGTTAAGCTGCTGTTGTGCCAACTATGTGACTTAATAATAATGACGACTTATCTTCTTTGAGTGTTCCATACTTATACAACAAAGTTAGTTGTTTGTATTTTTTTATTTACTGGTACTAGCAAATCGCACTTATAATTACTGACTTGAAAGAAGTATCAATAACAAGTGGCATTATTTTTAAAATATTTTTTTTATAGTTTTGTATTTGATCTTTTTGATAAAGCATTTGGCATGTTGTTTTCGTCATAGTGGTTGTAGGATCCTCTCTTACACTTGGTGAATTGGTGTGTGTATTATGAATTTCATTTAATATTCCTTGACAAAAAAAAAGCACCATCGTTAAATAACTTTAATTGCAACAGCTTACTAGTTTAGTCAGACCTCAAAGTGAACGTGTATATCGATTCAGAAAACTTTGAGTTGGATATTGAATGAAAGGCTACTCTTAAGGAGTAGAAATACACACTTACAGTACTATACCAATCTTAATTCAGTCAGTAATGATGTTGCAAAATTGAAAATTACTTTGTAATTGTATTCTGTTTTGTGTTCGGCTTTGGCTGGGCTTCTTTCACTACTCATTGTTTCATAGGTTTGTCCTTTTTTTGTGGAGTTTTCAAAGTGTGTGGACAATGAGCACAGGAAGAAACTGTGAGACCCACCCTTCTGTAGAGCTGAACACTGTTCAGAGGTCAGGCTGTCACTCTGCTTCAGAATGCCTTTTTGTTGGTTACCTCTTTGTAGGTTTTTGGCTCCCACTTTGCCCAAGACTTTTGTAAATGTTCAGCACCCCCCACCACTTCACACAGGTTATTACAGGAGAAGGTTAACTGCCAACGACTTCTAGGTTTTAATCTGCCAAAGAATACTCCGCAAATAACAGCGTGTTCTTATTTTTAAGATGATTATTTTTGACTTCTTTAGCTAATGAGCTTGTGATCATGCTAACACTCATAACTGTAATTAGATGGCAGTTGTATTTCATACAAATGAATTGCAAAATCCAGTGTCCCTGAAAATCCAGGACTTGGACACCACCATTTGAATATTAAAAATTGGAATGTGTTTTCAGTATTCATGTGTCTAGGCTTCAGTATTCTGTTTGCAAAATGCAGTAACTTAATTACAGATTGTTGTGAAGTTTGATGTTTCAAGCACTCAAATGCAGCAACAGCAAGCATCAAAGAAAATCCCAGGTAGGAATAATTAGATGTATATAAATGGATTTGAATGAAGTACAGTAAATAGGGTATACTTGTTGAGAAACTAAGATTAAATGAATTGTAGAGGTGATCATTCAAGTTTCAATGCACTGAAAGAAAGATGTGGAGGAAAACAATATGAATTGTACAATTATAGTATGGTTTTTGTATAGCAAATCTGAATAGGTCTGGATGAGCATTTCTAATTATGATATTTTCTAATTTTTCATATTTTAATGTAGGGGGTTTAATACTAAGCAGGATTGCAGTTTTCAGTAAATGGGATAAACTGTTCTTCCTTGAGGAAAAAGCTGTTTAATAAACATGCGACATTAATTTTACTTCCATTAAAAATAAATGCTATGAAAATACTTTGATTTTTTTTTTTTAAAGTCAAGAATGGAGTGTTAAGAAAAGAGAGCTGCTGGTTTGTAATTTTTCCAAACCTTTGCTAAATAGTTTTCTTTGCCAAGAGTATAGTGTTACAGTTTTGAGAAACTGTTTACTAATTGGCTGCAGAGGAGGCAGTGCCTTCCAATCTAGACTAGAAATAGTTTATGGGTAAGTCAGAAGAAGAATGGCTGTCTTGAATTCCTTTGTTCAGCGAGGACTGGAGATGACTAATGTCAGAAAGTGTGTATTTTACTTAGTAGTTGGTTGTTGTTTTTTTTTTTTTTTTTCAAGCTGAGTCACATCTTGACCTATTTGGCTTGATAACATGTACTATAAGTCTAGAAGCTTAATCTAATTTCCCCACTCTTTCAACAGGGTGAAAATGCTGACAGCAAATAGTTCTTTTGAACTATCAAGTTTGCTGACTGATCATCAGTAGCAAAATAGAAAATCACTGTTCTATGCCTTTTTCTAATACCTTGTTTTAGGTGATAATTGCATCACAAGATTGTTTCCCTTCCCCTCTACCCCCATGCCCACAAAAGGAGTTTGGATTAGATATGAAATCTGATTAGATTACAGTTTAACGAAGGATTGTAATACAGTAGTAGTTTGTGCTCAGCTCTTGCCCCCCCACACAAGCAGTGTGGGCTTTGTTGATTTTGTAGCCCTCCAACATTTTTATTTTCTCATTGGTACTTCCATTGCATCTGCTGTTTTGCACGGCTGTGTGACATGACAGATCAAGGAACTGATCTGGCTCCTGGGAGGAAGGAACCCTTTGAAAAGGCTTCAGTTTAACTGGCACAGTGTGTAAGCACATGGAGAAGAGCAACAGTGGCTTTTTCCTAGCAGAAAAGCCAACTTAGATGCGCATCAAACTAGAGCCTCAGAGTAACGTTTTCTTCAAGCCTTTTATAAACCTTTTTAGAAGGCCATACCATTTCCTACACAATTCAGTAAAAACATTCTTGTCCTAGAGGATTTTGCCCTTACAAATGCCTGTTCTAGCTCTAAATTATCTGTATGTCTAACGACTGCATGCAGAACAAATACGTTCTCTTCCCAAGCTCCCTTTTGTTTTGCAGATGCTCTTTGTAAATGGCACAAATCCCATCTATACCTTTTCCACAGGACCATGATCAGTGTTCCTAACTGGTCTGAAATTCACACTGGCAAAAAGAAGCTATATAGAATAGAGTGAGGTGCAATTTTTATTTTTATTTTTTTAATTAAGCAAATGTCACCTTCATTTGTAATGTATAGAATTTAATGTCTGGCACGTAGGTTTCGACATGAATTATGTATGGAAGCTAGAAGTTACAAACCTGGAGAATCTGAAAGTCATGATGTAAAGCAACTGGTTAAATGCTAAGCACTACCTTTTAGCTGGGGTGGTGGCTGAGACTTCAAATGTGTTATTCAGCTGAATAATACAGTTACTTGAGGAATGCTGCTAACACAGCTGTTTTCTTTTAATTTTTACTGCCTTTATAATGGGAAGAATCTTTAGCGTATTTTGATTGTTTCTCCATTTGAAAAATTGCATTTTAAATAGTTGTAAAGTCTGTCGATTAATACTAGGAACTTAGTATTTCTAGTGTTGGCTTTATTCTGAAAGATGTATTCTCTGTTTGGGAATCTGGTTCTTGAGACTCCTGTACTTACTGCCTTGTCACATTCCAGGCAGCTTTTGTGGCTAACAGTAGTTTCAGGAATGATCACAAGAGGTCAGACAGAAGTCCATCAGGCAGATATCCTGTCTCTGAGAGTGCCTAGTAAAGAGCATGAAAACACGCAAGGATGTATTTCCTCCATCTGAATACTGCCCTTGTCTCTAGTGATTTGTGGCTTAGTATTTTGAGATAGAAAGGGTATTCTATTAATGTTGGATTGATTTGTGGTGTCATCTGGTTTGATCTTTTTGTTGCGAGCTTGTCCACCAAGAAAACGCGTGATCATATTCTATCGAAGGACATTATACTAACTTGCTAGTATTTGCTTGTTTAATTATCTAAGAATTGTGTTCATTTTTATGCTTAAGGACACTTTCAGTCAAAATTGAGAAGTGTTACACTGTTGTGTTACTATGCTTTCCTTAATTTTTTTTTTCCCTTGGTATTGAGACATTAGTTTCTATGGTCAATCATATGTAAGGAGTTGACGTTCACTTTCAACTTACCAACTCTGCAGTGCATTTATAATTTTCAACGTTCTTGCATAGACACATGACTAGTCAAATATGTACTTTTTAAACTGATGGAATCTGTAACAGAAGAAATGTTGTCTATGCAGACTTCAGTCAACTGTCTTAAAGGTGCCTCTTCCCTTTTTTTCAGACTAAGAGCAATGATGACCTCTTAGCGGGGATGGCTGGTGGCGGTGGAGTGACAATGACTAATGGTGTCAAGGCAAAGAAGAGCACTTGCGTATCAACAGCATCTTCAGCTTCAGGGATGACCATGAACAGTCTGGAAAATAAACCCAAAACTATTGCAGGTAAATGGATGTATCGATCCTTAAAGATGGTGATTGGATGGTTTTTTTTATTTTCCTATTATGTATTGAGCATCCAGGCTGCCTAATGAAGTGGTCAGTAAGGCCACAGTCAAATTGAACACCTCCTGTACTCTTTTCCTGGTTTTTAATAATGTAATGGCCTTTTTGGAGGGTGTTCCTTTTAATTTATGCAACTGTTATATAAAACTAGATAATATAAATAGAGAATCATAGATATGTCTAAAATAATTTAGTTTGTCTAAAAAAAATCCATGCCACAAGCACTAAATCTTTAAGATGTGATCATTTGTTGCAGTCAACAGTTTGGACATTCTGTACTGCTTTATGGAAATAAAGTAAGAGAGCTTTCAGAAACTTCAGAAAAGTGAAATTATTTAGTGTGTTATCAATATGGATGGAAATATGTCTTGCCTTCCATTGCTATGTTTTGGACTCAGTAATGCTCGCAAAGCTGTAAAGCATCTGGAAATATACTAGTAATAATTGATCTTTGTCTTTATGAAATGAGATGAAAATACAAAAAACCTTAACTTGCATTTTGGGGAATAACATGCAATTCATCACTTGCATTGAAATCTAGTGAAAAGAGAGACAAATTTGAACTTGTAGGAATAGCACTGCTGCAGTTTTTGTGCAATTTATCAGAAGCTGGTGAAGACAAAAAAAGAAACTTGCAAATGTTAAACTTTAAGTTCTAACTAATTTTCAGAATACTGGTAAAGCATAGCAATTGGTAAAGCATGTATCAATTAAAATAGAACTGCATTGATTCATGATTAAGGTTGTACAAATGTTTACTCTAAATATATTTTATAAAATGCATTTACCAGTGTGATTCAGAAAATCAAGCACTGTATTGCTAATACAGTCTTCTATTACAGATACTGTATTTTATATTAATGTTCCTAACTTTCAAAAAACATATAGGTACAAGTTCCACAACTAAGCGTAGCACTTCATCTGGAAACAAAGAGTCAAGCTCTTCTAGAGAAAGGATACGCGATCGTTCTCGTTTAAGCCAGAGCAAAAAGCTGCCTTTGAGTGGACAGGGGACCAGTGATACGGTACTGGCAAAACGCTCCCGTAGCCGCACCAATCCAGAATCGGATATTCGGATGAGCAAGTCCAAATCAGACAATCAAATCAGTGACAAAGCTGCCTTGGAAGCAAAGGTGAACGATCTTTTGACATTAGCAAAAACTAAAGATGTGGAAATCTTGCATCTACGGAATGAACTAAGGGATATGCGTGCTCAGCTGGGACTTAATGAAGATCAACTTGAAGGTGATGAAAAATCTGAAGAAAAAGAAGCCATTGTTGTCCATCAGCCAACTGATGTAGAGTCTACCTTGCTACAGTTACAGGAACAAAACACTGCCATCCGAGAAGAGCTCAACCAGCTGAAGAATGAGAATCGAATGTTAAAAGACAGACTAAATGCATTAGGTTTTTCTTTGGAACAAAGGCTGGACAACTCTGAAAAACTCTTTGGCTATCAGTCTTTGAGTCCAGAGATTACAGCTGGCAACCACAGTGATGGTGGTGGTACTCTGACATCTTCAGTGGAAGGTTCTGCTCCTGGGTCAATGGAAGACTTGTTAAGTCAGGATGAAAACACCTTGATGGACAATCAACATAGTAATTCCATGGATAACTTAGACAGTGAGTGCAGTGAAGTTTATCAGCCACTGACATCAAGTGATGATGCCTTAGATGCTCCATCGTCTTCAGAATCTGAAGGTGTACCAAGTATAGAAAGATCCAGGAAGGGAAGCAGTGGCAACGCGAGTGAAGTGTCCGTAGCTTGTCTGACAGAACGGATACATCAGATGGAAGAGAATCAACACAGTACAGCTGAAGAGCTCCAAGCCACACTTCAAGAGCTTGCAGATTTGCAACAAATAACACAAGAGTTAAACAGTGAGAATGAAAGACTTGGAGAGGAAAAAGTAATCCTTATGGAATCTTTGTGCCAGCAAAGCGACAAGTTAGAACACTTCAGCCGTCAGATTGAGTATTTTCGGTCCCTTTTAGATGAACACCATATTTCATATGTAATTGATGAAGATATGAAAAGTGGTCGCTACATGGAGTTAGAGCAACGTTACATGGACCTTGCAGAGAACGCTCGTTTTGAGCGAGAGCAGCTGTTAGGTGTTCAGCAGCACTTGAGCAACACTTTGAAGATGGCAGAACAAGACAACAAGGAGGCCCAGGAAATGATAGGGGCATTAAAAGAACGAAATCACCACATGGAACGGATTATTGAGTCAGAGCAGAAAAGCAAAACAGCGATAGCGTCTACCTTAGAGGAGTACAAAGCCACAGTAGCCAGTGACCAGATTGAGATGAATAGGCTGAAAGCTCAGTTAGAGCATGAAAAGCAGAAAGTGGCTGAGTTGTATTCTATACACAACTCTGGAGATAAATCAGATATACAAGACTTGCTGGAGAGTGTCAGGCGGGATAAAGAAAAAGCAGAGACATTGGCCAGTAGTCTGCAAGAAGAGCTGGCACACACTCGCAATGATGCCAATCGATTGCAAGATGCCATTGCAAAGGTAGTGTTCAAAACAAACTGTTGTATTTTATCATCCATACACACCATGACTTACTGTTGGTCACTGTAGTTCTTCTAGAATTGAAGGATCAATTATGAGGTTAGTCAGAGTGCAGTAGTTTTAGTTTGATTACCTTCTCTTAACCTTTGTTAATAAAAATTACATAGGCCTGTTGAAAAATTGTATGGATACACTCCGCCACAGGCTTAACTGTCGGGTTACTTTTTAAAATACTGGTATTTAAACTCCACAGCTCATCTCAAGGACCAAACCGTATTTAAGATACTCTAGGAATTTTGTGTTTAAGTTGCATGCCTTCTGTAAGAGTTTTGAGGAGTTAGTGCCAAACTGGTGGAAGGGGGATGTCACTGAGAAGGTGCTGGGAGTCAAAGTTTGAGGTGACAACCCAGCTGTTGATGACTTGTAGAATCTTTCACAGGTGTTAAGAGAATGTTTTTGTTTCAGCTTATTCAGGTTGTTTCAGCCAATGTAAAAAAAAACTAATTATACGGAAAGCAGAGAAGTGTCTTCTTTTTCCAGTCAAGAAATTACTAATTTTGATGTTGAGGTAGACAGAGATTTTTATCAAATTTAATTTAATTTACTGAATATATATTCTAGTTTTAAATAAATAAAAAAACCCCAAACCATTGTGATAAGGTTTTAAGCAATTATTATTAAATATGGCAAATACACATAGGTTTTTTACTAATGATCCATCCAGGAGCACCTTGTGTGTTAATTGGGTTTTGGATCAAAATATATATTTCTAGTTCTAAACCAGCTATTTTAACTCAAATATAAATAATTTATCTAGTAAATATATCTAGTAAGTGTTTACCATAATTGAATATAAAAATAAGAATCTGATAAAATTTATTTAATAACTTTGAGTATGCATTTAAAGGTATATCTTCCTGATGAGAAAATCCAAGCCAAATTTAATGTTTGAACTATATATTAGCTGCAAATCAACATGTTAGTCATGATCACCAGCCAGTTAGAATCAACCTTAATTTGGAAGTAAAAAAACCCAACACCATAATTTTAATAATTAAAGCTGGGTAGTGCTATTAAAATAAAAAGTACTGAAACAGATGATTTAAAGCAGGACATTTTGTGGATTAAAATTGGTGCCTGGCTGTTTTGACCCACCCTAAGCCATGACCTAATTTCTCTTGTTTTTCTGAGACCCTATTTTTGCTGTTGGGCGTGGGGGTTAATGTTACTGTGCCTCTGATCCCGGCTTCTTACTTGCATGGCAGTTTCGTGAGGCAGGATAAAGTAGTCTCACTGCTCCTGAAAGCGAGAAGTCCACTACCTCTTGTTTTCCCTGCTTTTTTAAATTCAGTTCCATAGCCTTGAAGACTCCTCTGGGAACTACTTCAACTCACTAACACATCTCACCCGCAAATGTGAATCCTGCTGCTTGGTTAAGGAAATGAATCCTCTCACAGGTCCAGCAAGCACTAAAATTGCACAGAAGAGAGCAGGCTTTTTTTTTTTGGCAAGAGAAATAAAGGGTAAAGAGTTTCCCTCACCACCCCCTCCTTGTTCCACAGCAGCTAGATGTTAAATTGGATCAGCTGCTCACGAAACCACAGCCTTGGTACTATGGTATGGTTGCTTCACTCAATACAGGACACTGCTGTTAAAGTAGCTGGGGAATACTCATATATTCAGCTTGGGAAGAAAAGAGTTTAACTCTGGCTCAAGAAAATAGTTGCACTAGAACAATACATTTTTAAAGGCTTACACTTGACTTCTTATCCCATACTTTTTTATGGTTGCAGAAATATATTGTGAGTATGGTAGTTACAAAACTAAAAATGTGGTTTAAAATGCAACCAAATTAGTTATGATAAGATATGTTCTTTTTCAGGTTGAAGATGAATACAGAGTGTTCCAAGAAGAAGCCAAGAAACAAATTGAGGATCTCAATGTGACTCTAGAAAAACTTCGGACAGAACTAGATGAAAAAGAGACTGAGCGAAGCGACATGAAAGAGACTATCTTTGAGTTGGAGGATGAAGTAGAGCAGCATCGTGCTGTGAAGCTTCATGACAATCTCATCATATCTGATTTGGAGAGTAAGTGTTCAAGAGTTTCTCTTGTGAGAGAAATGATCATTTAAGAACAGCTGCCGTAGAATGCTGTAATAGTGAAAATATTTGCACTTGTCTTTCGGATGTCTGGAGTCAAGTCAGTCTGGGCTTTGCAGAACCCTTGTGCACTAGGTGAAAAAAATCAAGTTGGCTTTGCTTTTCCAGTCCTGGTAGTAGTTGGTGTGGGAATGAAAACCTGTGAATTGAGAATAAATATGAAATCTGATAATGCTGTTTTCAAGTTGTTTTTCAAAGTAGAAGAACATATAATTACAGACTTAATAATAGTGTGCTCCTTGTGCATTTTGGAGACTGGATGATTGATTTACTGTTTTGGGTTTTTTAAGAATGCTCTCTTTTTCAAGCACCCAAATACTAGGAGTTACCAGGTAGTTTGAGAATGTGTATAATAAATGATTTCTCCCACCTGAAAAAAGGTGGTTTTAGTGGAGAAGTGGCTGAATGGAGGTCCTGAAAGTTACAAATGTTAGCGCTGACTTGGCATATGGATGTATTATATGTCTCTTTCTGTGTAGATTTGCTCGTCATGAGACTGATCTGTGAACCTAAAAATGAATCTGACAAACTTCAAGCAAGTTAGAATCAGACTTTATCTGTTGATTTTTGCCACCATACGAGAAATGGTTGGCGCTTACAATGAAATTCATGTTTACTGTGTACTTGTCTAGCTCTCTGTGCCTTAGTTTCCTCTCTGATCTCCAAGACCTGCTCAGACATTCCTGCCACGGGCTGGAATTCTGCCATTAGCCTCCATCTAAATAAGGGCAACTGTACCCTGGGCAAGCTGTGTTTGCACAGTGATACAGAATTCAAATATCTGCTATTCTTCCATTGTATATGAGGATGAAACAAGCGAAAAAACTAAGCACAATCCCTTTTAACAGCAAGGGAAATATTCATAGAAAGGATTTTAAACTGGTCCGCTATCAAGAAAAGGTAGTCTTAAGGAAGCTTTATTCAACTGAAACTCGGTGCCTTCAGACATGTGGGTGTCAGCATGGTTTGCCTAAGCAACCCTTCTTTATCTTGAAAGGCAATCACTGTTTGTCTTTACAAAATTGCTTTAAGTTTTTATTCTGCAATTTTATTTTTTTTTTCTCCTGTGCCAAAACCAGACAGACATTTACTTGGGAGCAGGAGCTCAGGCATATGTGGTCAGGGGCTCTGACTTTGTTCCTGAAGTTGTTTTGTAGCAAAGATTTAAAAAGGTTGAACGCTTTTCTACTTGCATTGTTTTCTCCATTAACTGAAATACATTCGTACAGGAGACAGCACCGCAGTCAACTCAACATTTAAACATGTGCCTACTAATACCTGATTACACGGCAGCCCTAATTTTTTGATGCTTTTGCTTTGGGGGTACAAAACAGCTGTCAGATATTTCACTTAAACTCGTAAAAATTCAGGCAGACAAACCTCTGCCTGGGCAGAAATTTTCAACAAAAATTGCGACAGTCTTTGTTACTCATCGCTCTTGAAATAGTTTGGAAAATTCAACTGTACTAACTGGTGGCCTGGTGTGATCCCTTAGGGAAGAAAGCAGGATTTTAGTTATAGGCAGGAAGGAGAGTGGCATCTAGTGGCGGTAAGGAGAGATGGCACCCGAAGACTAGTAAACTTTAAAAAAATATCTTTCTTTGACCACTTTAAAACATTGTTCATTATAGATTCATAATTAAACGTCATGCAGCAGTTTCTTGGTGGTAGCCTGTAAGTAGTGACAGCAAAGAACAGCATCTCAGAAAATCTGGGACTTGGAGGTATTACATATAAAAGACAGAATTTTAATAATTTGTATTAAAGAGACAGAAAAGCACATCTTAGCAGTAGTAATGTATCTTAAGGCCATCAGACTTTTGATCAGTTCTGGTATTGTCAGCCAAATATATGTATATATAGTGCCTGTGCTTTTAAATGTGGAGAATTCAGTGTAAGTTTAAGTATTATAAAGTACTAGTTAGAAGAATGGTGGGTTTTTTTCACCCTAATTAACCAAGTGTAATAAAGAACCATAAAGGTTTTCTTTAGTGAAATTTTGGTTTAGATTTTAAAATATGAGGAAATCTAGGCCACCCCTTAAGGAGACGATTTGCCTAATAGCAGAGTTACTAAGTAAATGAAAGTGATGGCAAGGCAACTGATAAATGACAAGTGGTAAGTGGTGGAAAATTATCACTTGAAGAATTCACAAAGGACACACTTTACAGTTAGGAAAAAGATGCTTCATAGACGAGGTGGTGAGTGTTCATTGAATTTAATGGTTAATCAACACTAAATAGTAACATAGAAATGTGAAATGCTCTGGCACTGGTGCTTAGGGCACACTTCATTGTGGGCTTTCCAAACACCAAAAAGAAGTACAGCAAACATATAATAAAATATTTTTCATGGGAATCTTAATGTTGAACTGTCACCTTTTAGCTGTTCATATGTCTATCTGCAAAAACTGGGATCTCTTTGATGTGGACAGTAGGATGTAAATTGCATTGATTAAAAACATACGGTATATTCCTGATGTCATCCAGATGCAGGAGGAACTATAGTCAGTGGCAGCTGAACTCGTTACTGGTGGGAGAAGGAGTTTTAAGCATAGTGCTTCTGTATTGCATCTAAAAATTCAAAGAAATATTAAAATAACCTGTATGTTTTTATGCTCACTAGCGCGCTGAGATGGAACAAGCTGTAGTGGCGATGAGTCTGTGATATGGGAGCGGAGGTGAGGGGCTGGGAGAGGGCAGGGCAGGCGGGCATCGCACTAGATGGCGTGTTTCCTTCTGTTCTCATTTCTGGCTTTGGAAAAACGGTAGTCAGGGAGCCAAGCTGTCACATTAGTCATCTTCAATGGCTAAGGGGAAAAAATAAATCTATTACTCTTCCAAGCAGTTAATAAGAGCTTGTGGGGACACTTTTACTGAGAACTTTGTCTCCTGATGTGCAGAAAATTTGTATTTGTAGGTTAGCTTATGAGTTGTCAGATGTTTCTTCTGAAGCCTGGAAATGCTCTTTGCATGTTCACTTAGCACAAGGTACGTGTGCTAAACATAGCAATTCTCTTTGTCCGTAACAATTTAAGTCAGTAAATGTTTTGAACAAGGGTAGGTGAGCAAGAAGATTGAGATATCTAATGTTTGGTGAATAAATAGGGTTTTTTTATGGAGCTGACAGTGTTAGTTTTTAATTCTGCAATATCTCATTTTGAAAATGATCTTGACAACAGTTGTGAAACTAAATTTTTACATTATCATATTTAGGCATTTTCTACTAAAGTATTGGAAAAGTCAATTGGATGTTAGTTTTCTAATTGTTAGTACTTTTTTTTTTTCCGCTAATGTTGGACCCTTAAAAATGTCATCTTTCTTGCTGTATAGATCTGCTGTCTGACAGTAATGAGCTCCAAAGCAAGACTGATATGCAAGTTGCCCGAGCTTTGGTATATTTGTAACCAGTGTCTCTTCCTTATGTAAGGAAGCTATAATTCTTAAATTAACTGTAATGCTGACACTACTCTGTGTAGATGTGATTATATTAGGATAGCTATTTCTATGGTAAAAAATTGAAATGCTATCCTAGTATAAGGCAAAGCAATGTAGCTAGTACAAAAACTGCGAGAATGCCCATTATGGATTTGCCTGTGTCAGGATTACTTGGTTTAGCATTGCTTATCAGGCATTACAATGTCATGTTTTGAAACTACTGTGCATATCTGAATATTGTCATTTTTTTCTTTCTTTTTTTTTCCCCCCAGAGACTATTGAAATTAAACAATTGAATGTTGATACTCATTTTTATTCCATAATAATAAATTTTAACTGCCAATTGTAATTAGTAAGAGATACAGAATACAGTGATACTTTGGCAGTCGTACAAAATTCAAATGATACCTTAGTTTCTTCGTCCCATCTCCAGCCCTAGTTGTAATGTTTTTCTTTACCATTTATAGTCTGCATTTCCCATAATTTATTTTTCTACCTTTTAAAAAGCAAGGCCTTGTTAAACTGTGATTTACATCAATATCATTTTGTAACTTGTAGACATAATTGAATCCTGCATTAAAACACAAGCAGCTTGCTGATTTGCCATTTTTGATTATCCTGTTCATTCATCAGAATGGTCTCCTTGTTCTTCACTTATCCTAAACAGTAGTTACTTTTCCTTTTATCTCAATGCCCTTTCTTGTCTGTGCTCCTTAAAAGGAGGAGAGTGGATAATGGCAGAAGAGAAGTACCTGTCCTACCGTGCTGAAAATTGCAGCACATACAGGTGGAAAGGGTTCGTGTGTGTTAGAGAAGAATCGTGGAGGTTGTGGGGCTGCAAAGGAAGGATGCCACAGGGCAGCTGCACAGAGAATTGCTGCCTGTGGACCTATTTTGACTAGTTGAATTATCAGGCTGTAATTGGTGGCACAATGCGAAGAATGGAGTTTAAGCTGTAAGAGGTGAAATCACTTACCTTAGTCTTAATTTCTCACTGTTTCAAATTCAGTTGGAATTTGGTAGTTCTTTTCAGTTCTCTTTTTTTTTTTCTTTTTAAATCTCTTCATTTGATTGGAGGGGAAGACTGTTTCTAACAACTGCTGTAAAATGCTCTGTATTGTTTATAGTAACTGCAGAATATTCAGACCATTGTGTTTTACTTCAAAGCATAAATATACTAAAACTTAATGGTGCATTTCATATCTCACAAAAGCTCAAAACAATGGCATTACACAAGCTTTAACTCTGGATGCATTCATAGTTTCTGGTTTGTGGTTATTTTTAGACAAACTATAGCTTGCTTATAGCAGTAGAACAGATTTTATTTGTAAAAACACATTTTCTTTGAACTGTCTTTAAAAGAGAAAATGGTCGTCTGCTAGATTTTGTTTCAAAATGCTACTGGAAGCAGTACTTGCTGTCACTTTTGAAAGTTATCTAACTTGCATCGAGTTTTTTTAAGCATGTGTTTAAAGGAAAAAAAGGTGGGGAGGGGGAACGACTTTTATAACTTTGACCTAAAGCTGTGCTGACTTTAGCCTGAACAAGTTATGTGTACAGAGACAAGCTAAAAATTGGAGGGCTTTGCTTAAATAATGTGGTAGCATGAGATTTGAGTGGCATGGTCTGTTAGGCTTATCTTCAAAGCTTAAAGATCAGTTGGATGCATCGTAAAATGTGCAGTCTTGTAAGGAGGAGATAAATACAGAAATATCTGTCTAATTTTAGTGTTTCAACTTTTCCAAGCCCAAAAGGTTATCGTGTTTTCAGGCCAACTGAGGTTTATATCATTCTCGTAAAGAAATTAGCTGTGGCATTAAAAGCCTCTGTGCTTGCAACTGTTGAGGAAACTCAAGAATTCTTCTGATGAAGAAACCAAAAGGAATTCCATGGCTGAAAAATTGGAGTGTTCTTATGAGCATAGTTGAGGCTCCTTAATGTACACATCAGCATAAATCAGCTTAAATCTGTTCTTAGTCTTTGGTGCATCTGATTTAAACATTTTGAAATGCTTACTATTTTCCATTTAGTCTGCTGTAGCCTTATTTTTCTTATTAAGAAAAGCCATTTGATAAAAGACCAGGAGTACTGAAAAGTATAAGCTTACTTGGGAAGATACTGGTAGGTATTGGCAGAATAAGTAACTTTGAATAAAACCTGGTTTGCTGGTTTTCCTGAGACTTCATACCCAAATAAAAGCACTGGAAAGTTTTTCATGTTAGAAATTGAGAGCCATGAAACTTTACTGTATCAATCGGTTTGTATGAACCTATATACTTCTGACTATTCAAACAGGGGGGTTTTTATGCAGTTTCATAGATTTTTGGCCAAGATTTTGTGTTTTGAACAGCCTGAGTATTATGCACCTTCATTCTTTTTTGTGGAAAGAGCATTGCTAATATACAGGAAAAATACTTGTTTCCAGCAGGTCTTGGAATAATGAACCTGAACAAAAAAATGCTTTCAGTCAGTTGTCCCATCATTTTTACAGTTTGGAAATAGCTACATGATGCTATAGAAATAAAATCATCCTAGAATGCAAAGATCAGTGTTCTTCTTTGTTAGTTGCTTAGTTATGAGAATGGAGTAATCAATCACGTTGTCCTTGTGTATTGAGTAAAGTAACAAATGAATAGTAATTGCGGTAGCCAGTCTGTCAGACGCCAGATGAGGAGTTGGTGGTGATCAAGCTGCATACCCTTTTGTATAACTGCGGACAGATTTAAGGGACCATATCTTTCATAACATGATCTCATAGACTGTTTGTCCCTTTGCTGTAAATATAGCTTGTTTCAACTTCAAATAGTAGCTTGATAGACAAGAATGGAAGATTCTTGAGGACATGAGTAGAATTTTATCCCCGTTGAAGGCATGGCTGTGACTGTTATGTCAGCTGCTTTGTGGCAGGGAGTAAATAGTGAATGAAGAGGCTTTGCGTTTTGCTGTTTCTGGGGAAACCCGCCAGACATCCATGTCTTTAGGACCCTTCCATGTTAAATTACCCTCCTTGTTTATTTGCTTTTTGTTATCGCTTTGTCATTTTAATATTGCGGAGGGTGGAGAAGAGACTGGGATTTGTATAAGAATTGAGTTTTCTTATGCTGTTCCCCTCACCAGTCATAGAGAAGTTATGCACCTATTGACACTTTCTGTCAAATTATTTCTGCTCATACTATTTTTCTCCAGATGGCTTTGGTTATAAAAATGTATTCTCTGAGTTAGTTCTTAAAAACATTTGCAGGTTGTTTCAGTTACTCTTTAAGTAAACAGATCCCTGACTAAGATCTTACAGAGAATTTGACTTTCTTTCCAGATACAGTTAAAAAACTTCAGGACCAAAAGCATGACATGGAAAGAGAGATAAAGAATCTTCATAGGAGACTCCGGGTAGGTTAAAACCTAAAAAATCAATAAATTGTAAACTTGGAATTTCTCAAGACCTGCATGTGAGATTGTGAAAAGGTAATATGATAGATGTAATACCATTAAAATAATTATTTCTGAGACACAGGCATCATATGGGAATATATTTACTACCCGATGGACACTAAAGAATTCTAAAAAATTCTCAGTGTGACACAGATGTGGTGTTGGGCTTGGGAGAAAATGTTCCTGTGTCTTCTGATGCATAGTTTAATATTAATTTTTTTTTCTGCTCCACTTCGAACATTTTCTTTGTTTCTAGAAAAGAAATCCATGACCTTGGAAGTCTAGTTATTTCCAGGAAAACTTCTTCAATTTAACTTGTAAGTTAGGTTGTGCCTAATGCCAGAGATGAGTGCCTTTATCGTTCCTGTAAATTGTCTCCTGTAACAGGGAAACTCTGAATAATAAGGATAACTTTTATTTTTAACTTCAAAATTCTTGCTGCTGCTTTCAATTTAAAGTTTTATTTACTTATAGGAGGAGTCAGCAGAATGGCGTCAGTTCCAGGCTGATCTACAGACTGCAGTGGTTATAGCAAATGATATAAAGTCTGAGGCCCAAGAAGAGATAGGAGACCTGAAGCGTAGATTACATGAAGCTCAGGAGAAAAACGAGAAGCTCACTAAAGAGTTGGAGGAAATAAAGTCACGCAAGTATGCAAAAGACAACAGGGATATTGTCTCTTTCGTAGCGGGGGTACAGTTTTGGAAATCCAGCATCACAGCTATTATTGAGACTCTGGAAGTTCGCAAATCCTCTCACTGTGAGGATCTTTATTTCAACAAGCTACTTTACGCAGGCTTTGGGGGTCAAAATAAGTAAACTTATAAGAACAACATTTGTTTCTCTAACTGTATATTTAATCTGTCCAAGAATACGCAGTTCGGTGTTTTTGCAAAACCAGATTGAAGTGGAGGATTTTTCCCTTTTAACAGTTGGACATGATTTCACTTCCCTCAATGTGAAAAACAAGCAGTGTTGGCTTTTCTGTACCATCATTAATACTTCTGTTTAGCAGCCAAGGCTTTTGGTATGGTAAAAAATACAGCTGGATTTTTACCTGACAAGAAACCTTCTTCTAATTCTCCATATATCTTGTACTGTTTTCTTTCCACTGGTAATTGTTTCTGGAAATAATTAGAGATGCTTTGTGTATCAAAACATTTTTAATGAAAACAATTTAAACTATGATGTTTTGTGGCTTGAACTAGGTGCTACAGTTATTTAGAAACTGAGTTATGCGTGTTTCAGAAGTATGAAAGTCCTTCAAATCCATAGAATAGGAACATCTCGGACAGCACCATTTGAATGAATCCTGACTACGTTGTCTCTAGGGATTGAATGCACGTATAGCTTATAATTACAGTAATGATGTTTGTGGTGTATATATATTAAACAATTTTTTTCCATGTGGATGGGCATTTTATAGGATACATTACACTTAACCCAGCATCCAGCAGGATATGAGATAATGCAGGCTAAGGAACTTAGGGAAAAGCTGATGGTAGGAAGAACAGACTGGTTGCACTGAAAATGGAATATTATCTGGATGGATGCGTGATGGGCATAAGGTATCTTGTCTGAAGTAAGATCACCAAACTAAGTAATACGAGCAATTCTTACTAATACATTTCAGCCAGAATTGTAATTGTTCAATTACTGCTTGAAGTGAACCTGTGAGGTTACAGTTGCACTTCTGAAAGTAGAATTGGCTTGCTGATTCCAGTCAGCATATTCATTTTACACAGTCGTTATACATATACACAATCGTGTTCTGACGTTTGATTCACTGCAGTCAAAGAACAAAAAGGCAACTGAATTAGATTCCTTGGAAGCGGTATAGCTACTGTATTGCGGCGAAGGTGTTAGGAAAGTCTGTTACGGCGTCTGAAGCAAAAATCAGTCAATGTTTAATTCTTGCAGACTGTAGAAAATAGGTTGCTTCTAACAAATCTTGTTTTGTTGGTGACACTGAATACGATAACCACCATAAATATTCTGTACTAAAAATCTATTTTTTTTTAAATGGATTCATATGCTGCCTAAAGATGTGTGCCAGAAGTGTATTCTTACCTCCTTAGTATTCATTCAAATTGTTTTGTTTATGCAGGTGGAAGAAAAATTCTCCCCTCTGAGCTGATTATTTTCATGTGAAATGGTGAAATCCTTAAGGCTCAATTTTTTCTGTCCATGTGCTGTGTGTGTGCATTTGAGAGACAAAAGCAGGAATTAAGCCTTAAATCCGGTATTGATTTGATAGACTTTTCAGCTAGCGCTTAAGCTGTCTTATTGACAAATAGTAGGAATTTATAGTGATAATTTAGGTTGATAATCTATTTCTAAATTACAGTGGAAAGAAAACTAGGTTAATGTAATGACCAATTTGGACCGTAGATTTTAATTTGGCTTCAAACTTGTGTTAATTTTAAGACTTTGCATGTTAAAGTGTTTTTAAAGTGCCTTAAATGGGCTGCATATTGATTTTAGGCAGGAAGAGGAACGTGGTCGAGTGTACAATTACATGAATGCTGTAGAGAGAGATTTGGCAGCTCTGAGACAAGGAATGGGGCTGAGTCGCAGATCATCCACCTCCTCAGAGCCAACTCCTACTGTAAAAACACTCATCAAGTCATTTGACAGTGCCTCCCAAGGTAATTATTTTCAACCAGTGTAGTGGCTGTACTAAGTTACGATTTTGCATATGTTGACGTGGATGCTTTCAATGAGCTAATTCAAAGGTAAGTTTTTTTTTTTTTTTTAATTGTATTGTCATGACTGATAAGTTACGGCTGAAACGAACCTATCTAAACTAGATTGCACAAGAGATTGTTCACTGCAGTTAAGTGCAAGCATCTTTTTTAGTTTTCTTGTCTTTATTTTTTCTTTACTGTCGCATTGCTGATGACTCATATGCTGGATGCTTTGATTCAGTGCTCCTGTATATTAGAAATACATAAACACATATTACACACATAATTATAGCTGGAAGCACAGCTGATTTCGGCCTTACTATTAAAATGTGAACTTAACGTGCCAAATTCAGGATTCTAAAAGCCACGTAATAGTTAGAGTAGAGTTTGTTTCTTTTAATAACTTTTATTCTTACAGTCAAGGTGCCAATGAAAGTTAAAAATAAGGTCCAACCAGTATCACCTATTAAAAGGTGTAGGTTGTAATTTCTAAAATGAAAGGGATCTCACCGTTGAGACAGTGGACTTTACTATAATTCTCTGATTGTGGAAACAGGTGCTGTTGTCCTTCTCTATAGGTGAGCAGAACAAGGAATACAAGTCATTATCTTGAAATGAGAAACAACTGGGCTTTACCTTTAGCTGCATATGAGACCTTGTATGAGTTAGAATATTTACCTTGCCAGGCTTTCTGGCTTTGAATTTCATTTACAATAATGTCACTGTAAGTCTGATGTAAAAAGGCTTAGCTGGAAGTAGACTATATGGCAAATCTATTTTTGACTGCTTATAACCTGAAAAATTGTTGTTATAGAAGTATCTCTGCATTATTTGGCGATTCTGTAAATTAGTCTATTTCCATACTTGTTCTCTTTGTTCATAGGTATTCAGTTTTTTACTTTCCTAGTGTTAATTTAGAATGTTTTTTTTTAATCTGTTATTGGACAAAGGTGCTTTCTTGCCAGAGTTAGTTTGGTAAAATGGTAAGTCCCCTCTGCCTTCTTTTTAACCTTTTATTTCAAGCCACTGTCTGCCTTCTTCCTCAGCATTTGTGTCTAATCATGCTGTTAAATAATCAGATGATTGATTCACCAATTCAGTATTTGTCTGTTTTCATACATTTCTAAACATGTTATTTGCTTAATCCCAAAATTTCAGGGACTGTCTTTCCCAATATACTATGTAGTACCCGTGGACTTTGATTGGAAGCTGGGACAGAGAAGCAGGTGATAATAGGTTATCTTTCTTGTCTTACCGGCAGACCCAGGAGCCTGCTACCATCTCTTTAATTATCGGGAGATCAGAGGACTAGTAATGCCATCATTTACATCTGCCGGGGTAATAGTATCCTGCACCTTAGCCTTGTCCACCCCCAGTAAACCTAGGTTTTACCATGGATAATATATTCAAGACAGAAAATGAATATGATTGTGGAGGAGTAAATGTGTAGGCATACTTTTAAATTAGTTTGCAGTCAGTTACTAATTGAAATTCTGAAAGATGTGATCCAGTAAAACTAGTAATGTAAAGTACAAGGAGAGAGTCTGCTGTAACAGCCAGTCTTCTGTTTCACTGCAAAACAGTACGATGCTCACGATGGTTTCCTTTCTGTGTTTCTGCTAGTTCCAAGCCCTGCTGCTGCCACAATTCCTCGCACTCCCCTGAGCCCAAGTCCCATGAAAACTCCCCCAGCTGCTGCTG
Source organism: Chroicocephalus ridibundus (assembly GCF_963924245.1). Taxonomy (NCBI): domain Eukaryota; kingdom Metazoa; phylum Chordata; class Aves; order Charadriiformes; family Laridae; genus Chroicocephalus; species Chroicocephalus ridibundus. The sequence continues at coordinate 11,478,887 of NC_086296.1, read as the reverse complement.
TATCCCCTATGCAGGTAGGTGTTTTATAACTGCGCTTAGTCCTTCTTTCCAAAGAAGAGCATGTGAAACTATAGGTGGTGATATACAAATATTGGCTCACTTTGTGGGGAAATGATGATAAAATGTTGCTTCAAGTAAGTAAGTACTAAAATGTTCAGTCTTAACAGAAGAGTCTTTCACAGAGAACCATGTTGTAAATACAAGATTTTGGCATAATTTGGAAGTTCTTGTTAAATATTTCCAACCATTACTATTCCTGTGCTACTGAGAAGCATGCAACTTTATCTGCATTCCTTAGTTTTAGAGTTGCTGTTTGTCAGTTCTTAGTCCTGTGCCTGGCACGGAAACAACAGTAATCCCCTTTGGGCAATGGTCTGAGATCTGTGCAGAATCTGTCAGCAATCATCAGTATAAAAGTATCCCATGTTGCATGGGCTTTCGATATCAGACCTGACCAGAGAGGAATGAAATCATTCTGAATTGATTATCTTTGTTCGTTTTGTACTGACTGAGAGTTTGGCCAGTTGGTGATTATACTGTGTATTTTTTTTTTCCTGTCCCCTCTGAAGCTTTGTCCGTTTGTTCAGCTGCTACAGGAGCCTGGGTATGCTAAGATTGCATCATCAGTGCTCTAATGCTCAGCTTTATAGATCACTGCTGGTTTTATTATCTCACTAACTGTGTGAAATGAGATTTTGGCAAAAGCCAACAAGTTTAAGGGCAAAGCAGATGGGATCAGATTCGCAAAGAAAAATCAGAGAATATACTGTGTTTTAATCCTTTAATGTCAGTAACTCTCCTTGTTGCCTTCAGGATATTGCTTACCAGAAGTACCAAAACTTGATTTTTACTATCAGTCAGCATATTGTTTCGGTAATAAATCTTCTCCGTGTGAAGAATCTATATCCATATTGGCTTTTAGTGCTCAAGGAACAATACCTGGAACAAACTGACTGTTCTCCTTTGCTCAGACTAGTGCAGCTTTGATTATTTTAAAAGTGAATTTCATAGAACAAATAGATAGCCTCAAACCAGAGAGAAAGAATTAAATGTTTTCGTGAGAGCTTCTGCTGCTTTCTGTGGCTCAGTCACTCTTGACAGCAGTTTTCTAAAGTAGTTAAATGTGTCAAGTTCTCTGACAGATGCTTTGTTCCTATTGATCTGTCTTTATATTTGTGTGTATTTCTGTGCTCTTGTAGGAAGAAGCACACTTAATCTCGTGTTCTAAAAGGCTAGACCAGAGCTTTGGCAGACAGAAGACTTTTTGAGTCAAGCCTAAGGCTTATTTCACTTTATTTACCTGTAAATTAACCATGAACCAAAATAATATCTTAAAATACTGCAAACCTGCTCAGGTTTACTGCTCTTGTGTTGATGTTCTCAATCTGCCAGAATTACTTGAATTTTGAATTCTACTTCTGGTATAGAACCAAGTCATTAACAGCTGGATACCCATTAGTGGGAAACATTGCCTTAAAAACAAGGGGGAGGGTGTGTAAATGAAAACAGCTGCTATTGTCTTTTTGAAGATAGGTGTTTTTCTTGAAAATATTTGTAATTATCCAGAAGGCAACTGGGTTTTGTGACCTCAATTATGTAAATTGCATTTAAAGGATATTTTCTTTAAATAATAAGAGTTTTGGGTTCAAAACAATTGGTTGGGTTGGGTTCAAAAACAATTTTCATCATCTTTTCCTTTTCTTTATTTTCATATTACTGCCTTGTTTTCTACTGTTGTGTTTCTGCAACTTCTGTATATTTTTTGTCTGTTGTTTTTATTCTCTTGCAAATTAAAAGTGAGATTTTAGTAAGTCGCTATGTGAGATGACCTATCGGCTCCCACCTTACAGAAGTCATCCATGGCTTAAGATATTGAGTAAAGATGGAAGGGTTGATCTCTGCATGGGTGTTGCAGTGCTTATTATCATTAATCTCGGTTGCTTTTACATGCTATAACAGGGGAAATATTTACACGGGCAGCTATTGAGAAACTGGCACAATTTTGATATTGTGATAAGGTGGATTGGTTGCAAAAAAAGATTTTCCGAATACAGACGCATCAACATGTGCCCTCTGTGAATTGTGTGTATCACCTCATTTTTGCCTTGGATTGCGTCATGATTTTCTTCCAGCTTGGGAAGTTTTGGTTTGCTTTGTTTGTTTTTCTTTACAGTAATATGTGTATGTATAAGGAAATACATTCTTGGATACATTTTTGCAACTGAAAAGAAACAAACAAACCCCTTTGTGGCTTCAGGGCCAAGCCAGCAGTGGAACGTAGCTGTTATTTACCATAGCGCTTAGCAATACTGCAAAACAATTCAAGAAAAGAGGTACAAAGAGAATGCTCTTCAGAATGTAAAAGCAGCCCTGTGGGTGAGCCCAAAGCTGAGCTGCTCCGCTGTGCCACTGAGAGTGACCACAGCAGACGCCTGGGGAGGAATATAAGGACAAGGAAGCGTATCTGCTGCTTTCCCCAAGTACTTTATTTTTCCGTTTCGTAGCTGGAGGACTCTCTGAAGTAGACTTGGGTTCAGATTCAGCAGTCACCACTAAATGTCCTGCTTTGCTTTGAGCATATAAACTTTCAGGCTCCAAGCAATTCAGTGTCAGACTTCCATATCTTAACTACTTAATATGTGAAGAATCGTGTTTGTTTTGAAATTGCCGTGTGTAGGTGCTCTGGTATGAAGTACTTCATTGAAATACATACTGACCGAAGTGCAAAGTTATCAGGAATTGATACCTGGTAGTGTTTCCTTCCTTAGCCAACAACAGATGCAAGGATGAAGAATCAGAAGCAAAATATTTGGAATTTAAGGGATTAGTTCATCCTGCCATAGTTCTGCCTCAAATTTGAAGTGTCAGATGTTTGTTCTCTTTTCCTTTTGTTTGTCTCACCTGTGTGCTGGTTCTCTTCTGGAGTTGTTATTCATCTTAAAAAAAAAAAAAAAAAAAAAAAAGTCATAGGCAGCTAGCAGAAGCTCTGTCTTAAAACTAGGAATGGCTGTGAGAAAGTAACTGTTGATCTTAACATCTTTGTCTGTTACTGTAATTATGTTACACAGAGACTACTATGTAAAAATGTTATTTAACTCTGTGAACTATTTTCTTTATACATCCCATCGAAAGTAGTCCTTAAAGTTTCTAGCATTTTTTTCTGCTAGACCTCAATGTAGGATGAATAAGAGGAGGATTGCAGATTGCAAAACATCTTTAATAATTTCTGTCCCATTAGTAACCTTCATGAATAGCGTCAAAAGCACATGATTCCTACGAACTTTTGATCCTTTCAATTAGTGTTGAGGAGTTTGAACACAGGTATAAATGACAAATGGTGTTTAGCAGTTAAGTGAGTTGTAGGATGTGTTTTTAGTTGAAGAAAAAAGTTGTTTATAAAGGGATTGGTAGGATCCATACATGTTTGATTGCCCATCAGATGTGTTTTGTTTTCTAAGTGAAATGAGGAATGGCTGATCTGCAAATTCAGCAAAAGCTCAGTCAAGCAGAACAGTTTCTAACACTTGTAAAATGTTTCAGGAAAAATTATTCTCCAATACACTTGTGCGCTAGTGCTATATAGTTATTGCCAAGTGGAAGTAGGTAAACATTAGTTGGTTCATTTTCCTCTAATTTGCTGTGTTAGTCACTACATTGCTACTGGTTATTGTGATAGTAAGGTGTGTAATAAGGAACTAGCAACAGTGAGAGTCAGCTCTATCTGCAGCGTCAACAGGAGCAAAAAGATAAACAGTTTATTTTGTAACGAGGGGACAAGACCAGTACGCAGCAAGTTATCAGTTGAGTAATATGACCGCTTTCTGACAATATCCGTAAAGGATGTTTGTTTTTAAGTGATATCTAGAAGCTGAGAAGGTGATAAAGGTATATGGTTATCCAGCATGGTGCCTGCTCTTGTACGTACCTTTGTTTCCTGGCTGAAGTTCTGTACTACACTGTCTTAGTAATGACAATCCCAAAGCTAGACAAAATGACAACATGGAATGCTTTGCTTTTAACCTTGTTATCTAACTCTATTATAGTGGTTTCCCTTTTTGGGGAGAGGCTCTCACTTTGATAGCGTCCTTGTCCTTTATTTAAAAAAAAAAAACCAAACCAGTAATTCCTAAGTGAGTGAAGTGAACTTTAAAGTTAATGCAAGTTTGAAATACCAGTTCTTGTGGGAAGCTGTTGTAGGCACTTCTGCACATAGCTCCCAATTGCAGTTACTTTCATCTGCACGTTTAAGGAATAATCTTTGTAGTGTACGTGCAGGACTCTTGAGATATAAGGTGATGAAATTCTTCGTGCTGTATTTTGGAGTTAGATTCTTGGATCGTTGGCAGTTGTTTTCTCCATTTGATTTCTAGCACTAGCACAAAAGCGTAACTCTATTTTTGACTCTAAAAGATGAATAAGTAGCCCTGTAATCCTGCCTGCGCTACAGGATGCTGCAAAATATATACTGTTAACATTCGTTAATCACAATTTTGAATTTGTCTGTCTTGCCTACATGATTTGACGTGGGAAACATCTGACCTTTATTATTTTATGAAGATAAGGCTCATTTAATGTTCCCATCTAATCTTGGGCCAGATGGAGAGCTGAATGAGTTTTAAGTATACACACATTACTGGTCTGATTGTGATTAAATATAGGAATCTAATAGAAAGGACAAGGTGAATAAAGAATGTGTTATAACTTGCAATAGGCTCTTCGAAATTATTAATTTAAAAAAAATATAATTGTAGATTCTCTTCCCTGACTCTTCGGCAACTGAATATGAGTTTCAGTAAGTGTAAGGGTAATTATTGGAGTGTACAGTTCATTTGTGTGATACTAAAATGCTTATTTCAGTGCTGTCCAGTGGTTAACTATTATGTGCAAGATGTAACGCATGTGTGATCGTGTACTGCCATGCAGTGCTAAATATTTTACATATTTACATATTTTACAACTTGCAAAAATTCATTTCATAGCTAGTTTAGAGCAGAACAGAAATTAAAGTCACCTTAGAAAATACTTAACAAAATGTCTCTCTCCGGTTGTTCACGGAGCATCTCAGTTAAATAGGTGGTAACAAAAGCTGTTGACATTCTGAATAAAAAATAGGTTTTTCAGTAGGGTTTCTCTTAGCAACGGCTAGTTTGTGTCACTACAGCCAATACACCATTATCCTAATTTTCCAGTAAAAGCCACAAAGGTGTATAGGCAAATGTTAATAACACAAATCAAACACTAAAATCTTGGCTACGTATAGGAGGTTGTATTAGTTTAAATAAACACATCAAGTTTAATCAGAATAGGTTTGTGCAAACAAAATATAAATGAACATGAAAATTAACACAAAAACTGCAAGAGAATTTACAACCTTAATTTGCAACATTGGTTTGAGGAACAGGTTTAAGTTTAAAGAATTAAATGTTACAGTATCAATGCATAGTGTGTGTATCTACAGTCAGATTGACAAAAGGACCAGGTAAAGAGGACACTTCCTTTTTCACTAAGAATTTTTAAAGGTTCTTTTAGTTTTTTAGTTATTTTAAATCACTAATGTCATATCTGAGTTTCTAAAAATGATTCTGCAATTCCAAATTTGTGTTTTACCTTCAGATTATGTTTGACACAAGTATTTTTCCATTTCAGAGGCATTCTATAAGTGGACCAATCTCGGCTTCAAAACCCCTTGCTACACTGACAGACAAAAGACCAAGCTATGCTGAAATCCCTGTTCAAGGTATTGATTCAAGTTCATTTAAACTATTTTTTTTAGCAATGCTATCAGTACTTTTTTATTTTGTATTGTTTAGTATCCAAAGTATTATCATATTCTTTTTATTATGATAATATTTGCATAGAATCATAGAATGTTTCAAGTTTTTATTACTTGTGTTTCATCACACATGGTGGTATATCATAAAGATATTTTTTTTTGAGTTTTCAACAAAACCATGATTGCATCCTGGTAACTCAGCATTATTCTGACAGTTTTTAATGTGTGCATAGACTAAGATCACTTGCAAAATCAAGACAAGATGATTTAAGGGATACGTCTTGCAGTTGTCTTCCAGATACTAGAAATACACACCTCTGGGGTTGCATTATGTAGTGTGTGTTTGGGATTTCCCCCCCCCCCCCGCCCCGAATGAAATGAGGATGATGGTGACATTGCATTCCATGTGAATAACAAAACATAAACTTAATAAGTATTGAATCTTCAGGAGCCAGATGAAAAAATTGAATGGAATTAAATTGAGTGTTGATTTATCTGTTTCCCAATATTTGCCTGTTCTGTGAACTTTGTTTTGTCTCTCAAAACGCTGTTAACAATGTGCTCTTCCTGTGAGAATGAATGGCTATCATGTGTTGGGTGTAGCTTGCTGATTTATGCCTGCTTTAGGGTGGTTTTTTTGTAGATGTTTCTCAAGATAATCCCCATATGACTCCAGGCTGAATATTTCCTCTGAATTTGGTATTCCTGAGGTCTGATGCTTTCTAAAGGGTTGGTTCGGGGTTTTTTTGTTTTGGTTTTTTTTTTGTAGCACTTCATAATAGTCTGTATGTGCCAGATTTCCTTCTTGCTTTTGTTGAATGCATATTGAGGTTATTTGTACAATGCAGCTGGAGTTTTAATTTTAGAAACTTGGATATTTTTAGGAATATTGAAATGCCTTTCCAAGAAGATACTTTAGGATTCTTTAATTGTTAGAGAGTTCATGGGTAGACATAAGCTTAAACGCAAAATGAGTGGCATGCTTTATATAGTTTTTGTGTTTTCATTATAGTCAGTTAATGCAGGAGCAGGACTGCATTCAAATAGAGAATGTGCCAGACAGAATTCTTGTTTACAACCATGTGTATTTTTAAAGTGTCTCTGTAGCAATGTACGTTTCTTGTGTCGTCATGTTTTCAACTAATGAATCGAGGTCTCACTTTTTTAATCCTCATTCTTCATTTTCATGGTGTTTTTGTACTCAAATTACTGTTTTCTAAGTGTTTCTATACAGGAGTATGTAAGCCTTTGTTTACAGTCTAAACTTTTTATTTGAGGGAATATTTCTTCAATAATAGGAAGTAGTTTTGATTTGGTGTTACAGAAGACGAATTTTTACTCATTGGCAGTAGGCAGACCTACAATATGTAAAGGCACCTTTTCGATTCCACTGCATGGGGAAGGAAAAAAATCACACATCTTTTTATTTAAAAAATAAAAAAGAAACCCAACAAACCAAAGGAAAAAGAAAATCACAAGGGATAAAGCAATCTGCTTTACCAGTCCATTTTTGGTGGAATATTTTTGGCCAGGGGCTAAATGCGGATTCTTTGCTCAGCCTTTTGGTTTAACAATTAAATTTTTTATAGTCTAGGGAATGTGGCTTAGTAAGAGGCTTTAGGGAAAAAGGATTAAGATCATCATGATGTATTCATAGTGATCTTTATTGGTAATAAGCAAATTTAGGCCTTCTCTTTCATACAGATAAAAGCAGTTGCTCTCACTAAAACAGCCAAACTTAGGCCCTGGTAGACAACATTTATGACTCATACTTACATGTCTTACATATAACTGGAATCTTTGTTAATGATGTTCTCTCTCCTTTTTTTTTTTTTTTTTTTTTTTTTTGTCCAGAACATTTGTTGAGAACATCTTCTACCAGCAGACCAGCATCTTTGCCAAGAGTACCCGCTATGGAAAGTGCCAAATCTATTTCTGGTAATATCACCTTTTTTAGATTATTAGTGAAATCAGGAACTCTCATTTCAATACTGTACCTACAGGTACAGTTTACTTTTTCAAGAGAAAACTTTGGTCTTCAGACCATCAAACTCTTACCAGGAAAACCTTCTAATTGGATATTTGGAATAGCTTATTTTTCAGTGTTCAAGTTTTCTGTTGAAATATTTGGGGAAAGAAACTAAAGTCCAATGCTAAAATAATATTCCCTTTTATTGCATCAAGTGGAACTGAATAGATTATTTTTTTTAATTGTTCATCTTCTTGTTATTGCATATTTGACTTGTACCAACATACTAGATGGATGAGTCTGAATCATGCATGTAACAGTTGACTTCTGTGTCATCTTCTGTTGTATTACAAATAATTTTGGTGTGCAAGGTATAAGTGAGGAAGGAAACTGTTCCTGGCTGTTACTTTTTACTGCTTGAATGTGGGATTATTTTAAGTGAATAAGGCAGAGAAGCATATTATTCTTCTCAAATTAAACAATTCCTTTCTTTTTCAAATTTTTTTGGTTGTGTGGAAAGAATGCTTTTCAATGGTTTAAAATAGGAGGATTGTTCTTTTAAGGTAACAAATGCATCATTATGCATTATCGAATGCATATAAATGTTTTGACATATTGCCTAGCACAACTTCTACCCATTCTGTAGGGCAAAAAACTGTTTGCAGTGAATTATTTTAAAATAGTCCATTTGTGACTGGCATAACCTACAAATATTTTTCAGTATTACTCATACTGTACATTCGATGTTAACTTTGGATTTTTAAAAAATCAAGTTGAGGAATAGAAGCCTATGTAGAGTGTTGGTATACTATCAAGCTGATGTCTCAGTATCAGCAGGGGCTTCTAAAAACAAATCTTTATAGTACAATATTGTGATACTGTGAAAATGGTTCTTTCTGTAAACTTGGCAGAATGAATTTGAGAGAAATATTTTTAAAAATACCTATGTTTGAATATATGGTTTCAAGAAGAAAATCTGGTTTGGATCATTTTGATTTGTCCTAAAAAAAAAAAAAAAAATCCACCCAAAAGTGTGTTTTCCCAACTTCTTGTGTCTTGTATTTCTAAGTTAATGTACTTGCCCCAAGTCATTACAAAATAAGTCTCTGATAGATGTTGGTAGTTGTATCTTTGATTTGCACAAACACAAAAAATGGTGAGTGTTTAGGTATAAAAGGCAAACATTATACTTTTGAGTGGAGATTCCTCCATGTAGAGAAAACATAACCATTCCAAATGTCGTTTTACAGAGTATAACGCTGGTGCTTTCATTCTAAGAAAAATTGTTTGTCCTTTGATAAAATGAAGCAAGCTCTGTGGAATGTAGCTGAATGGTCTCAAGTCAATCTTTGATTTGCTTGCTGATGATATTTAATTAATGTCCAGAGCATCAAATACATGCCAATTCTTGATTAAAATTAAGTGGAAGTAAAGCAGCTGTCATCTCTAAACTGTTTTGGTTTTCTTTTTTCTTAACTGCTCGAAGCTTAGCAACATAGCTACATGGACTAGAGAAAAATTACATGGTTTGGTGTTAAAATTCCTTCTCACTCATAAAATCCTTCAAATAGAAATTGCGATATTCCATTAAGATACCTTCATCAAATTTTCTATGCTTCAAGATACAGGTTTGATCATAAATGTTGATAGTGCAGTCTAAATCCTTGATATTTCCTAAGTGGAAAGTATCAAGAAAAATGTTGAAGCCTAGTATTGTATATGGGTTTCCACGCATGGTTTCTGAACTAGTGCTTGTCAGAGAGTAAGAATGAGTTTGAAAGGTTTTATGTTTGCAAATGATAAATATATGGGCATTTTCCCACTTAGTCTCTCGAAGAAGTAGTGAAGAAATCAAACGGGATATCAATGCACCTGATGGAGCGTCTCCAGCATCTCTCATGGCAATGGGTACCACCTCACCACAGCTGTCACTCTCATCTTCTCCTACGGCATCAGTCACCCCTACAACCAGAAGTCGAATAAGGTGAAAAACCTTTTTTGTGCTGCACTGAAATGTGTTAGTTTCATAGCTACTAGCATAGTAGAGCTTACGAGGTTAATACCAAAACTTTATGCTCCACTAGAAAACCAAACTAAGTCATGTCGCTAAATAATAGCATTATATGAGTCCAAAATACCATGAAGCCAAATTCAGGAAAGGAGCTTATGTTATGGCATGTTGAACAAATCTTTCAGAGTGGCTTGGACCCAGGGAGACCGCATGATAAACCTTAACTTTTGTAATCGCAGCTGAAGGCAAAAAGCAGCATGACTAGGTTTTAATTCCAGACACTGCCAAGTCTTCTAAATAGCCATGAGTGAATGGGCCTGGGTTATTTGTGCCACAGATGAAATCATAATGCAAGTCTAAGTTACAAATGGCCAGGCAACCCCCTTTCATTAGTAAGATAAAAAGGTAAGTCTCTGATAAATTTAAAACTTTTCCTATCTGTGGTGTTATCAGTCAAAGGACTTCAAAGTATTTAAGCCTCATGTTATGCAAGTGAAATATGTACTTAGCCCTCCTTCATAGATTGGCAAATCGGCAGACAAGGGTTAAATGACTTTCTTGAGGCCGTTTAACACAGAACTTCCTGACAAAACTTCTGTACAGCAGAAATATTAAACCCTTAATGTTCTGAGACATTTGCAATAGGTAATAGTGTGGGTGCTATTGAAAATTATTTCCCTGAAATCATCTGAGGCATGCCTCAGTGCTGCTCTCCTCTCACTGTGGGGAAGAGTTTGAGTCTGTGGGTACTTTACCAGCAGCAATTAATATTGTGTGTGTTAGCACCTAAATTTAGACCAAGTACCTCCAGAAATTGAAGGAAAAAAAAAACCAAAAACAAAAAAACCCCACAACAACAAAAAAACCCAACCCACCTGTATATGTGTTTGAACTTTGAACTGGTAATGTATAAAATGGCATTGATGGCATCGGACTGTAGCAAATAGCATGGCATTTCATGGTGAAATTGTACAGTTGTATTTATGATACCGTTACTCTGCTGCCCAACCATTGACTGCAGTCCTCAGCGCTACAAGAAGACTTACCAGTGGAAGTGGCAGTAGTGGGTGCATGGTGACAAGCACGCTCTTTGGAACAGTCCTCAGAATGTTGCTGCTGGACTGCAATTTGTTATGTGATCAGGTTTCCCTTTTTCCCCTACTTTTTCCTGAAAGCTGTTGTAAAATAAACAGGTATTGCTATAGTTCACTAAACCAAATGCTTGCAGTTTACTGTTCCCTGTTCTAGTTGAAACTTCCTTGGCTCTTTGATTTGGAATATAGTTGACCTAATAGACTAACTTGTAAGATTTATGTGTCAAACCATTTCTCATTGTCTCCATACAACTTACGCTAATTTATTTTCTTCAGCAGTGTTTTCTTAACTGTGAGAACCTGATATAAACCATGTGCTCTTACTGGAATTTGAGAACAGGCTGTACAGCTCCCTCATGGCTAAATAGTATGTTTAGCGTAAAGAGAGGGAGCTTTTAATTTGAGTTCTCGTATGTTGTCCAGAATCTCTGTGCTAAAGTTCTCGTAGCATTGCATAATCTTCATTGTAGATTGAATACGCAATCCCACTATTATTTGTTTCAATCACCGATGGAAAAAAATACAGCAGTTTGGGTTGTTGAAATGTGTACTGATTCCAGAACTGAAGTACAGAATTTCTTGAAGCATCATTCTGGCTGTGTGGTACCTGTGACATTTAGATACAGTAACCTATTCAGATCATTTCTTTCATGTTTAAAATACACAACTAGCAACTTCCTTGTCACATTAAATTGCTCTGAAATTAGCAGTTAGGTTTGAGTGCTCATACTGCTATCTTTCATGCTGAAAGGCACTTACTGTTTCCTGTTCTGCTGTGCCTGTATTTTCACGGCTGTTTCAAATGCCACCACTGATACCTCTTTCTGAGCAACTTTGAGATCTTGCCATCTCTATTTCAGTGAAGACTGACCAAGCAAATTGCAATACATGTACTGAAGATTAGTGTCTTAAACATTTTGTTGTATGTTGGCACATGTTCTCTTCTTTTATGAGTTGAGCGACAGATGCTGATGTGTGGAACGTTCTCTGGTGTTCTGTTGGTAGCACTCTCGCATGAGGAAATACGCGTTCCCTGGATGCTTTATTTTCCTAGCAGGACCTGGGGAATTCTACCTGTAAATCTGTAGCAGAGAATCCACTGAAAATATTATGTATTTCCACATTCCACCCCTCTTTCCAGTCACCTAATGGGTTGTAAAGAACAAAGAGTTGAAGATTTGAGTGAATGTATACAATCTGTATGTCTTTTTGGAGATAGCAAAAAGAAGTAACTTAGGGTATCATCTTTGTGGATGTTGTGAAAATCTTGCTTATATCTGCATGGAACCCTTTAAAAAATGGCAGATGAGGAAATCTTTGCAGTATGGATACACTGATGGTTATCTTAATTTAATTTTCCAAATGGAAATTATTAAAAATAAGAACAACTGCCGGCACAGTTAGTCCAGTAAATAAGCTTCATAATGGTGTAATACTTAGTCTTTTTGTCAGAGGCTGTTCCCTACACTATCTGTTGAAATATTGAATTGTATAACTAGGCCACTACAAAAGTATTAACCTCTATAATATGGTTTTTTTTAAATCAAAGCACTCATTTTTGTAAGCCTGGTAAAGAGATGTAATGTAAGGCTCATATAAAAACTGACCAACCTCGATAAGTTCGTTCTTTTCTTTCCCCAATCTTTCCTTAAAGAAAAAATGACTTAAGATAGCTTGACAGACTGGAAGTGAAATTAATTGATAGCTTTCATTGTTAATTGAAGATTCTTGTTGGAAAAAAGCAAATCATTATTGTGCTAGTGTATCAAATGGTGGATCAGCATAGCTAGATCTCCCCCTTCTTTTTTAAGAATTCCAGATCTCAGGCAAATGTTCTGTTAATAATGGCATGCTGCTAATATGCAAACTCATTGTTTCAAGGTGACATTTGTAATCAGCCATGAGATGCAAAAGAGATAGCATCAGTTTATTCTCTTTCAAAATACAAAATAAAGTCACTTGAGTTAGCTTAATGGATCGAGCTGGAACTTACCATGTTGTGATTTTAATTTTCTGAACTCATAGAAGAAATATCATTGAGGTTGAAAGACCTAGAAAAAGAAAATAATTTAAAGGAAAAAGAAGGATGATTTGCTAAGGAAAGAATTACTCCAAAATAACTCTTAAGTCTCTGCAGGTATTTGTGCATATTCTGTTTCAGTCAGTGGTGCTGTACCCTACTACTTTCACTGTGACAATAGTTTGCTCTGTTTTTAAGCTTTTACAGTATGTATTTCTGTTGCCAAATTTACATTGCAAGCTCTGAGTTGCCCTTCTGCTCTGTTCCTAGGGAAGAGAGGAAAGATCCCTTGTCTGCCCTAGCAAGAGAATATGGAGGATCTAAGAGAAATGCCTTGCTGAAGTGGTGCCAGAAGAAAACAGAAGGCTATCAGGTAACTGGAGAGCTGTTTAACGCAGCATACTTATAGCTGCAACACATCAGAATCTGCCAATGGCATAAACCAGGCTGCTCCACAGTTGACTGCATAGATTGCAATGGCACTGGTATGTACTGTACTCTCTTCTTGGAACACATGCTACAAGTCCTAACCTAACTAACATTAATAGCTCTTTAGTCACTTTGCTCCATGTTGGTAATAGGTTTTTTTTCTTAAGGGGGCAGCTGACCTCCTATTGAGACACTTTAAAACAACCTTTTATAGACTGCACTTTGAAACTGTAACTGAAACTTTAGCAACTTAAGGTTTAAATTAATGTTTCCCAAATGCAGTTAGCATACCATTTCTCAGATTTCTGAGATATTTTTTGGATAGGTATTTAGTGTAGTTTTTTTGGATCTTTCAGTGTGCTCCCATTTAGTCTCTATTTACACAGTTTGTTTTGTGAAGGTTGCATTGTCTGGCATTTTGAAGTTGGCTTTCTACTTCGGTTTCAGACTTTTTTTTTTTTCAGTTAGTCCAAACGTTATCAGAAGCCAAACGAACTAACAAGATAACTATCCAGAGTTCTCCTGATTACATTATTTTTTCAAAAGAATAGTGGCTTCAGCAAACTAAACCAGGATGTTAATAGTCTAACCATGATGTATTTGTTTGGTTAACTTGTATTGAAAGTGTTTGGAGTTCCCAACACAATCCTCAGTTGAAGAACTTTACTCTTTCCATGACTTGAGACTCACAATGCAGGAGGAAGTTGAGAGCCGCATAACAGGATGATCGCCCATCCATAGGAAAAGTCGTCTTTCAGTACAATGGACAGGCTTGTGATATAAGCCCTCCCCCCTCTTCCTGTGGCACGTCTAGAACTAAACTGTGCTATTTCTGAGGATAAGCTGCTTTGTGGAAAGAACCTTTCTCCTTCCCCACATTTTAAAAAAGGCAGGATGTTATATTTCTTTATAAATCCTCTAAAACAGAATGCAAAAATATTTTCCCATATTGGCTTGAAATGAAAGATGTATTTGACAGCTTCCTTATCTGGTTAGGAAAAGTAATAGAAGGTATTCCAAACTTTTCATTCTATAGTTTTGGGGACATGCAAGACCATGCTTTTGTTTATATAGATTGCTGCTTAAAGTTACTTGAGTTTTATAAACACTAGTAGAAGAACAAGTTTTGAGACTTACTGTACTTGCTTCAACAACTGTAATATGGTTTTCTGCTTGTGTTGCTCCTTGGAAAACCATAGCGTATAGCATCTGTAGAACCCCCGCATGCCTTCTTTAGAAAGAGTAAGATAATATCAGGAGGTTATATTTAGTTTTTTGAGAAGTATGTCTCTTGCTTTAGGTACACTCGTTTTTCATTTATTTTTTGTACAAAATCTGATTATTTTCAGCATCCCCTGAAATTCAGTTCTGGCTGAATACCGTATTAGTGGTGTTCTAGTGTTTTTAAACCTATCTGCATTGTGTTCATCGTGAATGGTGCTTTTACAGCTTTCTGGCATGTCAACAGTGTTATCAATACCAAATAAGGATCTCTTTTTTTTTTTTTTTTTTTTATTGAAGCTTTGCTTGATTTAAATTTTATTTTAAAACTATGTGATTCAGAACTGACAAGCTGTAAACAAGCATCGGAGTAATGAACATCTCCCTTCCTCGTTCAATCCTACTTAAGGTACCCTAGCTCTCTTTCTCCTTCCCTGTCACCCAAATATTGCCAGGGTGCCTTTTCTTACCTCCAGCTCCTCCTAGTGTCTTATATTCTGACACAGTTCCCTTTTATCCCCAGCGTTTCCCATCGTTATAACTTCTCCTTATCTTCTGTACCACTGTTAGCTTTTGTTTGGCTTAGCGTCTGGGCAAGAGCCAGCACGTGCTTTTTAGAGCTACCTGCTGTCTGCTGACTCTGAGCTGCTGCGTGAGCAACACAGAGTAGCGGAGTCTTAAATATCCCAGCCTTTTCCTCTGTAGGAATAGCAATAGGTCCAATTTCCATCCTGTTACCAATTTAAATCACTGTTTGCTATTATTTATTAGTTACATATTTAACAGTTTAAAGGAAAAATACTTGCAAATGGAGTCTGTAACAAGCTCTAAAATCACCTGGAAGAGTTTAACCATGATTTGGAAACAAGGAAAAGGAAGTCTTAGATGGCTTTTGTTTCAGAATAATTCTTTTGTTAATTTTGTCCTATTGATATTATATCAGTTTGTTTCTAATGCAAATCTAATTAAACTACCAATACTTAAGTAAAACCCAGCCCTGTAAGCCAATATTTTTCAAGGATGTCTTCACCAACATGGAAAGATGTGTTCACTTCTTCATCACTTGCTAACAACACTCACTTTTTTTTGGTCTTGTTTTCTCCCTCTCACCCCTCCCTCACAGCTATAGTTTTTTAATGCAGCCATGTATTAAAATAGTCCTAGAAAATTATTTCAGTTGTTAGTGTTTCATAGAGAAGATGGAAATATGCGCCTTGAGTTAAAGCCCCATTTCTAACAGAGCCATGTTTGCTCCTGGCATTGCTTTACCTTAAATTTATGAGAATATATTTTGCACTGGATATTGGAGAATTGTTGAATTTCTGGTTTATACATGGACTAATAAATAGTAATCACATAAATATCCAGGTGTACAGTTATAGGTAAGCTGCCAGTGGCTTAAAATGTTAAAAGCAAGGTGTGATGCAGTTGGCTTACCCTTATTAATGAGCAGCAGCATACGATTGAACGTTATTCTCTTTGTTGGCCAGCTGTAGTTCTTGAGCTGCTTTTTGTTCCATGTGTTGAAAATGCTAAAGAAGAAAAAACAACCAGCCAACCACCACAACAAGGTCTGTAGTGTTTCACAGAGAGGTGGTTTCCTTTATTCACAAGGTACTTGTGGAGAATACAGTAGTACTAAATTGCTTGGTACAACTAGTATTTTTTTTTTTGTCTGCTCAAGTAAAATGGAAGAAGAATAACTTCTGCTCTCCTATCGCCTCTAGGAAATGACTTGCAAGCTTTTGATTAAAAGTCTTAAGTATCTCTGTTCTAGAAGCTTGAAATTCCATGAATGCTAAATAATTCAAAGATGATAGTGTGGTGAAGCTCTAATTTCAGCCCATTATAGTGGAAGGATTTTATTTAAAGCCCCTCACACACATTCACAGACATTTAAGCCAGACTGTGCTTTCCACCTCTGACAAATACATAGTTCCACATAGCAGAATTTTTAAAGGTATCTTAAGACTTTCTCTTTTGTGAATGCATTATGATAAACAATCTGCACATTGTGCAGTTTTCTTGATTTACTCAATCAAATTTGGAAGGGAATAAATGAATAGATTTCTTGAAATGCAGTTACTAAACAATATTTAACTGCGTTCCAAATCTGGTATATTTTAAGGAGTACCTCCATAAAAAAATAAGGTTAAAATAGCCAATGAAAATAAGATAAATTCTTACTGATGTAAAAAACTATGGTTTTTTTTCTGTGAATATATTGTTGCTTTTAATATACCTGCTGTCTGAATGTTGTTTGCAAGTAGAATTTATCCTTGAAGCTTAGACTTGGAGAATAGTGATCTGCAGAAGGTCATTGCACAACTAACGGCAGTCAGGTTCTGTATTAACTTTCATCTAGAGCCTGTTCAGTCTAGACAGTATTGCAGTCACTAACTTACTGACTTTAATTATATTCAGGGCTGAACAGATCCCTAAGCCATGAAGGAGGAGAGTTGCTCTCTTAAGGTGGTTGGGTTTTCTAAAGCATTTAGATAAAGGAGGAGCAAATCACCTTTAGTTTTCAGATGAATAGGCACGAAATACTTGACATTTGATCACATGTTAGCTTTGCTCAGGATCTGACATACAGATTCAGAGTACAGTGCCAAGTGCTGCGGTTTCTGGAGAGAAGAGAATCCTCCTGGCTCCTCTAAAATATGTGCAGTGTCATAAAACTGTCATAAATTCCAGATATCTTCAAAGCATAAAGTAATCCTCTCCAGCTGTTAGGGAGCACTTACCCTAGCTGGAACACAGCTACTTTCATTTTGAGTACACAACTAATAAAAGTCCAAAAAAGGATGTGAGCATGCATGTTTCATGTTAAAAAGGGGACCAATAAACAGGATACACACATCCTTACCCATTCTTTAAGCTTTCTGTGCTTCCTAATTACAGATACACTGGAAGACCTCCTTAAAGTAGCTTTGTAGTACGTGTTCTCTAATTCACACAATGCTGCTTTTTCTGGAAAGACCACCTAATTGCTACCTCCTATACAGATCAAAGTACAAAAAATTTAAAACTTATTATCTGCATCGTTTAGTGATTGAGCAGGGTGATTGAGTATGAATGTATGTGTACTTAGTGCCGTGCTGACTGCACCTTGAAATCAAGCAATGCTTTCATTTGTACTCAGTAATAAGTGGGGAATAACAAAGCTGAAGGTAAAAGATGGTTTGGGTTGCCTTGTTTTTAAACCTGTTCTTGTATACGCATCTTTGTCAACAGTAAGCTAGATCATATTCTACTCAAAGTATTATATTGATTTTTTTTAAAAAGCACAAAAAGAGGACAAGACTGTGCTTGTGTGAGCCGATGTTCAAATAGTGATTGTGCTTCAAATAGTGCTTTCCCTGGTGCTGTCTGGTTGATTCATCCAATTAGTCAGGCTGCCAGAGCACTTCTCCCCTTGGTTTAAGCTGTGATGCTTTAGCCAAAAATTGTTGAGTTAAGGAAGGACATGCTTCCTTTTTCTGTTTGGATTGGATTCTGATACAAGAGAAATGTCAACTTGTTAAACTTAATTATGACAAAATTTAGAATAAAATATGAAGCTGTCTGTATCCCTGTAAGTGCTTCAAATGTTAATGTCTGAAGCTATTATTGTTTCTTTCTGAGAATGGCTGCTCCTTTTATGGTTCTTTTTTGTGCCAAAACTAAAAAATAACATGTCTTTGGTATGGAAAGAAACATTAACAGTCAATATGTAAGGATTTTAGTGGTTTGTATTTGCCATTTACTACCTTAGCTGGGATTGAAGAGGCAGGAGTTGGGACTCCTGTTATGTCTATTCCAGAAATACTTTTACATTCTCACCTACTGCCAGAAGTACCAATAGCCTGAGCTTTAGTCCATGATTTAAGAATCAGGGAATCCTGATTCAGTGGAGCGTGGATAGCAGTTATTTTATAGTTTACCTTTCTATTTTTTTTAATGGGTACTCTTTTCTTTTGTGTGTGTGTATGTGTCTTTAAAAGCTTTTAAAAGCTTTTTAATAGTAATTTTCTGCCATGGGAAGAAGCCTGCCAAGGTCTGTACACTTAGACCTCAAATCTTGTTTTAATGGTTTAATATATTATAGTACAGAATCATATTAATGCTTTCGCTTTCTCAACCCACTTATTTCATTAACTAATGCAACAGAGACATAGACACATGTTTTTATTTTCTCTGTGTCCTAACTCATTTCTGAGCCAAACTGAGTTAGGATGTGGGAACTTCTCCTTGTGCAGAGCAAGGGATGGAGAAATAGCTGCTCTGAAGTATGGCCCTCTGCTCAAATTATAATATACATAGTGCAGGGAGATTGAAGACAGCTGTGGATACGTCCGCTGAAGAGGGAGTTAAAATAACTTTGTTCTTAGCTTGTAAGTTAGAAACCATGGTTCCTATAGTCGGGGTTTTTTGGTGTTTGTGGGGTTTTTTAGCTGTGGAGTTTTTGTTGGGGGGTGGGCAGAAAGTTGAATCGCTGAGTTATAATAGTTAACATCTGTTTATCTGTTTCTTGCTTTCTTTAAAAAAAAAGGTATTTTCACTGGTTATAGAAGACCCTCCATTAATTTAGGATTATTGCAAAAAGCAATAGGAGTCAATTTCAAAATTAGCACTACATTGGTTAAAAACGCTTTAAAACTGAATTCTAGAAAAGTCATAGGTCGGGAGACACCTTAGATTGCTGTTATGCACAGCCCTATTAAACAGTCTAGAATGTTTCTAGTGAGGGAGATT
Organism: Chroicocephalus ridibundus; assembly: GCF_963924245.1. Taxonomy (NCBI): domain Eukaryota; kingdom Metazoa; phylum Chordata; class Aves; order Charadriiformes; family Laridae; genus Chroicocephalus; species Chroicocephalus ridibundus. Next base: position 11,459,633 of record NC_086296.1, on the reverse strand, counting down.
CCTCTACTTCTCTGGGCAATGCTTAATTGTTTCATGGTGAAAACTTTTTTTTTTTCCTTATATCCAGACAGAATTTCCCTGGGAAGAAATTGTGCCTGTTGCATCTTGTTACTATGTGTCCTTGAGAAGAGAGTACCTCCATCTTCTCTATAAATGCCTTCTGGGCATTGGAAGACTCTGATTACATCTCCCCTGAATTTTCTTTAGGCTGAATAAACCAAATTCCTTCAACCTTTCTTCATCTGACAGGTTCTCTAGCCATCATCTTGGTAACTCTCTGCTGGGCCCTTCTTTATTCCTCAGTGACTTATTTTGAAGTGGGGGCCCCAAAGCTCTGTACAGCGTAGACTGCAAGGGCCCAGCAGAGTGTAAGAATCCCACCCGTCCATCTGCTGGCTGTGCTCTTAGTGATGCAGCTCAGGACACAGTTTGCGTTCATCACTGCAAGGGTGCACTTCTGGTTCCTGTTCAAATCAGTTCATTTACTGTTTAACCACTGTCTCACTCTAAGCCGATGGATCGTTTTGTTCCTATTACAGTTCAATGTTGTTTCAGGAAGAATCTTCTTAACTTTTTTTTTTTTTCCTATATGAGCACAAGGGAATACTCATTTTGTGGTTGCTGCTCCTACTCTGCGTTTGGCAGTTTAATAGGAACTTGAGTTGTGCTTGAAATGGTTTTTGGTTGTGGATCCACCAGGGTGTTCCCCTACCATCTTTTTTTTCCCTCCCATTTTGTCATGGCTGTAGAATGGGTTATAGAATTTCATCTGTTTGAGTATGTAAAATGTTATATTCTTATGCTCTGTCTCTAGGAGAGTCTTTCAAATTTTTAACTCCATTTTTTATTCCTAGTTGGAAAATCTTCCACAGATCTCTTTATGACAACGGCCTGTTGCTTAACTCCTTTGGTTAGAATTGCCTTTTTACAATATCTCTCCCAAATACTAGAGGTGACTTCACTGACATCCTAAGTATTAAACGTTTAGAGATGAGGACTGATGAATCTCCTTCTATTTCACCTCTCTCTAGAAAGGCTTATTCCTCATTTGACAATTATCTGAAAGTATGTCCTTCAGTTGCTTTAATACTTTGTGGTCTGAAATGGCTTGAAGAAAAAATCCGGATTAGATTCCAGCAGAATTCTCTTAATAGAGCCAATTACTTAATAAAAGCAGTAACAAAGAAGAAATTATGTCAGAGATTTTAGGCTGATGTTCTGTTTACCGTCAGTTCTTTGAGAAATAAGAGCTTAATGCAAGATTGATTTCATTATACTGACCAAGCTTTTTCAAAAAACCACAAGTAGTTAAAAGCATTTGGGAAATAAAATTGTGCTGAATTTAAATGTGCCAGTTATGTGCTCAAAGCCCTACATAAAAAATTAAATTTTCAGTTTAAATGACAATCTGTCCAGTTTCTAGATTTGTTTTTTAGTGTCTGACCAATATTATACTTTTTTAGTCTGAGAGATAATAATAATTCATAATGCTCAGAGCAATTGGAAGCAGAAACCAGTCCCTTTTAATTGTTTCCTTCCGTTGTATTTAATTCAGCTTCTCTGGATACATTAAAATTCTTGGATGATGGGTTTGTTTTCTGCTTGTTGTCTTAATAATAAAAGCTGGACCCTACAGGAAGATTTACAAAAATAGGGTATTCCAAGTTCTTTTTGAGAAGCAACCAAACTTGTTGGTGAACTTTAATGTGGCCCTTTTTTCCGATGTTTATATTCAAAATTCAACAGTCTATGGATGCTACTAATATTTAAAGTGACATTTTTAGTTTATAAAACTATAATATTTAAGGGAAGATGAAGATGACTTTCTCTTGTTTTAGTTCCATTTACCATTTTCAGCACAACTTTGTCCTTTTTTTCTTGCTCGCATGTTGGGGTGAGGGAATATACTTAGAGAACTATGAAAAATGTCTCTAGATTTCGGAGGTGAGCCCCCCTCCTGGTTTTTTAATCATGTGGAGAGTTCTGTCTTCAGCCCCAGTTGTTCTATAGGTCTGTTTTCTAATGCATCCAGACTGTTTTGATACCTTGCAATTTCTTTCTTCGTATATTTTGAGCACAAGTCTTGCTTCTTCATCCACAGGGTCGAACCTCAGGTGTAGGTTCAGATGTTCTCATACACATCATGGCAGCATCCTACTTTCTAACTTTGATGAGTTCATTTTTGCCTGTTGATGTCCATCCTGACTGGTGCAAAGATCACTATTTCAGCTCATTGCTTAACAGTTTGGCGGCGTTTGCTTCTCCTTTCTCTGCCCTCCCTCATTTCCAATATAAACTTTATTTCTCCCTTTGAAGACTGTGTATCCTTCCATCCCTCTTTCAGCACTGAGATCTCGTCTGTGCTTCAGTGATGCTGGTGTTCAGGCTCAAACTCTTACATTTCCAAATAAATACTGCTGTGCTTCCTCTGAAATGCATAGAGCAACCTGGGAGAGAACAAAGACATTGGAAGCTCTGTGAGGCAAGGTACTATCAAACTATTTGTACCATGACTGGCTTTAATGGACTCCTGATCTTTGGGAAATAGACTATATTCTACAATAATAACAATTCAGCAGGTACTTGTAGAAACTATAGCCAGCATTAAGTCATTAGATTGGAAACTGGTGCGTTAAAAACTGTTAATGAGATTTAGTGATGCTTCAGCATTCCTCCTTACTTTAATAAGGATTGTTATGTCTATCCTTGTAGTCCTGAGAGTTAAAAATTTGCTAATGCTCTGCAGTAGCTTTAACTACTTTTTTTTTCTTTATAGTTTGCCTTGATGCATGCGTGTATGTCTGAGCAGATCTGTGTTTAACTTCACTGTGACAATGCCAGTGTACATCGTTCTCCTCCCCTTCCCATGTCACTTGGCCATCCTGGGGAAGGAGGGAGAGTATTTCAGCCAAGGGGTGAAAACCAGGACTGAGTTTTTCTCCTTCAGTAGAATATGTAGCAAAGGAAACAGTGTCATTCGTATTTGATTTTTATAACCAGCTTGTCACAGATGACTGTGACAAGAAAAAGCCCCTCTCCCTGCCTTTCTCCATCTTACTGGTACAGACGTGGTCTGAGGCATTACTGGTTACGGGTAGGGGGAAAGAACTTTTCAAAAAGTAACTTTGTAAACAATCTGATATTTATTCCCTTTTTTTTTTCCTGAAAGCCTTGTACTGTGTGTTGCATTTCTTTGCCTAATTTAAGTAACATTGAAAAAGTTTTAACGGAGCATTAATTTAAATCCAATTTCCTGTCTCTCTTGAGGGGAAAGGAGGGAGAGCTTCATTTTTTTTTTTTTTCTTTTGCTTTTAAATTTTCCCACCCCTGTGGCTTGAGGAAGCTGTGTGAAGAACATGTTCCCACAGACTGGGGGTCTCCAACAATGACATTTCCGTTTGGAAGCAGGCAGCAGGACAGCAGGCGAGGCCCGGACCACTGCCCTGGGCATTGTGAGCCCCAGCACGTACGCTGACGTCACCAGAGCCTCAACCTGCTTTTGGTGGACTTTGTATAAAAAGTGCTAAAGCTGAGCAGGAAATGGAGATTTCCCTCACATTCTTCCAGAAATGGCCTTTAGTTTTGTTTTCTTCCTCTCTTGGAGGAGATTGCAGTTGTTTTCCATTTGTAATCCAAATCACTGCTTTGAAAAGAAATACAACTGCCTTCGTTCTCAGCCTGCGTGGCACAGTCACGCTGATTCCGGGTGGAGTTTTCTGCATTGCGATTGACAAGTGTTTGTGTCTCGTCAAAGGCAGGTGATGACTATTAAATTGCTGTCAGGTGAAAGTTTGACTTGTGTGATTGTGGTTCTGCAACTCTGTTGACTGGAGGTTATAATTCCTGCTACATTAAAATTTTCAAGACTAAGTAGGGGAGCTGGCTGGCTTCTGCATAAGCCCAGTTAAGTGAGATAGATATTAAAGCATATTTATATTTCATCATAAAGGTCTAAAAGATAAACTGTGAGTTGTTGTTACTGGTTGTTTCTTAATTGAAGTTTAAACTGACTACTCTCCACTTAGGCTCTTTACCATTGTTTGACTGCCAACAGCCAAGTATACAGTAATCTAAAAGGTCACCAAGGCATCTTGCTCATAACTCTTTTGGACAGGGATGACTCTTTCTACAATAATATATACAGTCTCAGGAGATGCGTTTACCAGCGCCACTGGGTTTCCTACTGGAACTGAAAGACCAAGAGTGCAAGACTGCATTTTTCAATTTCAGTTCCGATCCTGAAGATAACGATTCCCTGCCACTGTCGGTGTTAAGTCTGTTGGAACATCTATTCCCAACTGAAATGTAATTTTTGTTTGTGATCTTTGTTCACATAAGTTTCTGAATAGAAATTGTTTGTTCAGAAGGGAAAATACTTGTCCTCATCAGCTAGAAATTTTGTCTGGATATTAATGCAGTAGAAGCAGAAAAGTAAAATCTTACATTAACAGAGATGCTACCACATGGTCTGTTTCAGGGATTTTAGGCATTCCTGTCTAATTTGTTTGCTTTTCTACCATGATGTGTACAGTTGTACTGAATCTATACTATGACCCTCTCTAGCACATTTTACACCTTTCACACACACATTTTGCACTTTCTTTTTTTTGGGGGGGGCGGCGGGGGGAGCGGGGCTGGGGGGGAGGGGGTGCTTAATATTACCTGGAACTAATATTCAAGATAACTGACTTTCGACTTTCTTATTGCTAAATGTTTTTGTTGTTCTCTGTAGTAGTGGGATTTGGTTTCTTACCACAGAACTTTAGTATTTGGCTGTTTGCTTTCTTTGCTGATTTCTTCAAAGGTAGTAAAAAAAAAAAAAAAAAAAAAAACCCAAACAAACAAAAAAAAAACCACCACAAAAACCCCCATAAATACTGGTGTACTGGCAGAACTAATACTTGTTAGATTGGGATTTTAATATTGTTTATATTTTTTTCCCTTCAAGAATATCGACATAACAAACTTCAGCAGTAGCTGGAATGATGGTTTGGCTTTCTGTGCAGTCCTCCACACTTACCTCCCAGCCCATATTCCCTACCAAGAACTAAACAGCCAGGACAAGGTACGACGTTAAAAATCCCATTCCTGGGACTGCGAGACTATATAATTAATATGGGTCAATGAAGAAGAATGAACAAATCTGAGTTCTAAAAAAAACAATATTACTAGGAATCATAATTGAAACACTTTAAAGTACCTTGCTGCTATTCTTATTGTAACATTTTAATAGTATGAGATCAATGGGTTAAACAGAACTTTGGAACAGGTATAAGAAGAAAAAAAAAAAAAAGAAAAAAAAAAAGAAAAAAAAAAAAAACAACAAACCCAAAACAAAACAGAAGGTCATAAATCTAAGTCTGAGGCATTTAACCCAAACAGCTGGGAACTGTTTTCAGTTTGGGTTTTGGAAGCAAGGAGTGTTTAAGCTTAAGGATTTTAAATCCTTCAAATTTTTGTATCTTGACATGGTTTGTTCATTTCTTTCAATAATACAAGGATGTTGTTTAATGCTATTTTTTCTTACTGATAAGGACTCTGATGCTCTTCTCAAGTGATACGTATCACATAAAGGTAAACTAGAAGATGTCAAGACTGCAGAGTAGTCTGCATGTATTCCAGTGTATTATAGTTAATACCTACTGGTATGTTATCTGGACGTGTATTATTACTGATAATTCCTAAAAAAATAAGAATATTTCATTAACACATGAAGAGATTTTTTTGTTTATGCTTTTTAAAGAATAAATAATTTACTCTTTAGCATTTTATAACTCAGTCATTCTTCACTGACAATGATTTTTCAGCATTATCTTCTGAATGAGAAATTAATAATTTTTGGATGATATTAGGACATGTTCATTTCTATGGCTTTTTTTAAATTACTATGGTCAAATTACAGACTCCTTTTGAAGCAAAAGTAGCAGCATTACTACAAACATTCTTAACACCAGTTTATTGTGTTTGAATTTGTATTTCTTTGGATTCTAACGTGGTTTTATATCTCATGCAGAGAAGAAATTTCACTTTGGCTTTTCAAGCAGCTGAAAGTGTTGGCATCAAGTCTACTCTGGTAAGCTTTTAGATGCATACTGAATGAATTATGTTCCATTTATAAAAATCAAATTATTCTGTTTTGTACTTCTGAAAGATTTGGATGCTTTATACTTAAAGATAGCAGCAGATGAGCTCAGCTAGAGGTTATTGCCCCTGTATCATACTTGACTGAAAACCATAAACGATACTCCCTACCTCAGTGGCTTTGTTTAATAAATCCACTGTCATCAACAACTTACGTGTTTTTTTGCCTTAAGAAGTGACTGAGAGACAGACCTGTACTCCAGCTGCTGCAGCAAAGGCAACAGCATGGTAGCCTATAGCAGATAAACTCATAAGCTATAAAAGCTATAAAAGGAATATTAATATCATAAGAAATAACAATATACACAATGGATTTGCTCGAGAACAATTTGAGAAATGGTTATGTGATTAAATCTTCAAGAATTTATTAATTCTCTCCTGTCTCTGACCTCCTTCCAAATTATTTGGGGTTTTTTTGAATTCTGGGGGTAGAAATCAAGCTATGTGACTTATTCTTTTTGATCAGCGTAATATGAGAGTCAAGATTTTTACTTGTAAATTTACACTTTTAATTGGTCATCATTGTAAGTAGTTGAAAGGTTTTTTCAATTATTGTTTATAATAAGCTTTCTTAAACAATTTTAGCTTAAAAGAATTAGTTTTCAATAGTATAGTATTTACTAGAAAAGGAAGATTTCTGAAGGTATGGAATTGGAAGAATCACAAGCCCTTGCAAATAATCACAAAAATTCATCTAAAATTGCCAGAAATGATACTTAAGTGATACTTTTGTAACCTAAATTCTAACAAAGCTGCAATAGTTAGCAACTAATAATGCAACAAAGTCAGACGTTTTTAAAAATAACACTTTCTCTGATCCTTATCAGAGCCTTTACCCCCCCAGCATTGTATTTGCTGACAATGGCATCGCAACTGTTGGGCTTTAGGCCTTTGACTTTGTCAGTGATTTGAAACATGGAAGTTTCTTACTAAGTGCTGATGTAAGAACTAGATTGTGGAAAATAACTGCGGTAATTTTTACATAACTCAGCTTTAGTCTAAACGGTGGCTGGCTGTCCTTTCTTTTTGTAATGTACTTAATTATAGATGCTCTAAAAAGGAAAATTGAATGGAATTAAGTCTTCTAAGTGCAAATTGTGTCCATCTTGAGGATTTAGTAGCTATTTACTTACCTACATACACAGTGTGTATGATATGTATGTTTGTGGATTTTTTCCTTGTCCATATTCTGTGGGTAGAAGGTGAAAAAAGGTGTGAAAGCTACTGTATATAAACAGCAGTTTAATGTAAGGGGAAGTTATTTGTTCTTTGAATATGAAAGTGTTCGGCTACTTTCATGTGGAGAATTTTTGCTTTCTCTTTTTTGAGTTCTGGAGGTTCCTGAACTCAAAGCTTACAAAATAGACCCTTACAGTAAGCAAAAATCACACTGTTTTCCTTTGTACATGTGCTGGAAAGGATAGATCAGGCTTTGTTTCCCCTGCTTATTCACAGACAATCTGGTGTACTGTTACTATGAAATACATGTGAACTGGTCTATCAGTTAGACACAAACTGATTGCTTTGTCTCTTGGATATACCAAATTTGGTAGTAAACTTCTCTTCCTTGTCTCTCTACTCACAAATATGTATAAAGTAATCTAAAGTTCAGTAGTCTACTGTAAAATGAGGTTCGGTTACTTATTGATGCTGACTCCTACCCCGATAGGTATTTTTAACTTTAATTTCAATTAATAACCGGGCCTTGATTCTGTGACTCACGATATCTAGGTGGATTGCATTGACTTGCGAGGCTGGTGGAGGGGTTTGTGAACACTGAAGTCTTGCCTGCTGTACTAATTGTACTGAGCGGGGGGACAACTCGAGTATGCACAGCCTTACGCATTTCCATCTTAAGTCAAGAAAATGACTTTCTACAGATATGCTGTTCATAGCTGTTTACATTTTGTAAGTAATACAAAGACGTATGGAAGAAAATAAAGCTTTCTTCATCAGCACTTTAAATTGTGGAAACTTTGCAGATTTACTGTTCCTAGGAATTTGTAAAAACACTACCGCGTTGCTCACAAGGTTATCGTGCCTGATTGTGACCAATCTGTTTTCTGTGACAGGACATCAATGAAATGGTGCGAACTGAGCGTCCAGACTGGCAGAATGTCATGCTGTATGTTACAGCAATTTACAAATACTTTGAAACCTGAAACACTAATTATTCAACAGATCCATGGCATAGAACCAACATGAGCTACCAGATGGAAATGTTACTGAAATGCTAATCCCCGTTTCACTGAAAACTGGCAACATTTGAGTCCCCTCAAACTTCAGTGACACTACCCTGGATTGCCTCAGATTGCTTCAGCTACTAAGCCTGGAAACAACTGTTTCAAAGCAAGAACTCATTGCCACAGTGCTTGGAGTAACCCAAGTTATTAAGCTATTCAGATTAATTATGTAGCCTAAAGAGCCTGGACTACTTATGTGCTGCCTTTCCAGCCAGACTCACTGAAGCTTTCTTTCCTAGGAGAGTGAGATGAATGGATCCTCTAGCATATAGGAGACTGAATGTACAGCTAAAGCTTTGAGAAGGAAAAGGATAACATGGCATCGTATTCCTGAACTTTCTGTAGCATCCTGATACCATACCACAGAGTATATATTCTACACACAGCATATGGCACCCCAATACAGTAGAGTTCTTAATGGCAATTTAGTTACTGCCTTTACAGCTATTTTCCCTCCTTTAAAATATGCACAATATTCTAGGAAAACAAGCTTTTATTCCATAACGACAAATTGAGTGGAAAAGTGCTCTCGATACCTCGAAAACTTTGGCACAGAAGAACTCTTCATTCTAAAGCTTCATTATAAGCCTACCTCTGTCACAGTGATGTGGCTTCCAACTTTATCTTATGGATTGTAAAGACTAGCACATACAGCTCCTGGTTTTCAGGGTACGCTATACTTCAAGGAATCTGTCCAAATTCCCTGTGCTTCCATTATAACAGAAATGAATCAATAATCAACCCTTGTATGGCTTGTTCTTTCTCCTCTTCCTCCTTTGCCTGTATCGCACGCACAGCTACCCCAGGCTTTACTCTACAGCAATACGAGCATACGGCATGGATTTCTGTGGTAGAATTTTGGAACTGGGATAGCATTTCCTCTGCAGAGAAGATATTTTCAATAAGATGTAACAATGAAGTAGTTTGTCCCAAAATCCAGCTTTGCCATGTTTTCTGTGTGGTTTCCATTGATCTTGCACATCCTCATCTGACTGACAGAAGGTGAGACATTCTCTGACAAGAACTCTGGAGGAACTGATGTAATGTGTATACACCAGTAGTTTTGAATATTGCGTGGAAATGACTCACTGTCACAAGGAAGGAACTGAGAAACTTTAGTCTGCTCAACTTCTATTTTCCTAAAATGTACCTGAATTCATGTAACAGCTCTTGGGCAAAAGAGTTCAAGTAAGTGCCTTAGCGATCATGGAGTTGATACATCCTGGCACTTCAGGGCCTCGTGGAGAATGTTAATGGCTCAGAACGATTTAATATATCCATTTGTCATATGCTGTTTGTTGTAATCTTGTTTGTGAAACCAAGGGAAGACTTGATTCTATCGTTGCTTCTGCCTCATTTTTCCAAATACTTATCAGCAGTTAAGCCACAGTTGAGCATCTCTCATTAATATTAAGCAGAAGCCTACTTTAGAAGTGAGTTAACAACTGCTATTTATAAGCACATGCTCTTTCAACACAGTAACCCTGTTATAAAGAAAATGAATCTGCCATTTCTATGGTGCTCTTATGACTGTTAAGGACAGTTTGAATGTCATAGATGTTAACCCAGTGAATGCAACTGTGCTTGGCATCTGTGAAACTTCATCGTGGTATAAAAGCACAGATTTAACACAAAATCATTGCCAAATCCAAAAACCTATCATCTGAGGAACATAGCCCAGTGAAGAGTAATAATTCAGCATGTCTCTAGCAGCTAGTGGTATCTAAAAATATATGCTTACAGCGATAGGTGCCTGTGAGAATTTTGAAAATTTGCAAAATAACTGCTTACTCCATGCTGAGGGCCTTTGGAGAAATTTTCAGAGCAGCAGTCTCTCACACATTCTTACACTTCTTTAGAGCCCTAAAAGTAGCCGGATACTCTCAGATTATTGATTGGTACATTTGAAGAGCCAACGTAATCTAAAGACAATTGTTGCAAGAGAGGCTTCAAGTGAAAAATCTTCATTAACAGGTTTTAATAAAAGTCTGAAATACAATTTCCTCTCACATACATTTCTTTAAAAAAAATTTGTTTGCTTCATTTCTTCAAATAAGTTTCGGTAAGAATAGTCATATTGGAAATAGGCATTATTGCTGTCTCACATTCCATCTTTTACTACTAAATTTCAGGTTTTGCCAATTTATGCTTAAAAAAACTTCTATTCATCCTCCCAACAGGCATCCATAGCTATGATTGTCTTATTCATTGCCTTAGATTTTAAGAAAATCTTTTTCTAATAAAAAGGATAGCATCTCTTGGTCTAAATTCACTCATGACCTGTTTTGTTAAGGTAATTTGAGTTTAGGCTGATTTTGGGGTTTTTTTGTCCACTGTTCAACTTCATTTACCTGGAATGTTGTATTAGTCTGAAATAACACTAATAATATAACCTTTTGTAAAAGGTGAAGTCACATTTTCCAGATACTTTCTGTTAAAAACATGGGCTGCTAATCTTCAGAGAGAGAGCGAGAGAAAAGTTATTGGTAATTATAAAAATGATATTGTTTTGAACTTCAGAGCTCTGCAAACCTCCTGGTGTGACTAGTCTGATAAACCTCCGCTATATTCATATCTGTTAAGGGAATATTTGGCTCCACAAAGAGTTTTGTTTTTATAATGATATATCTGAGCCTTTTCACATAAGATGCTGCACAGCTGTCCAAAGGGAAGGAATGAAGCAATGGAAGGTCTAAAATAAACGTAATGCCCTGCTGCACTCTACAATGTGTTTTTTCTGAAGGTTCAAACAGCATTAAAGTTTTCAAGAGGAACAATAACTGTAGCCCTTCTGGATGTGGATGATGCTGTTCTGTTCACTTCCTACTCATAGTTAATCCTGAAACAGCCTGGGCTTTTGTACATATGAAGTACGAGTTTATGCTGATTTACTTTCCTTTCTTTTTAATCCAGAAAATATTTCTGAATGTACTAAAAAAAAGGACAAATATTTTATCATCAATTTGTATTATTGCATTTTAATATGTGCCTTGCAAATGCCTGCGCTGTAGTATATCAGGGTTACTCATTGCCAGCTGTAGGGCTGGGGTGGGCAACAAAACGGAGCTGTCGAGCATATTGATGCAGATACAGGTATGTCATCTTCTGGATCCTGCTTCCTGAAACACTTCCACGGATTAGAGAGGTCACTTCAGAGCCAGACGTTTATTCCGTTTGGCTAGTTGTCAGCCTGATGCAAGATCATCAGCAGTGAACTGAATGAACAGCTGTGGGGCTTTCTTTACCAAAAAAGAAGGGATGGGAGGAAAAATTTAATTTTGGAATTTTGGTTATTCAGGAAAATTCTGTCAGAGAAGTTTTGATACGGAGTATCTAATAATAACAGAATGAGGTGACTTCAGGATGGATTACGCTTGATTTGGTTTTCAGTTGGTTTTCTTTGATCCAGTTTGATTTGGTTGTCTTGTATATTTAAATAGAAACACTAATTTAGTATCTCTGGTGTGAATCTCAGTGGCCCTCACAAAGATCTCTCATTCTCATGCCTCTGGAAAATTGTGAGTGAAATTTTCCCTTTTAAATTTGTGTTTATGGATAGGTTATCCAGAATATGGTATTTAATTACAGCATATTCTGATGTAAAAGTAAATTTTTATCTCTTTTGCATAAAATATATTCCTCAAGTTACATGTAGCATTTCTGATAATTTTTTGTCTCCAGTTTTGTAGAATATTTCCACTCTTTCTGTTTTTCTGTACAGTCCATCATCAGGCTTTAGGGGACCCTTAATTTGCCAAAGCTAAATGAACTCTGCTTTGATGTATTGGTGTAAACGCATATTAATAGCACTGGCAGCACTCCTGCTCTGGTTTTACGTGCATTGGTTTTACGAGGAGAAATAAATTTACCCCTTGCTCTAACGATGCAGTGCCGTGGTGTAAACTGCTGAGGATCTGCCTTAAGAATTTTGTACCTGTGACAAAAAATTCTCATTGGCATCTAATTTCTGTTAATGATCTCAATGCTGAATTCTTATCCATTTTTTCAATTCCCTGTTTCAACACTTCAGACATTTGGATTCTGTTGCATGTTTTGCATCACGAAAAAATCACGCTTTCACGCTTATTCAATTCTCTGTATTTCTGTTCAGTTTTGGCACAGGGTATAAAGTTTATTATAGCCTAGTTTTAAACAAGATTATTTGGGAAGTTGGAGATACAGGAAACTTTTGGGCGTTTTGCTTACTTTCTGTGTTCTGCTTGTGACTGGTTTGGGAAAGCCCTCTGGTTTTCAGGTGATATGTGACAATATCTTCCAAAGCTGCCCCCTCTGGATGACAGGCATGAAGCTGTGCATAGGCTAAAGTTAAGCCTTTAAAACTCCATTCGTGTGGTGCATATGGTGACTTGACTTCTTATTTGGCTCTTGCAACTAATACAGGCACAGCTTAACTGCAGGCTGCATCCAGCAGGAGCTATTAAGAGGCAGAATTCTTCTGGGAAGGTATCCAGTTGTACACCTATACAGTATTTTTTGCCTATTGTGAGTAATAGTCTTTCTGAGGTGGCCTAAGAAAGAGGATTTAAAAATAGGTGTTCGTGTACAGACCAGTTTAACTATATAGTTTGTTTGTGGTCCTTCCCTTAACTCGGTAAATATTTATTTCTGTTTTATTTGTGTCTTCTGCCAAGCCCTATTTCTGCAATTCCTTTCTTTAGGGTATGAATGCTCAGTAACACTAACCAGTTTGAGAAATAATTTGGTGAACGGTGGTAACAAAGTGTAGTTGTCATCCATGGGCTCTGGCCACGCCGCCGTGCTTTCCCAAGGTAGTGGCTGTTGATTAGCAAGACGTTTTGGAGCTGCTTGACTCTCCCACCACTTCCTTATCTCCCATATCGCCTCCAGGTGCTCTTGCCCCCTAGTTATCAACTCCTTAAATGAGTTAAGGGATCATTGATGTCTCTTAATATATTTAATTGTCTGTATTTAGAAAGGTATCTCTAATAGTGTTTCTGCTTTCAAAGGAGAGTGGCTGGCTGGGTTTTAAATTACTGACTGGCTTGCTGAGCGTTCCCAGTCCTTCATCTTAAGTTTTTCCTGTTGTATTGCCTGTGATTTCAGTATCAGTGTTGTAGTACACTTTGTAATTGTCAAAGCCAAGATGTTAAGCATCTGGAATACGTAGCAAGTATGCTTTTGATAATTATTGCTAAATAACTTAAAAGCTCGGGGTTTGTACAGTTCCGATTTTTGTTAGAGTTGACACGAGTGTCTTTTTTTCCTTTATGTATTTGCGCTTGCTAGTTTTGGGGACGCTACACCCTTGAACTCAGTTTGCCAAGGCCACTATCCTAGCCTCCATAAGTTAATTCTTTCTGCGATAATAGGATTATTTCCTCATAGTGCAACTTCCGTAAAACCTATGAATACCAGATGACTTCCTTCCAGCTGACACCTTTCTCTTATTTGGACTATTCCGTACCCTTAGGCCACACTCTGCCACAGAGTTGCACATAAACTTCCCATCAGTTCCAGCAGGACTTGGGGATGCAAAACTGTAGGGGAAACTTTGGCAGTTTATTACAGCAGCCTGATGCGATTAAGCTGGCTTAATTTTAATCCCCTATTTTCAGAGCCGGGGGGGGGGGGGGGGGGCGTGGTCAGTTTAGCCAAAATCATTTACTCAAAGCTGAAATGTGGCACGTTTGTTCTCCACTGGGAAGTATGCTTCTGTTTAATAATATTTTTATGAGATTGTATTTATGGAAACTGAAAGAAAAATGTCATGAAGCTAGTTTTGTTGCACTTTTCTAAGGCTTTTGTATTTTGCATAGAGTTCTAGAATATGAACAAGTTGTTTGGGGAAGTCAAGGCTTTAAACTTATCATGCCCCAGCATAGCAACGTGTTACGTGCATTTTCATTCTAGTGATATATGTATTATTTTAATGGCATGTAGCTGGTGTATTTACGTGGTAGTTAGGAAGCCCAGTGGACATTTCCTGCTGCAGAGGAGCCGTTGGCGGTCCTGGTTCCACAGTTCATGAACTGACCTGTTTTGACAGTAGACTGCATTTGCAATAATGGAATAGTCAGTTTTTGTTTCTGAACTTTATTTCAACAAATGGGGAGAAAGAGGCCCTTCTTTTTTTGTTCCATTGTTGAAATTTCTCTGGAGGTATTTTACAGGTTACCCATTATTGCATATGTTCAATTAGGATAATTACTTGGGAATCAGTTCAGTCAAGAAGGCACAAGTGCACGTAACATACTCAAGTAGTTAATCCTTGTAACTTACAACATTTCAGTTTGTTAGACACTTTTGGTTTTGCATATGTTATAAGGTTAACTTTACTTTTTTTAAGTAGCACTTTTATACATATCTGAAGGGTTTTTTTTGAACAGAAATTTATTTTTTTTCTGTATGTTATCTAACGGAAAGTATAACACTACTACACAAAACATAGACTAGTTAGCCTCCAGACTGTAAGTTCACTTTAGGTCAGTGAAGATCAAGAGTTGTTCAATGTGCATGAAATAAATCGGTGATCCCATTTAATACTGGACGACTCTCCAGATCAAAGTCAGAAGGGCATTAACTGGTACCCTCCAACTCTTGGATGAGGGTACTTTCTGTTCAGGTGTGAGGCAGAATTGACAGAACAGTGTGATGAATTTTGGACTTCATGAAAGAACAGAATTTTATTGATGTCTCAATCTAACTTCACAGCACTGTATTGGGTAAGGACTAACCTTGTTTGAGATGACACTGTAGCCAGTACTAATATCTCCTAAACAGCTAATTTAAAGCTTATTTTCCATGGCCTTTAAAGATGGTATATAAACAGTGATTCTTAAAAGCTCTTCACATCCATCCAGCTTTTCTGATTTGTTAGTTCTGATTTGTTCTGATTAGTTTTATACTCCCTTGAAACACAACTGTTAGCCTGACCTAACAGCACCTGTATGGGTTTAGTAATTGTTATAGACAACAAGCACTTTTCTCTTTTCCAGAACCCTTTCAAATGGTTTACACACACACATTGACATATATAGACATTTTACATAGAGAGGTTTTACATAAATATATGTATGTACATATATACACACATATATACATGTGTGTATACATATATGTACATATGCAAGTTCCTAGTAAAACTGAACATGTTTCAAGAAGTGCTTGTGTCTCGAATACTTGGGGTGGTGTATTAGCGTATACATTTAAAAGGTAAGGAGGAAAAAACATTTTGTTTGCTTCTGGTTAGAGCTGAGAAATATAGGTTTGGGGAAAACTTGGAAGTATGTTCAAATTGCATTTCACCCTGTCTCTGGTTTGAAAGGCACAAGCTGTTAATCGATTATTGGAACTTAAAAGGTCAGCAAGTGTATTTTAAGCTAAACCTTTTGGAGGACCAATATGCTTTTAGTTTGCAAGGACCACTAAAGATCTGGGCATTTACTTTCTCCATAATGTATTCTGTATGAGTATTTAGTATGTATGCCTTCAATTTGCCAATGTTGCCATGTTTTCTTCTTAATTATTCATGAAATAAAGATTGCAAAAAGCAGAAATGTGTGTTTATGTTTACTTGAGTGAAGCTGCCACAAAAGGGAATATTTTAATGCTATTTGTGGCACCGTGGTTTTTCAGGAGTAAATGTTGCAGGAAGTAGTTTTTGGTGGTTTATACACTATGGATGAGAAGTGCATGCGAATTATTTGCATGCACAGAACCTCACGATTGTTTGGAAGTCGTGTCTCTCTTGGTATACCAGCATACTTTATGGTATCTACCCCCAAAGGGTTGTAAATGATAAGGTAGTGAATAGATAAGGCATCTGCTTAGCCTGTATTGGCCTAGTCTTGAATGTGAGTAACAGAGAAGGGGATTGCAGAGAGTATGTTCAATTTAGGCAACTTCTGTAATAAATTGCAGGATTAGAATTATTTAAATGTTACTTAACCAAGTAAGGCAATGCATGCATGTGTACTCTCTCTCTCTCTAAAGGATCTGGGCTGGGGAGGGTTTGAGGACTTCATCTCTATAACAGATGAGAGTATTTAAAGCAGATGGCTAAAAATAAAATTTCCAGGTGAAAATAAAGACGGGAGCACCTTCAATCTGATTTGGTCTCAGTCATCCTGGACGGTAACTGTTTTGAAATACTGTTTTAAAGCTTTAATTTCAAGTGCTCTGGAATCAATTGGATCCAGAGGTTTGGACTGAGCTCCTGTTTATTTCAAATGTTGGTCTTAAGTGCACTGACTAGTATAGGTATTTTAATTCTACCTATTTATTACCTATTTTTGGGGGGGGGATTTTGTGTGTTTTATGACTGTTCAGCAATTTGGAAAAGTCTTTGTCTCAGTAATGTTATTCTGCAAGAAAATGTCTCGCTTCTCCTTTCTTGAGGTGAAGTATTCTCCCTGAATTTGAGTGGTTTAAGAAAACTCATCTTAGTTCTCAAAATGGACTTATATCCTGGTTTTAAGCATGGTTCTTCAGTTTTCATACTTTTTAAAAATAAATGTGTTTAAAAGTGTAGTGTAGTAAACTCATGTCAGAAAATGGATGTTTTTCTTTTCTGTAGCAAGTGCATGACAGCATTGTAGAAGAGACTCGTGTGCCTGCAACTGGCACTCTGAAGGTCAAGACAGAAGCAGGGAACCGCACACAGGTCAGGCCTGAGGTATGCTAAAACACTAGTGTCGCTGCAGGCTGCAGAGCTGCAACTTTTCTTTCCCATATCCACTGAAATAAAATTCCCTAACCAAAGTGGGGTTTGGGTTTTTTTCGTGGATTGTCTTCCAAGCTGTCACTAGAGAATTTTGGTAAAAATGTGAAACTAGCTCCATAAGCATGTTTAAGTTGAATATAATAAAATCAGTTAAATAATTTTAAAGGTCTTACTGTAATGAAAAACTGCAGCTATATGGAATAGTAAAATAAAGATGTCAGAAGCAACAATATACTATTCCATTGCCTTAAATCACAAAAGCTTATATTGGAGTCATGGTTGTTCTGCAGTTAAATTCTGCATAGGAACTAGGTTAGCATTACAGAACTTTCAACTAAAATTCTTTTCATAAAGGGTTTCACAAATGCTTTGATCAACGGAAGAGACTTGGATTATATCACATACGTTGCCAAGAGCTGTGTGTCGGTCCACAAAGTGCGTAGACAAGAGGGGCTCATGAAGATGTAAGTTCTTCCCACGCAAAATTCTTTTAAAACAGAGACACTAACTTATCACAAAAAGTTAACGCCCTTCTCCAGATGGGAAGTTATTAATAGCCAGCAGCTACTGTTAAGACTTTAAAAAAAAAAAAAAAATAATAAATTGTTCACATTGTTCACCCTTTCCTAACCCCCTCGCTTAGTGTTTTGTCTATGGGGTTTTTTTCAGCACTATCTTTCCTTGGGCCCAGCATTTGTGTTCTCCTCAATACTAAAGGTTGAGTAAGGTATAGGATTCTAGATTGAATTGCTCAGAAAGTGGTGATGGTATTGTGGAAAGCTCCCATACCTTCCGTATGGATTACTGCTTGATGCTGCAACCCGGCACCTTGAATGGAGAAGTTAGCTAACTCGTGTCTCTCTTCCTGGCAGCTCCAGATTAGATCATTTGTATCTAATTAAATGTTTGTTTACTAGCTTCACTTACGTTAGAAAAGTTGCTTTGAAACTTCTCCCATGCATCTTTGTATAGAAAAAAACTTGCCTATGAATTTTTAAAAAAAATAAAAGTAGATAAGGGACTGGTGCCATCAGTCCTAATCCAAGTTAAGGTTTTACTAGCCTTTGTCTGCCATTTCCCTCTGTATCACCGTGGTTTAACTGAACTCTGTTCATAGAACTGAATTTCTGTATATGAAACGCCCTGTTTGAAAACTGTGAAGTTGACTTTTCTTGGATGTTCTTTGCCCTTCAGGATTTCTAGTTCTTTGGAACCTCCTTAATCTCAGTATGAAAATAGGGTTGAACACAGTAGCGTCTTATCACAGTATTTTTACTGCTAGACATTTGCATTGATTATATAGCATGAGGAAATATTTGTGCTTCTCTCCAGTGCTGTGCATAGCTCGCACCCTTCTTTATTCTTTCTTTTCTTAAACCATTTTAGGCTCTTTCCTCATGCCAGAAGCCTAAAAGTTAAGCTCTTAAAAATGAAAGAAACTTGAGAAGGAGACATAACAGTCTGGAGACAACTTCACTGAGCTGTTGACAATATCGTATTTTTCAAAAATAAATATCCCACAGAGCACCGAAATGCCAGCGTGTTGAGTTAACGCTGTGTGCCTCTGTGGGACCACATTCAGAGTCTAATCAACTGCAATGGAGCAAAGCCCGGGGAGCACATAACCGGTGCCATCTCTTGAAAAAGAAAATCCCCGTGTTGGAGGGTGTGATCCGGCAGGGTGCTGAGCATCAGCAGTGTTGCAGTTCAGGAGCTGTTAGATGTTCAGCCGTTCTGAAAAATCTTCCCCCAGAATGGCTGGTCTAGTGATAATACAGCTGGACTATCGTCCCAGCAGAGAAGAAACATGAAGGGAAGGCATGCCACAGTTTTCCTCTTGGCCAGAGTACAACCGTTATACAGGCATGGGAACAGGGTGCCAAAACACTAACTTCGCACTCTAAACCTATGAAGTTCCATCATTTTGCACAAACATTTCCAGCACATGCTATTCCCGAGCAGGGAGTGGTGGGGAGCAGGGTCAGTGGCTACTTTTTGTCTCCAGTTTATGTTGTGACAGCGCTTGGTTATACACAATGTGGATTTTGTCAAGTTAAATAAGGGTTGCCCTCTCATTCCTCCTTAGAATAACATGAGAATAGTGTAAATGAAGAAGAATCATTTGACTTCTGCTGGGCCTTGCAACTCCAACAGTTCACTTATTGTATAAAGGTAACTTCTATATATTACTATTATAGAAAATAAATAGCTGTTGCTCTGCAGCTCCCACATGATGATTCATGCTACCAGTTTTTCTTCTATTAATAGTCTACAAAGAGTGCTTAAATTTAGATTGAACTCCATCTCATAGTCTGTCATGCTGAATAGCATTTAGAGAAATGAAGCCACAGTCTGGTTGGGCAGTGCCTTTTACGGAGACTAGTCCAGCTCTCGACATGAAATGACTGAAAATCCTTTCGTTCCTGACCTAAGTGCAAATGGCAGGATTTAAAGAGTGTTGTGGATATGGGTTTGCGTTTCCCTGTGAGCACAGATCTTACCTCGACTTTAGCTTGTTTTGCTCAAGCTCAGGTAATAGTTGAACTCCTGTGCTGGAGGTGAACAGTTTGTGGGAAGGCTTCGGTCTTTGACACAGAGGAGTGTCCTTCGTCGTCAGCGATGGGCATTTCCAGCAAAAATTTTGCATGTGTAACTTTGTTAAAGGACTCTCTCTTCAGAAAATCTAGCTGCTTTTTTTTTTTTAGAGTGTTGATTTTAAAACTGCTAACAAATATTTAACGTTGAGCAATACGAAATAATTGCATATATATATACACATACATATGGATTTTTATTTATATGTATCTGTCTTTAATGTTGAAGGATTTGCTCGTTTTCAAAGGACTTCAATAACCTTGCCTCCATCCCTTCTCGACAGAGGAGAGTTCCAAAACTGGTAGAGAGTAATTACTTTCTTAAAGATAGAAATATTTTTTGTTTGTTTAAAAAAAGCATTAATTCTTCCAGATTCTGTTCTAGACAAACCAATGATCATTTTCAGTTCTTCATATGGAAGCCTCAATACCTAGGTATGATTTTCCCGCTCTCTTGCTACGTACCGAGGTGCCGGGCTGGGTTTGATTATAGTCACTATAGATGAGTCTGGTTTGTGTTTACAGTGGCATCACTGCCGTGCCCAAGCAGACTGTGGCTCACGCAGCTTCAGCAAAGAGAAGGGTGAGTTTCATGATAGATCTCAAGTGTAAAGTTTTTATTTACTTTGCTCTCATCTTTTTGAAGGAAGCATTTCAAAGTTTATTCTAGCAGCATTTCTAGAGTCTACTACTTTAGCTCAGTTGCTAAGTTTGAGAAGTGCAAATAGGCTCATATCACTGCATTTCAGCTGCCCAAAATTCAGGAGTTTGGCTTGTTCGATTAGGAGATCGTGTCTAGCATGTTATTGCAATTCTGCTTTTCAGGAACAAAAAAGCCCTTCTTGCCTGTACGCAGGATAATTAGAAAACTCAATTTCTTTCCTTGCAGTACTGCACTTCTTTCAGCTCCCGGTCTGAGCCAGCAGTGGGCTCTAGGCATGTGGCTGTACCTTCCCCATGGCTGCTAGAATGTGGTTTTCTTCTAGGTAGTTTCAGCCGACCTCTTCATGTAGTCCCTTCTCAAAGCGTATCTGGCCACAACAGTCGTGGTAATGCTGTTTTTTCCTTCATGAGTGACTAAGAAGGGAAAGGAAGTTAGCACTCTCTTGCGCTGCACCCCACTATATATAATAGAAACAAAGAAAAATAAATGCTTATTGTATTCCTTTACTGTCATTGTTGGCCACTGGTAAGGGAGGGCATAAGTAGAAATACCTACAGGTAAGGACAATACGCATTGAATATACACAAGAAGAAATATGTTCTGAAGAACGGTGCAGTTCTGATACATGAGAGGGACAATAGCATAAAAATAATAGAAACCCAATTAATTTCTTAATTCAAAAGAAAGGCAACAGATCTATTCAGATCTTACTGTATTAATGAAAGCCACCCTATCCCATAGGACATAAACCAGCAGCTGCTCATTATAAACACCTTTTCGTGTGCAGGAGTGAGAAATGAGCATGCAAACATAATAGAGGAGCTGGCTCGGTTGCTCTGGGAGATGTTGATATTGATTTTTAACATCTTGAAACACTGCAGAATTCCCAACTGCACAGAGAAAATCAGTAGGTGCCAATGGGGACCTAATTTGCTCTCCAAACTGGAATGGCTGCTGAGGGAAGGAACCAGTGGTTTGGCGGGTTAGGTAGTGGTATCCGAATGCTTTTATGGAAAGAAGTAATTTCTAAGAAACATTAGAAGTTTCTCAGAGTACCATTATCAGCCAGCTCTGTGAAAGCACTCCGACATTTGCTTTGGATCTTCTGTGACTTGCTGATTTAAAAAAATAAATAAATAAAAAAATCAACATAGTCTACATCAAATAATCTTAAAACTGATGAGCTGCAAAAATCAAATAAAGAGTTATAACTGGGAAAAGAACCATCCAATGAAGCATTTCTAGGGTGCCTCAAAGATATGTTGATCAACACCCGTGACTTGGGAAACTTGTAAGATGATGTGTTGAGGATGGGACTGTTGGAAGAAACCAGCCTGACGGCTTAATAAGGGGAGCTGACTGCAGCAACCTTGTTTTTAATGTATTCAGGAACAAAATCAAGTTCAGAAACTGCATTCCTGCTCCTTGCAAGTGTTTTGATTCCCAGCTTTCATTGATTTCAGTGGGAGAGAGCCATTTGGATGTCTTTGAGGACCTGGGCCAAAGATGAGAGGCAACAAGAAGAAACACTACCCTGGAAAGGAGCAATGCTGAACAGACGCAGCAGATTCCGGCACACAGCTAATTGCTACAGCATGGCACTTGCCCCTCGAGTTCAAATACGATCCCATGGCATAAAACTTTGTGGAGTATCAGCTGGGAGTGGGGAAACGCTGCCTCTTGTACAGGCCAACAGTGAGACTATTACACGAACAGTGCCCAATTCTAGTGTTGGCATTTTTCAGAAAGATCTGGCAAACTTCATGTAAGTAGGCGGCGTTTCTAAATTTATCATTATTGCAGCATGTTTTGATGAAGCTCCTAAATTTCTCATGGTCTCCCACTTGTACATTTTCTATTGACTTGGCTAGTCAATATACGTGGTCCTTAAAATCACTGTGTGGTAGATTACTCTAGCCTTTTCTGTAACTTTCCTGGGAAAAATTACTTTTTTTTTTTTTTTTCCCCTCCCCACTGGATTCCCACTGTGTTTGGGGCAGCGCTCTGTCCCCCAGCCGCTCTGTGATTCACAGCTGCGTGGCTGGGGCAGCCCGGGCACCAGCCTGCCTTCCTGGCTGGGATAAGAGTGGAGGGTGAGGGGGGAAAGCACCGGTGCCAGATGCTGCTGCCAGTGCTAAAGTTTTCATGCTTTAGATGCTGATAGGTTTTGAGGTTGGTGCTGAAGTGGCTGCTGCCAGTTCTGCTACTTCTTTCCTACTGTCCTGATACACCGAAAAACCTGAAAGCATCATTGATGCTCTTGCTGCCAGAGAAGGCTGGGTAAGCCGGTTGCCTGTGGGTCAAAGTAATGTGCATACGCTTCTGGCAGATGTGGGGTGAGCAAAGCACCGCCGGGGCTGGGAATGCTGAAATGAAACCTCTTGTTGCGTGGCACAAGCATCCAAGCTGTGGCAGTCCCCTGCACAGAGGGGCCTGGGCTGGCTGCCATTTAAATCAATTGGTTTTTCATAGGCTGGTGTCTGCCATGGGGTTGGTGGGAAGTGTGGAGTCACACTGGTGGTTTTTCCTGTTTGTAATGTCCAACCAATAGGAACGAGTAGATAAATTACTTGCTAAGATGTAATAATGAAATAAAAAAACTCAGAAGATATCCACAAAGAGCAGTGGGTTCAAATTCTTGAAAGGTTCTCTCCCCGCTTAAAAATTGCTGCGAGATGAGTCATGGCTGTTCCCCAAGTCCGTTCCTGGAGGAGCAGGAGATGGCTGGGGACATGGGTGGCCCCAAGGGGCACGCCACCGCAGGGCAGGAAACGCATGTGCACGCACTGGTGGGATCCACAAAGACCTCCTCAGTGGGAAATGTGCAGTTTCTATAAAACGCTTAACATCTTTACTGAGAACTCTTAAACGCTTCCAGAGTAGTAATGCAGAGGGTTTCCTTTCTGGTGCTAGTAAGGACAGTTGAGCAGAGAAGAGCAGAAACTGTAAGTTTCTCTCTGCTTGTGCGGTCTGCCAGGGCATCTCCACACAGCGCTGCACGGTGCCGCGTGGTCCAGCTGGAGGCTTTAGCTCGCTGGGTGGGTTTTCCATCCTGGAAAGATGTAGATGTTTAAAACAATGCCTGGAGAAAAGCCCTCCTTCCCTTTCCTACTCTCATTGTATGCAGATCAAGCACAGTAAAAGCCCCGTTTCTGTCACTCGCAGGTCCCTCAAGAGGAGCTGGACTTCTCGAAGTAAGTGCCGGTCGCTTTGCGCGGCGCTGAGCGCTCTCCCCGTCGGCGCGGAGCCCCCGCTTACCGCCGGCCGCCAGGTAAACCCGCCGGGCTCCGTGCGCTGGCCGCCTCCCGCCCGGGGGTCGCGGGGGTCTCCCCGCGGCGTCCCCCCCAATCCTCCCCACCCCGCCGCCCCCGCCCCGCTCCGCCCGCGCCGCCCTGCAGGGGGAGCCGCTGCCGCCGGCTCCGCGCCGCCGGGGCCGCCCGCGTCCTGCGGCGGAGGGCGCCGCGGGGCGGGAGCGGCGGCGGGAGCGGGGCAGCGCCCGGCGGGACGGCGCGGCCACACGCCTTTCCCCGGGGCGCGGCGGCGGAGGCGCGAGCGGAGCGGCGCGGAGCGGGTGCGGGAGCAGAGCGGCGCCCCGAGGGCAGGTGGGTGACGGCGGCCGCGGCTGGGCTCCGCGGTGAGGGGCGGCGGGTGCCCGGCGGGCAGCTCTCGGGGCGGAGCGGGACCTGCCGGCCGGGGCGGGATGCGGAGATCGCCCCGCTGCCTCCTCCCGCCGGGGCGGTGCGGGCGGCCCCGGTGCCCCGCCGGTGCATCCACAGCCCGGCGGTCGCCGGTCCAAGGAGCCGCTGCGGGCAGCTCAACTCCCCTGGCGTCCTTCGCGGTGTCCGCCGCAGCCCCGGTCCCTTCTGCCTCTCCCGCGAGTTTTAAAAGTGGCCGCTCGGTGCTCCCTGATACCCTGCCTCAAGATGGGGGCGATTTTTCTTTGCCACTGCTTTCCCTGCGCCGGCTTGGATGGTTTTTCCATTTCCACCGTGGAGCCGGTGCTCTTCACACCGTACCGATTCCCAACTGTCAGTCCCTCGACACACCCCCGCACTCCGAGATGTTTGCTCCACGAATCTTCCTTCAAACATCAAGTGCTGGACTTTGGCCCCCTGCACCCAGCCCTCCTCCTACCCCTTCAGCTGATATTTGTGCTTGTGCTTTATCATAAAATAGTGATTCCACAGGAGCACCCTGCATCCTGTGAACTTCTCTGTAGTGTTTAACAAAGGAGATTTCCATGCACTTTGCAATCACGCTAAGGGAAAAAGGGCAGGGACTGAATAGATGGCCTTAAACCTGCACGCAGTCTTCTCCCGTTCTTTGTCCCCAAAAGCCCCAACCCTGCCTCATTTGTGTCAAGCGACTAAACCAGCTTTTTGGTGGTGTCCCTTCTGCTGTGCCTGGGAGCTCTCTAAGCCTTGGTACCCAGCGAGTATGTTAGTGGAGCTGCCAGTCACAGAGGGGCCTGGAATCTCTGTGCTGAGCGCAGATGAAGGAAAGGGGAAGAGGCTGCAAGGTGGCGGTTGTCCCCAGAGCTGTTGGGAGGATGTGTGAGAAGGCTTTCTGCCCCGGCAGACAGGGCTCTGGGGCCCTGCCAGGGGGACCTGCCCTCACGGAGGTGCAGGCAGCCCATCCTGGAAGAGCACATTGAGCAGCAGACACGTTCCTGCTGTGTACGTGCTGGTGTGTGGTGCCTTCAAAGGGGATGCTCCTGGGAGGAGATTTTTCTGCATGCTTGGTTGTGTGGTCTGAGTGCTCCCCAGAAGCACCACAGTTGCTTGAATGCTCTTTTATGTCCTGGTGCAGTATGAGCCTGGGGTAAGTTTGAGTGCAGAGGTGTTGCAAGCTTTGTTGTAGCTTGGAAGTAGTAAAAGTGGTTGAGCACCCTCATCAAAACTGTCTTGGGCAGTGGGCCCACAGAGGAGACAGGAAGGGTTAACTTAAAGAGAACACCGTGACTCACTTAGTAAATAGCAGTTAATAGAATTGCCTTAACTATTTAAAATTATTTTCCTAAGCAGATGGTCAACTATTAGATAACTTGATCTTTGGGTGTATTTGTTTTCAGGTTTCTTATCACGCTTGTAAGTCTCAGACCTGTGTAACTCAAGAACTGTAGTAATTGATAAATTCATTCTTCTGCGGGAGAGAAACTAAGAGAGAGAAAGCAAGCGCGGCCAGCTCCTCCTCTTAGAGAGACACCCCCCAGAGCATATTGCCCAAGTGAAGTACAAAAAGATTAGATAAAGTGACCAACAGGGATGTGAGAAATATTTCAATTGAATTAGATCTGTGAAAGAAATATCTTATTTCGAATCTCAATAAAAAAGTCAATATAAATGTAATCACAGATCACAAAAATCCTGTGGAAATGAAATCCTGTCTAAAGTGGCAAATGGATTAAATTCTGAATTAACCAGGAAAGCCATGAGCCTCTGACTTTGTAGAGAAAACACATGGGTACAAACTGCAAACATGTATGTGTGTATATAAAATAAAAACGACCTATTCTAGGGTGTGTGGGGGTGAAAAAAGGCAAGCAGGTCTCCTTTTTAATGCTGTTCAGGTGATAAGTTCATAATTTACACATATACATAATCTGCCTCTCTTTCCATATGTATTTTTATACATAAAAAGTAGAATTAGCATCATCCTGTGCCAGGTCAGGGGATGTCAGCCCAGTAATGATGTTTTTAGCCTCTGTCCTTCTGTCAGCGGGTGCAAAAGGCACTAAAGATCTGAGCTGAAAAGCCTCCTGCCAGGTCTCCTGTGTTTGCATTTCTATTTTTGCTGACATTTTAATAGGATGTTTCCATAAGGGCTGCTGGCACCATTGCGTTTGGATGTAATCAACTTTTGAAAGCTATTCATCTTTTTTGTTTAATCTTCAATAATGGATTTTATGTAGAGCCATGTGGTTAAGCCCTCTTAAGAACTACTGGGGAAAGCTCAGTCCAGCAGGAGGTTTGGAGGGACTGTGTTGAATCTTCACTTGTCCTTTCAGTTGTGTTTCTCTGAGGGGTCTGGGCTGGTTGGCCAAGTTCATCCCCTTCGGTCTTCAGCCTGGCAGCTTTTCCATCTGGTGTGGAGGGAAAACCTCCCCCTTTACCACTTCCTTTCTGCCTGGGTGACATGGCTGTATGATTTCTCGTCTATACAGGCTTCACAGATTTTCCACCAAAACACTTTTTTTCACTATGCTTCAGCTCTTCGCTTTGGTTTGACATTTCCACCCACGTTTTTACACGTGAGATGGGATAAGGCACGGTGTGGCTGAGCTCTCTCTGAATTCTGTGCAGCTGCGAGCGAGGTGTTTTCCATCCAAAGGCTGGTATCAGCATCTCTCTTGGGGTCCTGCAAAGTTTGTCCTTGTCTTCAGCTTGAACAGATTTCAGCTCCTCTTGTTCATTCTCTCCATCTGATCTGGATGGTGAATAACTCTCTAGGTCCTTTGTTGCATGCTTTCCATTTGAAAATGGAGATAGGCTATTGAAGCTTTCTTTTTTGTTGGACTCTAAACTAAAACCCAAGAGAACTTGAGCTGTGTGTCAAGGAATCGGGGAAAATTCTCACAAGTCAATGGAGAGTTACTCACTTTCATCGGGGTCTGGTGTTTAGGACCAAAAGGCTTGGTTGCCTCATGGATCACCTTCAGGTTTTGCGTCAGAGCACCTGAACAGCCTTGGTGAAGTTACTTGAACACAATGGGACCAGTTCCTTGCCTCTCTGCTCATTGTAAAAAGGCAGAGAAAGTTGCCTACTTAATGAGATGCTCGTGTAGCCGAATGTTGAGGGTTGGTCTGTTGGGGGTAGAGAACCAGCAGCGTTCTGCCTTGGGGAGGGCAAGAGGATCTGGGCAGATACGCAGAAGGTGGTTTAACCTCTGAAGGCTTCAGTTTATAGGGGCGGAAGATGCCTCTCCCCTCACAAAGGTTGCATCTGTGTCAGGAATAAATATTGGTTGTGTTGCACTTTTTTTTTTTCTGAAGTAAATCTCTGTAGATCAGAATGGACAGATGGCACATACAACTCTCAATTATGGAAAATATCCTCAGGATGTGCTTCGAGGTCATCTAATCCATGCCACTGCCTGAAGGCAGGATCAGCTATGCTTTTGCCATTCCTGACAGCTATTTCTCCATCCCGCTCCTAAAGACCTGCAGTGGAGATTCCATACTTTCCTGGTGTGCAGGAAACACCCTGATGTCCAGCTTAAACCTCCTTTGCTGTAACTCATTCCTCATCCTGAGCACAGTGGGCAACCTGCAGAGGATCAGTAAAGAGTATTTAGAAGTGCTTCAGCAAATGCAGGTATTTGGTAAATGTGAGTGAATAAAGGCGTGACCTCTTTCACTCCTCAACCTGTGTTCTGTAAGGAGCAAATCGTATGAAACCTGGCGACCTTGTGCTCGGCGTAGCTGGAGATCCGCAGAAGCAGGGGAGGGATGGGGTAGGTAGGCTGCGATACAGCTCGGTATGGTGATGCAATTGTAAAGTTAGGATCAAGTTCTTTGGATAAACACAGAGCGATGAGGTTATGAAAAGAGCTGAAGAGCCACTAAGTGCTTAGGAGAGTTCAGAGAAAAGCCAAATGCAAGAAGGCGGCTTCTGTAAAACTTACGTGTTCAGGGTGATGGCTGCTGTTAGGCAAAAGCATTAGCAGTGCTGCGGCATGTGTCTGAGTGCGAGCTTTGTCCCTTCCTGCCCAGGATGCCTGGGGCTTGATACGGGTGCTATAAACAGACATCTAGTGCGATGTGAGACATCCCCGTGGGGCTGGCAGAGGATAGGATAGGACCTGGGGGAGGCGCGTGCCTTTCTAAAGCGACAGCAGAGGCTCAGGTGGTAGCTTGGAGCACTTTAGACCTCACAATTCACTTGTATTGAAGCCACTAACTCAAATCTTATCAGTTTAGTTTACGACTTGCTTTGGAGAAAGGATGCTTTTCATCATTGGGCCTGTTGGTTGATCATTAGAAATAAAAATTACCAGGTAGCATAAAATACAACATATCTTATGTAAAGTATATGCAAATGCCATTGTAGAAGATACACAAGAGCAGGAGTACTGGAGCCTCCTTGCCCGCAAAGCAGCAGTAAATCTAGTACCAGGAAGGTCACATTTGAAATTTTATGTTTGTTTTGGGGGTCTTGCTGATTTTTTTAATTTTTTTTTTTTTTTTTAATTACAAATTTCAAGCCCAAATAAAATAAGTAATTTGTTACAACTACAAATGCAGCAGTGGAAGGCAGGGTTTGAAAAGAAACGACAACTACAAGACGGATCGTATTTATCTTAGATGATAAGTCAGGGGCTGCATGCAGTCGGTTTCTCACTATCTGACAGGTAACAAGATAAAAGCCCAGGTGTTACATAGGGATGTGGAAAGACCTGAAACAGGAATAAAGAATACCTTACATAGTATTTTTAGGGAACATTTGCAAACAATGGTTTGGAGACAATGGAGAAGTTAGCGGGGAGTGAAACTTGCAGGGATGCTTTGAGCCAGGGAAGGGGAGGGGAGGGAACGGCATACAGAGGATGAGGGAATCTTCCTGTCCCTCTCTGATACAAGGAGAGGAAAGGGGGGTTTTCCTGAAGCTTTGGAGACGTGAGGAATGACATGCTGAGCTCCTGTCTGTATGTTGATTAGCATTTGTGATTGCACTCAAATCCAGGGTGGAAGGCACTCAGGCATTCTCAGGAGGCCTCTGGTACTTGCAGATTGGGGCTGTTTTATCTGCCGGCTAGTGAGATACAGCATGCTCCATCTCCCCGTCCCCTGTGATTATCCCAGGCGACGCTCACAGGGCCAGTTGTGGCTCCTTGTTCAGCAGCTCTTCAAGGAGGGCAGGAGAGGGATTGTTCACTGGTGGAGCCGTTCGAAGCTCAGCTGAACCCGAGCCAGCGTCAGCCGGGGGTCACATCTGCGTATCTCCCTGGGCAGAGTCCCTCATGCGTTTGAGTGAGTAATGCTGCTCCACAGAGGGAAGTGTAATTTGGGCTCATTCTGCTCTTTTAATGCATCCCTTTGGGAGTGGTGAGGTTTGCAGTGTTTTGCCTGTTAGAAGTTTCTTTCCTCAATTAGTATTCAGACCTCAGAGTCTCTCCCATTTTTCTCCTGGTTTTGCTTCTTTGGAACTATTTTGTTTCGGTTTTAGACTATTGTGTTCTCCTCTCGCTTCTTGTCTCCCTTTTTTTCTCCCCCCCCCCCCCCTTTTTTTTTCTTACTAGGGGAGTGTAAGTGTTTCTGCTCTCTTTGCCTGTTCTGTGATGTTGGCCTGCTACCCACATCTCCCTTCTTGTACTGGGAAAGTCCTGTAAAAAATGACCTATCATTTTGGTTATTGAGGTTTCCCAAGAATAGGATTGTCAGATTCTGGTATGAATCCATCGTTGAGGTTAAGGAGTTAAGGGAAGTAGGCTGCGGTGATAACAACTTTGGTTTCAGTATGAGAGCCATATACTTGGGCACAGACTGGGATTTTCCATAGGAAAAGTTTCCCAGGATAAAAGACAGCTAGGAGGTATGTAGCTCTTTAATACAATCTTCAGCAGAGGCACGTGTTTGAAATTGATTTGAATAATTACAGTTTCCACATACGTCCGATCCACAGATCAGTGCCCAGGTTCAATGGAACGGTGGAAAATAACATCAGACTGACTTGGGCTGGCACCAGCACCGTTAGAGTTCCCAGAGAATGTGTGGGGAAGCACGTTGACTTTTAAAAAGTTTCTTAAATGTTCTGCAGCTTGGATTTTTGGCAAAATGCGACCTGTGCTAATCACTACCCAGTCAGGGATTCCTTAAAATACCCTGATTCCAAAACGTGCTTCCCTCCCAGAAATCAGGCCTCTTTGGCTGGACCTGTTAATGCTGAGGCACCTAACTTTGTCAAACACCTAAAACATGTCAGTCTTTTGTTTTATGTCATCCTGTGTCTCGCTAAAGGCTGATCCAAACTCTGCTTGACCGCTCTGATTCATTTAGGGTTATAACACGGGTGGATATAGAGGATTCTGGCAGATTCAATGTAGTTACATGATTCTTTTTCTCTGTACAACTGTACAGTGTTAGCTCTTGCAGGATATAGAAATGTAAGAAGATGTATTCATGGGCTGAAGGATTCATTGTCAGTTTTTGTTGTCTTTCCTACCCCATTCCTAAAGGGAAATCTTCCTTTCCTCCATGTAGCCCCAGTACAGCCTAGCTGTATGATTGCAGCAGGCAAGAGATGGACACAGTCCACCTGGGAGAAACCGTCCTAAAGTCTTGGGGCTGCCTGTTCTGGGCACCTCCCTGGGATCCATCTCTGCTCGACTGACATCATCTGTGTTTGGAACCAGTTGCCACAGTCCCTCAGGAATTTGCCTTGGGAATCTTTTTTGGCTTATCCTTGTTCAGCAAGGTGTGAAGATCGTGGTTGTCATGTATTTAAGAAATGACTGCAGGTTTCTTTACAGCTGGAGCTTTTAATGATCTCCTATTGTGCAGAAACTATAAATATCTTAAGTTTTCATAGGAGAAAAAGACTGCTTCCTAAGGGTGGTGGAGGTGTCTCTATTGTAGCTGGGTACTTGCTGCTGCTCTCTTTGCCTTTCTGCTTCCTCTAGACTAGACAAACACACTAACTCATAAACATCTATCAAGTCTGGTAAAATATTTTCTAAAGTGATTTATGAATGGCTACTGTTCTCCAGTGCAATGGTTTGATGTAGAAGGAGAGAATCTGATGACTAGAAATGTCATTTTCATCAGCAGTTGCATGCTTTCTCCACCCCAGAACATCAGCGTCTCTGGCCTGAGCAGCTGGAGGAGGAAGCGGGCAGAGGCAGGAGGCTGTTACTTGTAAGCGGATGTGCTTTTACCACAGCACGAGGACTTAGGAAATGAAGGAAGGACTTTGTTAGAGTCGTCAGAGCAGCAGCTAGAGACTGAGACTTTGGGATCAGTAAGCAGTGACGCTGGAGACTTCTTAATAAATTGGATTATAATCGAGGACTTGGGGGATAAAAAAAGTCACTTTGAGTACCTCTAAAAAGGCTTGTATTGGTGTGGCTGACTACGATAGTGAAAATGCAAGTCATTTTTGCAAGAGTGATAGACATAGGGTGCAAGTCATAGCAAAGAGACGAGGGAGGGACAAAGTAAGGGCATGTGGCCTCGAGACATCATCAGAGCATCAACTCCTCCTTATCCACAGCGGGTGGCAGAGTCCTAAAAATGTCTTAAATAGCTTTGAGACTGAGACAGAAACACTAACGGGATGGTGTGTGACACAGAGCAAATAAGCATTAGCGAGTCAGGGTAAGTACCTTAAAAAATGGAAGGGGGAAAGTTGCTGGAAACAAACTAAGGAGGCAGAAAATTTGTCATTGTGGCTTTTGCCTGCTTTTGGGATGAATACACCACACCAGCATCGTCCCTCTGTGTCTGAATGCTTTTTCACTGGTGGCTGATTGACAAACTGAGGGAAATGAGTTGGGTAAACAAACTGGTGCACAACCTGGGGGTGTGATGGGCCAGGGCACACCCTGGGGCATGGGAGGAAATAGGGTTTCTTGTGTTGGACGAAAATCAGCCGGTATTGCAAGGCACAGGGAGCACGTGCCCGATCCCTGGGATTGAGGCAGCAGTGAAGAGCCCATGAAGAGCAAACGGCAGTCGGTGAGGTGGCTGGGCAGGGGCAGAGGAGGGGGGAGCTCTGGGTGTGTTTGGACAGGCTCTGCTGCCGTTGTCAGTGGGGCAGGCGCTGCGGAGCTCGGGCTGAGTGCTGCTGCTGTGTCACTGCTTAAATTGATAAGAGAAGGGGGCAATTTGGGGAGGAAGGATGTGATGAGCTGTGTTAGCAACCCAATGGAGGCTTGACTGCTTTTCAAACTGTGGGTGGGTGTGAGTCAAACCACTTGGGTGGTGATGGGAGCTCCGTGGTGAGTCCTGAGTAATAACCCTTGTGCGGAGGGGTCAGCATATGAGCCACAGATGAGCTAATGCAGTGAGACAGCTTTGCGTTGGCTCAGAGGCAGGTAGAATTTGCTCATCTCTGTGCAAGTTGTACAGTGCCTTCACTAGGATAGGGAAGGACAGATGAGGCATTGTTTTAAGTTACATGGAGAGAGATGGAAAGAGGTATATTCCTTCTACTCTGGAAGGTAGGATGTTGGTTGACTGGGTACAACAGCAGTCCCTGCACTGGAGCTGAGTCCCTGCACCTAAGCTGGCAGAGCTTAGGCCAACACTACTTACAACCTGCAGAAGGACGGTGCTCGGAGAGGGAGCAGGGCTCACAAGAACTGATGAAGAGCAAACCTGTAGTTAGAGGAGGCAAGCAGGGTTTGGGAACAACTAGATGAAAAGACAGGAAAACAAACAGATGTACACAATTCTCAACTGCCTCTCTGGAAACCTCCTATGGAAATGAGAGGTGAAGTCACATCTGGAAAGAAGTCTACTCTATTATTTAAAAATATACCAGAATGGATGCATTTAGCAATATGATAAATATTTTGAGAGTGAATTCCTCCCTTGCCTGTATTCCTCAGTGGGTCACCTCTTCTTTATATCCCGTTTCCTCATTTCTTTTATTTTGTTCTTGAAGGAAATGCTCCTTATGTGTGAACACAGCTGGCTTTAGTAGGGCTGTGGGGAGGCAGAGTTTGCTTTTAGTTCTTCCCTCACACAGGAAAAGAAAACTGGCTCCTCAGAGACATTGCGGATGATATTGGCAGGAATAACATGTTTCTGGCCATGGTACGTGGTTTTCATTATGCTTTTTAACATGTCTGTCTTATGAAAGCTTATCCAAATGCACTATATTTATTTTTGGAAATGCCACTGTAGGTCATCATCAGTCCTGGATACAAATGGTTTGCTCAAAAATCCAACATGTTTCTGTGCCTTTTGGCAATATATCATGATGCCTGCTGCTCAGTGAGACTTTACTCTAGTGAGCACGGGGGAACCTTTTCCCTTTTGTTTGTTTGTTCGATCTGGCTTATTTAACTGCTGGTCATTCAGCCTTACTTAGTTTTGCCCTCACTGGCTTTTTGTGACCATTAGAATGGGAATAATTACTGTGAGGTTTTTTTCTTGCTTTTAAACATTTATAACATCCACTTAGGAAAAAAAAATGGTGAAATGCGTTCTGTTCTAGTCTTCTCTTCCGCTGCTGCAATAAAAACTAATCCACTTGTAGCACTTGGAGGGCAGGAGGCAAAGCTGCAATATTGGTTTTGGATTAGCCATTCCTGTTCGCCAGCCCATTGGTGTTATGACCTTTGCTTGTTTGTTGCCCAGTGGGGTTTCACTTTTGGGGCATTTTTGTTTTGTAATTTTTATATCACAAAACAAAATCATGAGGATAAGAAAGACACGGGACAGGCTTGAAGGGTATGATTTTATTATGCTTGTTGTTGCTGTCACAGATGCGGTGGTATGGGTGTCTCTAGTAATCCCCTAGTCAATAAAGACTTTACACCCAGATTCACCATGCTTGTTCTTGCTGCGAGTATAGCCTCCTTTTTTGGCCTGGACTGCAGCTGAGATGGAAACGTAAAGCAGAAATGCTGTCCCTTTTCCCCATTTCTGATCTTTTTCTGTCAGTTCAGGGGTAGTACAGATCTCTGAAGAGCCATTTCTTTTGCCTGTCACAAGTACATGGAGTGAAGGTTTTAAGTCTTGGAGGGCTGCTGCTTTTCTGTAAGAAGGGATTAGACCAAGTTCAGCAAAGCTGAAGCCCTCATTTTACTCAGTATTTCTAGAGAATTTACAAAGCCAATCCAGAAACCTTGCTACCCCAGTGTAGGGTTTTCACTGGAGGAAGACTTCACTCCCCAAGCGGAGACAAGCTCTGTGCTTCAAAAGGCCCTTAGCCCTGCAGTTTTTGCAGTCAGAGC
Source organism: Chroicocephalus ridibundus (assembly GCF_963924245.1). Lineage (NCBI taxonomy): Eukaryota > Metazoa > Chordata > Aves > Charadriiformes > Laridae > Chroicocephalus > Chroicocephalus ridibundus. The sequence goes on along the minus strand of NC_086296.1, from coordinate 11,425,387 downwards.
ATCAGTGGCTCAGATTATGTTTTGGATAAAGTCTGAAACGATCCTCTGGAAGGGTCAGACTGCCATGTGGAGCCCCTTGATTTCCAGACAAGGATTTTCCAGACAAGGATTTCCAGACATCACCACATTCTGCACTTGTGTGGGTGTCCACACAGGCAGGTGTGCAGGACACTGGGCATCTCTAACTCCAGGGAAGGTTGAGGGGAAACTGCAAGTGCTGCGGGTACCTGAAAACCAAGAGCATTGTGTGCTGATAATTTTGCCTGCTTTGTTTCACTTGTATCCTTTGTTAACAAAGAGCAGTCTAGAGGGAAATAGTCTATTATTAATATTTAATTTCCTCCTATTACTGTAAGCAGATGACCTAAAAGATCATTTAGCCAGCAGCCAATAATAAAGCAAATAGGGGAACCAGAAAGAGTATGCCTTAGTTAGACGGGTGATGCCTCCTTCCCCCTCTCTGTCCTGCACCACCCGGTCACACTCTTTGTCCTTCGATAAGAAGCAGGAGTGAGGATGCTCTCGGAGAGCTCCAAGCACACTGGCTTCGTGTGAGCAGTAAGGGGTGTGGGGAAGCCGCTCTACGTGAAGTATTCATAAAATATTGAACTTCAGGAAGGAAACCACTGAGCAACTCAGAAAAGTACTACTGCTGCCTTCCCTATCGTTCTCCCCAAAAGGACAGCTGTTTTACAGCCTGAGTTGTTTTGCAAACTTGTGTACTGCCTGTGAGCACATTGGCTTATTTATTGTGACTTCATCCTCTAAAGAATTGGGGAGAGACAAGATTTCTTAGAGTCTTTGATTTAACAGATAGGGAGATTCTCTTTGAGCTGAAGGGATTTCAAAGAGAGGATAAAAACTGACAAGCATCTCCCCCTCCAGGCTCTGGAAAGTAGGAAACAAATGATTTAGCAGCACCAATTTTTCTGCTTACAGCCATGTGTGAATTGAAGGGTTTTCCCTAAGGGAGCTAGGTAATCTGTACCGGCTGGTACCTGGGAAGGCTCATGTTGTCAAAAGGAGATGCTAGATTGCGATCTGTGGAATGAGCCTTGATGAAGACTCCCCCGTGCCTCTTGAGCTGCCTGCTGCCTTGCCTACCTTGTCCTGAAGCAGACAAAGAGAAACCAGTCCTCTCGGAGCCTGGGGAAGCTGCAGCCTCTCACCTTTGTGCCCATAGACTGTCTTGGGTGCCCTGAGGGCTGCTGATCCCCCGGAGATTTTGCTGATGCCTGAGAGCGGCTGTCAGACTGAAGTGTCACACACATTGTCATATACGTCAGCCTGGCACGCAGAGCAGAGGGTGCGTCTTCTCCGTACCAGCGTGACCAAGCGTGGGCATCCGAACCCGGGGTGACTGATGTCAGCCTGATGGGGCCAAGGGCAGGAAATGGGCTTGTTTGAGGTGGGTGATTTGACCCAAGCAGTGGCCAGGGGTTCACCTCGATGGCTTTGGCACTCAGGAAAGAGAAGGGGCAACACCTTAGTCCAAAGCCAACTGGAGAAGCCAAACAAAAGCTTGCTTAGGCTGCAGTGGTGAATTGCTTCATGGGAACGTGCTGTTCAGATGCTTTATTGAATTTTCAAGGAGCAGTTTTTCATTGGGGGTGAAATATGAGAGAGAACGGAGTGTTCCAAGTCACTAAAAACGAACCAAGCAACAGCTTTACAGGTTTGTGAGTGGCAAAAAAGGTTTATTTAATCATGGGGAAAAGGCCGGAACGTAGCCCAGGGTATCAAGAAGGAATTAATCCAATTAACAAAATAAAACACGAGTTTAAGAAGAAATACTAATTGTAGCTGTCCAGCAGGTTGTGTGATACAGGTTATTTTTCTTACGTTTCAAGAAGCTTACAATATTGATCCCTCAAGGGCTTGAGATGTTAAATATACACTTCTATGGTGAGTAAAGCAGGTTGTTAATTAATTTTGTCTTGTCAGACCTGGTTGCTGAGCCTTTGCGTCTTCAATGAAGTAGATGATTCTATAATAAATTTTGTATTGCCTCTGGATACACGTCGTGTTCACTAGGTGGTCTGCATTTCATTTTGTGCCTGTGCAGTGAATTTCTAGTCGTATGAGCAGAAAGGCTGAGCTTGTTCTTGTTTTAAAGCAAGTTGCAAGTACTTCTACAATTAAAGACTTGTTATCGTGTTGGGTGAAAGCCATAGCGGGCTGACACTGCAAGAGATGAATGAGGAGAGAGGGTGAGTTTGGGTTGAATATGGGAACCTCCCGGGTTGTGGCACCTTCTGTAGGTAGCAGGTGAGGCCTCTGATGTGCTGGGGTTGTGTGGCTAATAATTGCTTTTTCTCATGTCAGTGGCTACTGCAGAAGCAGCACTGGTGCTGAAGCAAACACAAAATGTTTTGTCATGACTGGGACACCTGCTCAGCTCCAGTCATTTCTCTTCTGAGATGTGCTGGCTCTGCAGAACTCTCTAAGTGTTTTCCAGCCCATCTGAGAGCAGAGGGTGGAAGGACACGTTGTCCTCTTCCGGACATAACATCTCACAGGTTGCTTTGGAATAAATGGCTAAGGGTTGGGTTGAAGAATCGGGCTGCTGTTTGTGAAGGGGGAGGGGAAACAAGGGACTAAACAAATTCAGAGATTAAAAATTCAAATTTAACATCAGACCATGAAATAAGCAGTTGAAGGAGAACATTAAAAGCTCTGTTGTGTCAGAAAACAGCATGTGAGTGGTCATTAAACTTCAGATTCCAGCATTGTGGTTTTTCAGGATACGTGCAGAGCTGTAGGCAATTCCAGCTTTGTCTTTGTGATGGACAATTAGTATGTGGAAGACCTCCATGGCGTAGGTCTGTTACTTCCCTCCGTGTCCTGTTGGAAAATGCATTTGAGATGAGCGACTGAAAGAGTCAGGTTAAACAAAATGCATCTGGGATTAATATGGATTCATAATCCTACTAAATGGGGAAGAATATCCCAGTAATTTCACTTTGATCCTCTTCACTGAGGGGTACGTGGTACAAACATGAGGTGCAAGAGCAACATAGCAGGACTTTAAGTAAATCCTCTCAGCATCAGGATTAACGTGACCAGTTCTCAGAGTGGCTCCTTTCAGAAAGCAGTTTCTTCAGTTCTTTTGACTTCATCTCACAGTAGCTCGTGGGGGTCTCTGTGGTGGTTTTACTTTACGCAGCAGTAGTTTTGGCCCAAGTACGTCACAGTGATTTGTTAACTTTTTTCTAAACTTGTCCCGATGCCGGAGTTTGGTCACGAGCTTGACCTGCATGGAAGCGTGCGAGGATGTTGGAAAGAGGAGAGGTGCATGGCCCCTCCATGGCCGGAGTGCTACCCTGTCGCCGTCTCTGCTGCCGTGGTGCTAAGGGACGTGGTGCTTCAGAGCCTTCAGGCACAGCCGTGTGCCATACTCTGACAGGCACACGTGCTCTCTTTCTCTTACAGACCTGTTTTGCCAGCTACTTCCCTTGCTTGGTTGGGTTGGTTTTTTCCTACCAACTTTTTCCTATCTTTTTTCCTCCTTTCTTGCTCACACACAGAGCATTGTTTATTTTTCATCTCACCCTTTCTGTTTTCTCTCCCTCCACATTTTCTTTATTTCTATCTAATATTAATTCTCATCCCCTTCCCTGGAAGTCAGGCTGGGGTGGGGTGGGGGGGCAGTGTTAGTTTTCAGTATCACTGCTTTGGAACAAAGCTATTGGGATTTGTAAAGGACAATCAGATGCTAGCAGAGTGATGTAGGAGCATATCACTGATATCCCTGAAATTCAAGGAAGCAGAAACAATCTTTAGGAGGTCAATGGAAAAACGGAGTTTTTGCTAAAGGATGATAGACAATACAGAGACTTCTTGGGGTTTTTTTGTACTTTAGAAAAGATTAAATGGATGATCTTTATCTTCCTCTTAACAGCTAGATCACAAACTAATCTCTTCTGCTGATTTCTTCCACACAAACCAAAGAAAACACATAAACAAGATTGCTGGAGGTGGACAAAAAGCTATGTTTTTGAAGCACATCCAAACCACCAAGAATCATTCACTTTCCTTTCAAATGCAGCATTAGCAATACAGCTCTAAATCAATGAAAGGACTAAAATTAGATTATATTCCTGAGATCAGATGTGAATCACAAGTTAATCATATTTTCTTTTATTATCACTGTCTTTACCCTTTTATTTTATCCTGAGAAATTAGATTTCTGACTTGAAAACAGAGTGAACTGTGAAGGCATGAGACCCCGCTGGGTTGGACCACACCAGATCACCTGTGGACGGGGTCCCAAAAATCTTTTGTTTTGGAGGTTCCCGTTGCATCGAAAACTGAGCTCAAGTGATTTATCAGTTAGTGCTGTGTCTCTCTCTCCCAGCCCTTTGATGTTTCAAGGAGCTGCCCTCTTAAAGGAGAAAATATTGCTGCTAAAGCTTGCTAAATAAGGTTGAAAACCCACTCTGGAAGTGACAGGGTGGGACAGCAAACAATTATGTCTTGACTGTTGCACGAAGCTCAGGGAACTGTATTCTCCATTGCTATATTTTTAGCTGAAACAGTGGTGAAATGCCCCCATATCTGAAAGCAGAGGTACGAGGTGACCCACAAGATCAGTGTGCGAGCGAGGCATGCAAGCACATAGGTATATATCTGTTCACATGAAATGGCAGCTGTAGGGACCATGTTCCCTTGCAAGCAGCACCAAATTTAGCCCCAGATTTGTGTGCGTGATACCGCAGGAACATGAACGTGTTCTTGAGAGATGACGTTGGCATTGTGCCTATGTCTTGTGTTTCTGGGAGCGACGTGTCTTGGTGGATGTGTTTCCGGCTGGTTGTAGTTGAAGAACGGTGCTGACCTGTATCTGTGGACAGAGCAAACACTATGGACAATGCAGGTATAACAAATAAATGGTTTGCTTATAGGATAAAGTTTTATGTGAACAAACCCGATGTTGTTGCAGGAGGAGAACCTGCAGAGACCCTTGCAGAGAGTGTGCATGCTCAGTGGGAAAGTCCTCAAAGATGTCACTGTCTGACTTACCTCGAACTATTCTCCCTGACGTTGATCACGTTCCAGTGTCTGTGCGCTTGAAGGAAGGACTGGGTATGGCAACAGGGTGGTGACCACATGTGCCAGTGACACAACCCCCTTAAGAATGAAGGTTTGTGTCATCGCAGAGCAGCGTATTGGTGCAGCACGCTTTTGTGGCAAAGTACCTGCGGGTGGGCGGCACGAGGTGGCTCAAGTCTTGTGTTCACGATCAGAGGGCGACAGGTGTATGGAAAAAGGCTCCTCCACCTTTCCTCTGTGCAGCCACAGCACTTGCCAAGGCGTAATTAGCGGGGCTCTTGTGTTTCAGGGCAGACTATTGGAGCAGCTGCTGAAGTGCCAGCTCAGTTGGTAGCCTCGAAAACAAAACGTCCCTTGTTTCTCATCACCACTGTGAAATACTGCCTTCCTGAACCTTGGCTCTGTCCCTGCAGCTTTCAGGATAGACAAAATGTGAGATTTTCGCCAATGATGTATTCTTCTAGGTCTCTTTAATATCCGTTATCAATTTAATGTGCCACTGTAATGAGATTTTGCTTTTTCCATCTCCTCCGTAGAGCTGATTACTTAGTGTATGTGGTTAGTGTTTGTCTTTGGTTTTGTTTTTTTAAAGGAAACTACAAGTGAAGAAGCTGAATGTTTGCTTCATCTGAAGAGAATACTTCCCACGTCCTAGCGGGAAAAGGTGAAAAAGAGAACCAGAGGATGTTGGTAGTAGGTATCTACATGACAGGAAGCCATGACTAGCAGTGTGATTGTCAACAGGAAACAAAAAGTCACAGCCAACGTGACGCTGCCATATGATATAGTTTCAGTGTCGTATTGCTTGATGGACTTCGCAGCCTGGGGAGCAGCGTATGTCTACATGAGATATTCTCCTGTCCATTCGTCCGCTGGAGTTTGAATTATTCTGCATGTGGTTAATTCCCTTTTCTGGAGTTGGCAAGCCCTTGGTTTTTTTTCTTGACACCTGCTACTGTAAAGATCTTCAGCAGCTATGGGGAGAACAGGGTGCGTGTGAGCAACCTTCGCCGGCTGGCAGCTGAGTGCTCTTCAGACCCCAGGCAGCTTTGAAGTGTCTTGGCTGTTCAGTGCTCTGCAGATATGAACGCTGAGCTTTTCTGGCACGTTCTCACATTGGCCTGGTCGTTCTCACCATGCTAGTACATGGGAAAGAAGACTTCCTCTCAGATGTAGCTTACATCGTCCTGGAGCTGATCATCGCAGTGCTGGCCATCCTGGGGAACATCCTGGTCTGCTGGGCAGTCTATTTGAATAGCAACTTGCAGAACGTCACCAACTATTTTGTGGTGTCCCTGGCTGCTGCGGACATTGCCGTGGGCATGCTGGCAATCCCCTTTGCCATCACCATCAGCACTGGTTTCTGTGCCTTCTTCTATGGCTGCCTTTTCATTGCCTGCTTCGTCCTGGTCTTGACTCAGAGTTCGATCTTCAGCCTCCTTGCTATTGCCATTGACAGAATCATTGCGATCCGCATACCCCTCAGGTAAGCCCGGGGATGGGCTGGGGGGACGGAGTGGGGCGAGGGCAGTGAGGGATGAATATCAGTAAAAACAACAGATCTGGACATGAATTGAGGAAGGAAAAGTTAAATGAGGATCGGCACTTTTTCTCTTGTAATGTGAAAAAAACTTTTCAAGGTCTTGAAGGCTGCCTTGGCTGATGGATTTTATGGTCGCTTCTTTTTCCAATTCTTTTTTGTCCTCATGTGGTGTACACCCATGGCATCGCAGTGGCGCTGCCTCAGAGCTGCTGTTCCATATTTAGACGGACTCGTGCGGTAACCTCAATAACCTGCCCTCTGAGCTGCACCAACAGCACCAGAAGGATCACTGTGGGAAAGCGGAGCTAAAGCAATACATGGTGGAGGGCAGAAAGGGGGTGAGGCCAACTTGTCTCCTTTACGTGAGGAGAATGGGGGACTCTGCCTGCAGCTGTAGCAGCAGGCTTGTGGAGCGTGTGGATGGGGGTTTTCTCTTGGGAATCCATTAAATGTGAAGGGAGGAGAAGCAGCAGGCTATGAAGAAATGGGCCTTACGAAGATTTGGAGCAGCTTAGGCACTGCCTCTGCAAGCAAAGCCTGTTTTAGGTCAAGGCAGTGGCTTGTCCCAGCCCAGACCTGCAGATGGTTATTCTGTGGTCTCTACTCTGGAGTTTAAAGGAAGAAAAGAACGTTCCAGTATTAGAGCTTGAAAGCTGAATATGACTAGCTGCTACTTTGTGTGCAACCAGGGAGGCTGATGGGGAAGTTTTGCCGCACGCACAGGGGCTGCTACTCAGCTCAGTTTTCCAGAAGCACATTGTTGTGACGGGATGTACCTGACTGTGGGTGCAGAGCAGCATTGTGTTTTGTGGGCTGGGTTTGAATGCTGTGTGACAATGCTTCCGAGCCATTCAATAGGCTCAAAAGATGTCAAGAAAGCCCCAAGAGAGGCTGGTGCAGGCAAAGTGTAGGAGTCTCCTTCCTTCCCGTCTTGTCCTTAGGAGGATGCAGCACACTCTCAGGAATGAAGAGATTTGCTTCCCGTCCTGAACAACAAATATGGCTGCAAAAATGGAACAACTTATTGATTGTTGTGCTGTCAAGTTTGAGTTTTTGGACATCCTCACTCCTGTTGAGCTTCAATCACTTGTGCTGACCTCTGCAACTTTGTCTCTTGTGAATACTTTGGTCATCCAGCATTTATGTCGATTAACACAAACCTCCCATTCAAAAATAGAAAGCTTTCTTTTCCCTAGAGCTGCGGAGATTACCTTTCCATGTGGACCAGTGCAGCATAGTCTTTCCTGAAGCCTTGCCTCAGCAACCTTGTGCTGCTATATCATTACCGTTAATTGCTGGTTTCCAAACCTGTAGCTGTGCCTCTACTTTTGATGTAGCTGTAAGAAATAACAATTCCGTTCCATTGCGGAGAAAACTCTATCGATATTAGTTACCTATAAACTGGACTGCCTCCACTTTTCTACAGTTCCACATATAGATGTTTTCACTTTATAAACCAAAATAACGATAAATAGTACAAAGAAACATATGTAGAGTAGCCCTCGGGGGCTTGCCTCTGAAATGGTTTTGAGAAGGACTAATGTCTTTAACTCATCTCTCATGAGCTAACTCTGAAGACTTCTGCTGACGGTTTAAGCACTCTTATTGCTAGAGGATGACTTGCCAGGGAAAGGATTTTAAAAATCTGGATTTCTGCCCATTTTTGGGGGTATCATTGTAACTATATTATCTTGAAAATTTAATTTCCTGGAACAGCCAAGGTAGAGAGTCTTTTAGAAAAATCAGACTCCATCAGTGCTGGGCACTGTACTGGTTTCACTGTTTTGTTTTTGAAAAAACAGAGCACACCCTCTTCTGCCCCAGAAACAGGGGAGCTGATTGGATGCAGAAACCCACAGGTAGATCCGTAGGTTCGTCCCCCTCCTTGTCCTCTACTGGTTTGTCCTTTTACAGTAGGAGCGAAGAACTTATAAATTGTGTTTCCCCTTAAGAATTAATGGCTGAATAAGCATTAGATTTATAGCCTCAGACATGCTGAGAAAGTGAAAGCTCATTAGCTGAAGAGGGAAATGTGATATGATTCAGACTGCTCATATCCTCATTTTTTTTTTCTTTTTCTAATATCTGGTTGTCTCAAAAAATGTGTCAAACCATTGGAAGGAAAGTTCTGCCACTAATGATGCACGTTTTCACCCCGTCCTTTAATGCCTGGGAAAGCCTCTTCTCTCCTCCTCAGAGGACAAGAAAGGTAACAGCAGGCATTCCTAATATTCATTAGATGAATGCTCTTAAAAAAATAATAAGTTGGACTTCCTTCACTCTAACAAAACCAAAAAGGGCCAAACCGATTTTTTTCTTCTTCTTTTTCTTTTTAACTGTTTCATATCTGATTTGTCCTAAGGAGGGCAACCTCACGTCTCAGTGGACGTGTATGTGGATGTGTACTCCCACACAAATAAACTGTCAGTGTTAAGGAGGCAGAAGAGTTGGTTTTGGACACCTCAGTACATAATTAGAGTTAGTTTTGGAATGATTTTTCTGTGGATAAAAGACCATCCCCCAAAAAATTGCAGTGAGGAAAGACACCTATAGGTAAAATTTAAAAATACATAAAAGCTAATTTGTGAATGTCTTACAGGTTCTACCTTTCAACCGATTAAAGCATTGTGTAGAATTAGATAAACTTTTGGAAAGTTTTCAAACACTTTGCTGAATTCTGCCAGGTTTTATACAAATGTAATGCTCTGCAAGTGGCAATAAAGTACTCCCAAGGCAGTGAGTCCGAGCCCTTGTTCGGTCTCGGGTAAAATCCAAACTGTGTCTCTAACATGGCAGGTACCTGCAAACCTGCGCTCGCTGATATAAAATCCCTGGGTGTTCTAAACAAAACTGGCTGCAAGTCTGAGCGCCAGGATGAAGTCACGAGCCAAGAACAATTGCCGCTTTCCAGGCTCTTTGGTGCCAGCAAATGCTCCGATGGCACAGTGCCCAGCCACGTGTTCTTGTGCAGGCATTTCTGGTAAAGATACTGCCATGGTGAAGGACAGGTAGTTCCGATGCACGGGGAAGAGAGGAGACATTTTTCTTCCTGCAGGCAAATGGAAAAGTTTTCTCAGGTTCCTGCTCGCTCTGTGTGCTGGACTCAGGTATCCACCTGTGGCATAAATATTTACGCAGGTCATACAGTGCCAACTGCAGGAACTTGCTGAAGTGCAGACCTTTTCCTCTGGTGAAAGTTGGAGATGCCTAAGCTGCTGGGATGCTTCTCTGGGAAAGCATTACTGAGGTGCAGCTCCCTTATGTTTGGAACATAGGGACAGATTTATCCCGTGTGGTGGTGATTGAAACTGCAGCTCTGAGGTGGCATTGGGATGCTTTTCTGCCAGAGGCTAGGGGTGCTGGACATGAAGAACTGGCTTCTCAAAGTCCGGGGTAGGAAGAATAGGGGAGATGGACACAAACCCTGCATAAATTATAGGACATGGAAGGGACCTTTGTGCTGGGAACAGTCTGTTTCAGCAGTTGCTTTAATTCTCTAGGGTTGCCTTCTCAAATGCTCATATATGAGCATCTGAGTCAGTGAATCAGGAGTTGAATGTTTTATTGTCACTTTAAGCCGTATCCAGACTTATTTCTTTCCCCAGTCACCATAAACCTTTTGACTTTATGACAGTCATTTCCTACATGTGCTCATGTTTGTGTCAAATAGATTATGGGCAGATTCAACCTAATATGAAAGAAGAAGAATTCACTGCCTCCTTTGAGCAACCATGGGCACGGCATTGAAAGCAGTGGCAGTTGTCTATGGCTTCGTGGCTAGTGGAACTTGCTATTACCAAGGTTTTAGTCTGGAAGCTGATATTGTGCCATGAGCAAGAGAGTGGCGCCTGCCCACCAGTATTGCTTCTGCTTTTTAGAGCGCTGTGCCCACCTGTGGGATCCCACCCTAGCCGGTCTCTGTCACATAGACAAGCGCTAGTATCAGTTAGCACCTGGTCATAGGGGAGAAAGTTTCTTGACTGACTTACTGGGAAAGGGTTGTTTCTGTGGTGCATGAGAAGGTCTGGGTTTGGTTTCTTGCTCTGCCACAAGATTTCCTGGATGAACTGGGATTGTCAGTGTCTCGTGTTTCCAGATATAGGTATTAGGGATAGAATGTCCTCCTTTTGTCTTGTCCCCTATGACTGCAGCTGCCTGAGGTGTGGGCTGTTGAGGGATGTGTTCGGCGATTTTGTTCGGTGTTTTGTAGTGATTTGTTAAAAACTGTTGAGCACAGATGGAATCCAGATCAAAGCCCAGTGCCTTCAACACTGAGCACAGGCTTTCTGGTGTGATGCAGTAACAGCTGAAACGTGCTCTATGCATGGCAGAGCCATCTGGCCAAGATGTGCAGTGCCGTGACCAGAGCTGGGTTTGGAAGACAAGCAGCAGGCTGGTGGGATGCTTTGATGATGAGTTAGGCCAGCTACATATCGTGCAATACATGGAAAGATTTTAACTTCTACCTGAGGTATAAGAACCCTATGGTTCCTATACGAGCTCTGTCTTCCACACAGCTTCATACTTTATAAATCAGACTAGTGAGGTACTATACTTTCTGCAGGAATCCTTGTCTCGATGACACAGAGCTTAGGCCAAGGATCCAGAAGTGTCACATCCTCAGCCAAGCTACTTTAGGCAGCACAGATGAGTTGTGCATTCGCCAAGGGCAGCTGTTCTCCCGGAGTCCGTTTGCCAGCCTGACAGCTGGGAGAGCAGCAGGGCAGGTGACACTATTTTGGGGAAAACATCCACAATCTCCTCTGTTTGCAAAAGTGGGTTTTGTTTTCTGGAGAAGTATGGTGACCCTATCCCCACACCCAACTCCACCATGAGTGTCCCTGTGATTGGCACTAATCATAGAATCAGAATGGTTTGGCTTGGAAGGGACCTTAAAGATCATCCTGTTCCACCTCCCCTGCCCTGGGCAGGGACACCTCCCATTAGACCGGGTTGCTCAAAGCCCCATCCAGCCTGGTCTTGAACACCCTGGGGATGGGGCAGCCACAACATCTCTGGGCAACCTGGGCCAGTGCCTCACGACCCTCATAGTGAAAAATTTCTTCCTGATATCTAATCTAAATGTACCCTCTTCCAGTTTGAAGCCATTACCCCTCGTCCTAATGTTCTTTGTGTCTGGAATTTCACGAGTAGAAGTTGTTTGTGTAGCAAGTCCAGTATTTCCAGAAAGCACAAGAACTGCTTGTGCACTGGCAATCCAGTGCTGTCTGGACACATCAGACATGCTGCAAAGTCACCCGCCAAGTATGCAGAACATGGGCTTGTAGGTGTGACCAGCTCCTTTCAGCAGGCTGTCTCTCCTGCATAGGTGCCAGCAACTCGCAGTATATGTGATGCTTCCTGGAAGCTCTGAGCTTACCATGTAGAGCTGTAAAGCACTGGGGATCCAGAGAGTCGCTTTGGCCTGGCTGCTGTGAGCCTAGAGAGATGCCTAGACAGGTGCACAAACTCTTCATTGCTGGCCTGGTGACACCTCTAAGTGGACAAAAGGAATGAGTCCAGGAAAGTCCAACTGGACAATACCCCTACCTCAGCCAAGTCAGCCAGAGGTGTCTCACGTGAGTCCTAGAAATCAGGTTCTCCCAAGTGAATGGACACTTCTCAGTGGGTACCTGGCCAACGTAGTGCCACACACGATGTGACAGGATGCTCTTAGCTTTCTCTCTTAACCCTTGGAGATACTGAGCAAGGCGTTACGGAAATGCACTCACTGATACGTTGGTAATTGCCACTGCCAAATACACTGTGGCTGGAAAGCGGGTGGCTGCTTGGGTTAAGTGCTGTTCCTAAGCCTTGTAAACTTTGTTGTGTGGGAATCCCCAGAGGGTAAGAGGGAGGGAGAACCGGGGGGGTGTTTGCCTGGAGCAGTAATGAATATATTTTTAGTGGAAGGGAAGGGACATCTCTAGTCGTGGGATAACAGCTGCACAATTTCAAAATTCCTCTGACAAGATGTAGCCGATTCCAGGGCTGCAGGGTTTTGAGGTTTTTTTTTTTCTTTTTGTTTTTCCAAGCTTCAAGTGCCTTCAGCCAATCTCTTGCTCCCTGAAGTGTACTTTTCAAAGGACAGATGCTGTTTTGCTGTGTTGATGAGGTCTGAAAGTCAGCAGCTCCCTGCTACCATCCATGCTGTGCCCTCAGCATCCCCTAAGCATTGAGCAGGATCCACTACTTGTTGGAGAAACCGTTTTATCTCTCGGAATCAGCTGAATCTCTCCCTCATTTCTGGAAGGAGGATTTCAGTGTATTTTGTGTACTGGGAATTGCGTGGTTGGCTCCCTCACCCACTCCCTCTCTTCTGATTTTGAAATGCAACTGAGGAAGAGAGACTCAAGCCTGATGGGTCTTGCGTGGAGCCAGTTTTTTTCCAAGGCCCATCAGCAGGGATTTAAAGCATGTGCAGGATCTCCATTCTGTGCCGTGCCTGGCAAAAGCAGCCTCTCTCATCCCATGTCTTGAACTTGCACTGGGATAGGAGCATGAACCTGTGGGAGTGACTATTTTATTGAGAGATGGAAAGATTTCTATGGCGTGTTGGATTATTTTTTTTAAATGTTTGTTTGCTGAGAGAATTCTGGGGACAGAGGGAGAAGGAGCATTGGGTAAACACTGGGAGCCCAGCACTACCGTTGTCCGATCACAGACACATGGGGTCAAGCACAGTGTGGGACCCACGCTGGACAATGTGGGAATCCGGCCATCTACTTTCCATGCTAAGCATTACCAAGGGAAGGAAATTGCATTGAAATGTTAAACTGTTGCCCTGATTTACATTTTCAGAGAGAAGAACTGGTGGAGTCAGCTCAGGACTCACAGTAACCTGCAAGGCCTTGGGAACTGGCTGATATTTCAAACAAACCAGTGTCCCTGCCTGCGCTGTCAGATTCTTGCCATGTTGCTTGCTGTCTCGTTCAACAGATCTTGGAGAATTTACTGCTAAGAGCAGTGGCCTCAGCCGGGCATATCAATACCTCCACCACTGAAGTCCCTTTTGGTGTGTGCAGTGCAGCCCACAGCACACCTGTAGCCAGAGCACCGTCAGCTTAATTCTTCCTTCCTGAGGAAGACATGGGGTCAGCTTAGCCGGGCTGGTGAGGAAAACAGCTGATTTATCTCAGTTATTTAAGGAAGGTCGGTGGTGCTTGCCTTCCTGGAAGTGCCGTTGTGGAGCAGAGTGAGGTGCTGTGCAAGGCGATGCCAGCCCGGCTTCTGCAGTCGGGTCAGCAGAGTTTCCCAGGAGCACACCTGAATGTGGGCAGGGGGGTGATAGCACGGTGCCTCCGAGTTCTTTTGTGCTATTTGGCTTACAGGTTTACTGCAAGACAGACCTAGCAATTCCATGCTACAAGGCTGCTCCTTTGCTGCAAAGGAGGAACTACCTCAGCCTTCAGCAAGAGAGCCACGGTGGGCTTCATTACCAAGGGTCAGAGCCGTGCTGTTGATTATCCAGGCTGCAAGATCTATGTGCATGACAAAATGGGCTGGCGGAGTGAAGGAACACAGATGAAAACTGTATTAATTTCCCTGCTTTTCTGTCTGTCACCTATTCACTGCCTAAAGGAAAGGGGAGGGAAATAGGTGGCATACATTGTCACCATGGAGTCCTTGCTGTGCTGCGTGGGTTCTGCATGGCAGTTGAAAGGCTCATCTGAAGAAGCAGGTGTCTGTCTTGCTGTCTTCTCGGACATTGGGAAGTTGCTTGGGTGTGAGGGGCTTGTTGAATGATACTGATGTAATTCCCGTTTCCTCTGCTTTGTAGGTACAATGGCCTGGTGACTGGCTCTCGAGCTAAAGGTATCATTGCCATCTGCTGGGTATTATCTTTCATCATCGGCTTGACACCAATGCTAGGGTGGCACAATCGCTCCCAGATCGAAGAGCTGGGTTCCAATAAGTCCTCTCCCATCAACTGCAGCAACAGTATGGTAGCATGTCTCTTTGAGGCTGTGGTCACCATGGAGTACATGGTCTACTACAACTTCTTTGCCTGTGTGCTTTTGCCCCTCCTCCTCATGTTTGGTATCTACTTGAAAATCTTCATGGCAGCCCGGCGACAGCTGAAGCAGATGGAGAACAAGATGGTACACGGGGAACGTTCTCGCTCCACTTTGCAGAAGGAAGTCCATGCAGCTAAGTCTTTAGCCATCATTGTCGGGTTGTTTGCAGTCTGCTGGCTTCCACTACATATTATTAACTGCTTTACCCTTTTTTGCCCAAATTGTGCCCATGCTCCCCTCTGGCTGATGTATCTGGCTATTATCCTGTCTCATGCCAACTCGGTTGTAAACCCTCTAATTTATGCCTACCGAATCAGGGAGTTCCGATACACCTTCCGTAAAATCATCAGCCAGCATATCCTGGGCCGGAAGGAGCCGTTCAAAGCAGGAACAGCCAGCTCTAGGACTTCCATGCATGGTGGGGACGCAGAGAACGCCAGCATACGGATCAGCGAGTATGCGTTAGAGGTATACACCAATGGAGAGATTCACAGGGATCCTGAAAAGCAGGACTTAAACAAATGTAAAGCTGGCTTGGAATGGCACCAGAATGGAAATGCTCTGGACGTGGAGACAAATGGGCATCTCCCACATTCCTGCAAAAATGGGATTCTCTCAGATGCGTGTATGAACAGGGAGCTTCACAGTGAAGAGCTAATTGATGCCCAGGTGTCCTACTCAGATCTGGAAAGAGCAGCCTTCGCAGCAGCGGATGTTTCCTGATGAGACTGTCAAAGTCTTCCTGGTAGAATTATTTTTTTTTGATTGGTGACCTCTGCCATGGCAGAAAGGGAGGTTGGGGGGCGGGGGGAGAGGTGTGTATTCAGATCGCTGTGGAGAAAGGGGTCCCTACCCAGGACTGTTGGGATGATCCTAAATACTAGACTGGAGAAAAGCCAAGAGACCATTGAAATGGACTAAGGAAGGAGGGACACGTTGCCCATCAATGACCTGTCACCAGGAGCAGTGCCAAGGTCAAAGACGTCATTCCAAGTTCAGCACTGGGAGACTCTGCTGATGCAGGGCATATCATGACATTATGCTGTACTGTGTATCTGTGGTCGTATGTCAGTTTTGCTCTTTACCAACAGAAATAAAAGCATGGCTGGAAGTACTCACTGAATTGCAAAGAGCAACAGGGAAGGGGCCTTTTAGTACTTTTCGCCCTGCAACAAACAAAAGGGGGAGAGCAACATCTATTGGTCAGGAAGGATGCCAGCAGCTGCTTGGAGAGGGAAGGAATTTATGTGATGGGAACTTTGGATACCTTCAACCATGGCATTTGGTCTTTCAGTTCATGTTTTTGAAGCTTATACTGCAACAGGTTGCTCGAATGTTTGGGTTTTTTTCTTGTCTTGATAAGATTACTTTATGTTAAGTTATAAAAAATGGGCAAAACCTCATATCCATTCCCTGAGCGCTCAATGTTCCAGATGCACAAGGCAAATATAACCTCATAGCTCTCCACTTTGTCTAACAAATAATGAAAACGGCGTCTGTAATATGGATTTCCCTTAGTAGAAGGGCTGTTAGCAGGACTTGGTGCTGCAGAGAGTACACAAGCAGGCCGGGCTGTGGTCTGTGTCTCCAGGGTGGTTGTGCCTCGAGATGTTGTGAAGAGCTGTCTGTAGGCTGGTGGGCACTGTCTGCTTTTTCCCCTGTCTCTGTGCTTGTCCTCCTGAGCTCCTAGAATGCAAATTCTTTCCATGGCCCCAAACATGTGTGAGGGGAACTAATTTTCCACGGTTGTTTTCCACGGTTGTTTTCCACGGTTGTTTTCATCCTCGCTCAAAAGGCTGTGGGATTTTTTTTCTTCTTTACTGGGGTAAGGAGGAACACACGCACGTACGTAACACTTGTTTTTGGAATTCCAGTGAGCTCTATTTAAGCACCTTTTCTCCTGTGGTTTCAGTTTTTTCCTGATGTGCTTTACTGTGAAGCCCGATGTGTCCCTGTGGTGCAGAGGCCAACAGAGCTGGGCCTGTCTGGTTAGAAGATGCTCCTGCTCTGAGAAGCGGAAAGGCGTCAGTAGTAGTGGAAGCCAACTTAGAAGCTGCAGTGGTTGTCTGTATAAGAGAAAAGGCAAATCTGTGCTGCAGCAAGGGTGTGCACTGATATGGCTTGTTGTAGAGGTGTTCCACAGCAGTTTGATAATTTTCTGTATCCCTTATGAAGCCTGGTAGCTCAAGCACAGCAGAATGCCACATCAGCTTGAATTCTACCTAAAGGTTGTCTGGTTTTTGTGTTCCAGACAAATAATCCATGTCCAATACCATCAACCTTCTGGAGAAACAGGCAGTAATGGTCCTACTGGAAAACTAAGAGTCTGGTAATTCCAGGGAGCTGAAGCTTATTCCCTACCTGAAAACACCAGAAATATCATCCCCCAAAACTGACTCCTCCTCGTGTCTGTCCATTAACATTTCAGAAGCCAAATAATCCCATTTTCACAGAGGAAAGGGGAACTGGATTTTGATATTTGAGGAAAAGCAGGTTGGGTTTGTGTGTTCTTATTCCATGTTTATTTTAAATATTGTGAACTATTAAAATGAAAAGTCAGTTTTATTTGAGGAGAATCTTTGCCAGTCTCCCTACATGAAGGTGGGGAGTAGTTTATAATACTGAACGTGTTCAAGTATGTAAGTACTCCAGGCTAGCACAAAGCTTACTGTGAGACGGATAAAAAGATGTAGTTGCCACCACGATCCTTAGCAGAAAGACAGGCAAGTTTGTAGAACAATAGACTTCACAGTTTAATTGAATCGCTCCTTTCTTGGCACAGCTCTTCCACGTAGTCTAACGTCAGAGGAGTGGATTATCACTCCAGCACCATTAACAAACGCTAAGCCATTTCCCCGTGACAGACGTCATAGGTAATTCCTCTGTAGGGTGATTTGGGATCTTGTTACTCTTGTTCTTTCTTGATGGAATATTTCTGTAGGTTATTTGTGGGATGGCTCCTCTGACCTCCTGTAACAGTGGCAGAGGAACTCAGTCAGGAAAATGGGGGTCTGATCTCTTCAGGCCTCAGTTGGGAGCCGAAATGTTTCTAAGAATAACACAAGATTACATCCGGTATTCATGTCAATAACAATTAGGTCCACAAAGAAGCAGAGCAGGGAAGGAAGTGTGGGAAAATACCAGCATCGCTCATGTGCTGGAGAACACGCGAGTGCAGAAGTGCCTCCTATTGAGCTTTAGTTGCCATTGTAAATGGATGTTTTATGCCACATAGCATCAGACTTTCAACAGCTGATGTGGGTTGGTTGCTTTCTATTGTTTCCTGAGCTTCTTCACACTCAATTATGGCAGCTTCTTGCTTGGTTGCCACAAGAATCAAGTTGATCTATGTTGATGCGATAAATTTAGGATTGTCCCTCTGGAAAACCTTCCTGCCCAACCAGATTGCCACGCGAGCTTACTGAGTTTCCAGATGTCCTGATATTAGCATTTCTGTTGCTGTTTGAGATGCCCCCCAAGTGTGTCCAGTCCCTTTCAATATTAGTGATCCAGATTTGAAATGAAAAGGGTGTGTGAAGGGGCCAGGGAATGTGTGCAGGAGGAAGTGCAGTGGGGGTAAGGACGCAGCGTGTTTTATATAGAATTGGAAGTTTGTAGTCACAGGAAGGAAGGGATGGCAATTGCACCACATGCTGTGTGCCTTCTGGCAGACATATGTCTGAGGTGGACCTTCAGAAGATGTTTCTGAAGCAGTTGTTGTGGCCAGCATGAGCCTTTTGAACAGCATTTTGAGCTTCTTATTTCTTGTTCCCTAAGGATTGGGATTTCAAGGCTTTTTCTCTCTTTTCTCTCTTTTCTCTCTTTTCTCTCTTTTCTCTCTTTTCTCTCTCTTTTCTCTCTTTTCTCTCTTTTCTCTCTTTTCTCTCTTTTCTCTCTTTTCTCTCTTTTCTCTCTTTTCTCTCTTTTCTCTCTCTTTCTCTCTTTTCTCTCTTTTCTCTCTTTTCTCTCTTTTTCTCTCTTTTCTTTTTATATAAAAGAAGGATTCAGAGGATCCCATCAACGAAGTGTGCTCTTTCCTTCTCCTGGCAACACACTCTGCCCTTGAGAAAAGTATCTCTCTTCCAGATTGCATAGGGCAGGGATCATTAGAAAAGTGAAAGCTGACTAATTTTTTTTCTTATACTCCCCTCTCATATCCCTATTTTCCTTCCAGCTGGAGAATGTTTAGTGATGAAATATAGCTGTTCTGGATAAACAAAGGTGGTACCAAGACAAAGGGAAGAATGAGGTGACCATCAAGACAGGCTGGAGAAGACCTCTTTGGGAATCCGAGGTGCAGTGGGTCCAGAGAGTAAGAGCTGGGGTAAGAAGAGACTAATTTCATTGAACTGGAACATCTTACTAAAAATGGCTCAAGACCCAGAGAGAGATGTGGTCCCTCGTTTGGTGTGAGGGCATTCCGTGAATTTCACCATTCCCTGGAGACTCTTAGGCTCCAGGGTTTATTTGCTTTATGGGGTTTTGGAGAAAGTAAAGTTTGAGTTGCCAGGAGTAACTTTATCAAGAGTTCTTCTTGGGGCTGTCTCCTCAATAGGGCACTGCTTTTGGTGTGTGCAAGTGAATGCACTTACAGCATTGTCCTGCAGAGTTTCTTTTGGATCAGTAATATTTCAAAGCCAAGCTTGAACTGCAGCTCTTGAACACAGAAGCCATTTGGCATGGTGGGATAGTTGGTTTTACTGTAGACAGAAAAGGCTTGCCACTGATCTCAGTTGGTGCCAGGAAGCTTATTGTGCAGGTGGACTTGGGAGTTACATGGAGTAGTCTGAATCTTTGATCGCTCTTTGAAAAGAGGCTCCAGGGGATGCTGGTGGATATAGAAAAGTCTCTAAGGTGTGGGAGTAGGCTGGAGGGTTGGGGTTAGGTGGGAAATCTTGGTGGTGACGGAAGATTTGTAGGGTAGGTGTTTGGGAGGATTTCAGGGAAGCAGGAATATGGTGGGGATTGCGCAGATGGTGCTGGCATGAAACCAAGGTGTGACTTGCTGAGGAAGGACTCTGGAAAGGATGTCCAGTCTTACGGCTCTGCTGGGGTCGCTGCAGAAGGTCAGCCTTGCCTGATGTGTGCGGAGGGTTGACCTCATAAGGTCTGTATGTGACTGAGGTAGAGATGGTTCTTATGGATTGTCTCCTTTTCAGATGCATTGTCTCATTTCATGAGCGTGTCCAGGTGTAACAAAAGCCCTTCTGCTTCATGAACGTGAGCCCTACCCAATAACAAATCAATCCAGCCATGTTCTTTGGGAAGGACGAGCATGCTGTAACAGAGCTGACATGCATTAAAACTGTAGAATACTCTCTGGCAATGTTTGCTGAGTTTAGCTGCCTAATAGTTCTCTCCCAATTTGTTTTGGGCATCAAACTGCACTGAGTCATACAACAGAGTTTTTTCTTTCTAGCCCTGAGTTTTGGCCTTCTTTACAGTAAAACACATCAAGAGTAACTAAAATCACACCAGCTCCTCGTTTGCGTGAGAGGTGGCTAACCCTGACAGACTGAGAATCCCCAAACTGGGGCAATGTTGTGTGTAACACCCTGTCTTATTTGTCTGCTGGGACTGTTCACACAAGGATGTGTTGAAATCAAGACTGGAACTGTTGATCTGAGAACGTCCTTTGCTTCCCCAACTCTGTCTCAGGAGCTGGTGTTCCTGCCCCCTGTCCTGTGGAGCGGTTGTCTCTGTGGTCTGCCAGCCAAGACACTATGAACGCCCTGCTGCACACGCTGTCACTATAAAACAATTACTCTTTTAATTTAAGTGTTTTATGAATATAGTTGTTGTTTTCCCTCTGTTTGTCAGTTACCAGTGGGAGGGGAGGGAAGGGGGTGGGAGAATCTGTGCATGCAAATGTATTTAAAGTGCGTTGACCAAAGTTGTTGTTTTTTTTTCTTTTGAATCTGTGAAGTTTTCATATCTGTGAAGTCATCAGACTGCTGGGCAGTGAGGAGCCGCTGGTGCTGCTGAGTCTGTCTTGGTTACATTTCTTAATAAGCATTAAAATAATAAAATATATTTGTAAAAGAGAGTGTGAGTGCCTTTGTCGCAGGAAGTTCCAGCTGGCTGGCCCTTTCTTGTGCAAGTGTTTTCTTGTTATTTTATTAGCTTTTTCCGTGGACTAATCCTTCCAGAGAGCTCTCTCCCTGGCGCTGCCTTTTCTTTCGCAGAAGGTATTAGCAAGGAGCAAGGTGACAGACCCAGATACCCAAGACTAGAAGACCCCTCACATCTCTGACTTCCCATCTGTTGTCTTGGCAATAAGGGAAAATGTTTATAGCTGCGTACTGAACACAAGGTAGAGCACTGTATTCCCCCAAACCACCACGGGGTCAGAAACGGTGTGTTACATAGCAGGACCAGAAGGGTCCATACCTGGACCATGAAATAACTTGTAGCTGTGACTGGAGCATCCCAGCCTGCTGGCTGTCCTTCCACGTGGCGCTGGGGGTGCGCCTCAGACCTCCCTGTAAGACCACAGCAACTTCAGA
The DNA here is from genome assembly GCF_963924245.1 of Chroicocephalus ridibundus. Taxonomy (NCBI): domain Eukaryota; kingdom Metazoa; phylum Chordata; class Aves; order Charadriiformes; family Laridae; genus Chroicocephalus; species Chroicocephalus ridibundus. The sequence goes on along the minus strand of NC_086296.1, from coordinate 11,404,268 downwards.
CCTCTGTCCTGTTCTGCCAATGCCTCTCAGGCTGAGCTAGCCCCAGCCTGATGCAATCAAATTAGTCTGGAGATCGAGGCAGTGAACTAGATGCTACTGTGATGTCTCTCAGGCCAATTCTGAGCAATGCTGACAGGATGAAGCAGGAATAATTTCCAGCTTTTTCCAGCTGCAGCTACTAAATGTGTGTATGAGGAGTTTAGCGAAAGTCTGTACAATCCAGGAGCATTTGGAATTGGGAAGTGATGAAATGCAAGTTCACCAGATAACCATCAGGTACAGTTCATTCCCCCTTTGGGTTCACTTTGCAGCTGGGCTGGAGGGCTCCCTGGAGGCCCCACTTTGTGGAGAGGTGCCGGCACCCTGGTGCTCGGTGGCCAGCTGTGCCCGAGCTGTTCGACCAACTGTGTAATTGAAAAGCTTTCTGATTTTTCCCTCCTTTCACAAACACTGTGCATTTTGTTCTGCAGCATCAAAGGCCAGGAGCTCGGAGGAACAATGGGCGCCTGCAGGAGCCCAGGGGAACAATGGCCGTACCTGGCCCTGGGAAGAAAGCGAGTACTTGAAAGAACAGAGAGAGCTCCCAGTTTAACAACACAATTGGCCTGATCTGGAAATCTCTGCTCAGAGATCCGCACCTTGGCTTAGTCACCCAGAGGAACTAGACTTTGCAGGGCTTTTGCTGTAGACTAAGAGCTGTCTGAGGATAATATAGCTCAATAATGTAACGTTCACTGCAGCGCTGGGGAACTGATGACATTTCTGGTGAAGTAGGATGGGCCCATGGAGGATGGTGTTTTCCCTACTAATGGGTGGATAATGTTTTTGGCTAAAAAGCTTTTCACAGTATTTAAAGCAGCAGGATCATCCTTGTCACTTCTGCCCCCAAACAGGAAGCCTTTGCTGCTAAGAATAGTACATACAAGTGCCTGCTGTGCTCTGGACCATCATCTGTTTCAAGAAGTTTCAGGGACTTAAAAGCTCTGAGGCCCTGTGGACCTCGCAATTTACTTTCACAGGAAAGATTTCCACTGTCTTGCATTTGACCGAAGTGAGCAAGTGAGGAGTGGGATTCCCCGTGTGTCCATTCATGGGAGGGAGAGAGACTTCTGCCAGCTCAGGGTGATCCCGGGAGGAATCCACCTCTCTGATCCGGAAAACAAGCACCTGAAGTTAGATGATGCGACTCGCTGCAGGTTGGAGTCTCGCTGAATAGTAAGTGGAGCTATTTTCCTCCCTGACTTCCCAATCGCCTCTTCAGTGTCCTTCAGTGAGATAAAAGGGGGACACTTCTGAATGTTGGAGAGATTTCCTCAGAAATGACCCAGTGGGTGGAACTGTCAGAGGGGTTTTGGCTGTAAGATGCCCACTCTTACAAGCAGTATCATTTCTCTACTGTGTGACTGCAGTGCTCACTGCTGAGATCCTGCAGCGTGATAGGAAAGTACTACCCAGATCTCAGAAAATCAGAAATTCATGTCGAGAATTGGAGTCCTTGCATCATGTCAAAGAAAATGAT